>NC_092334.1:137272500-137608750 GCF_046630445.1 Rutidosis leptorrhynchoides | reverse complement strand
CTTAAATCACAGTGGACCTCATAACATAGACCCGTAATCATATCACAATGTATCTGATAAATCAATCATTTGATATTATCTTCTAATTCCATCGATAAACATATTGAAACAAATACGTTCATGTAAAGTATTATACGTTTAATACTTTATTAATATTTTTAAGTTATAATATATATATATACATATATATACATATTTATTTATATATAACGGTTCGTGAATCGTCGGAATTTGGTCAAGGTTATAATGAATGTATGAACACAATTTAAAATTCTTGAGATTTAACTTAACAAACTTTGTTATCGTGTCGGAATAATATAAAGATAAAGTTTAAATTTGGTTGAAAATTTCCGGGTTGTCACAAAGGTGGCGGATGGGGGTAGTCTTCGACTGATTACAGCAGCAACAAAACAGTAGCAGGTTCGAAGAATAGAAAGGAAAATAAGCTGAGCACTAGCAGTTAATTTAAATGATGGTGTTGGTTATCAAAACAGAATACTTTCGTAACAGCTATTATGAAGAAGAAACAGGAAAAGAATTGCAGGTGATGGTTCACGGCCAAAACATCAAAAAGAAGAGAGAGAGAAAGAGAGAGAGAGAGAGAGAGAGAGAGAGAGAGAGAAAGAGAGAGGGGAGAGAGAGAGGTGAAGGTTCTCGGACATAAGATGAAACGAATACTGCAGCAGTTCATCGAAGGTCTTTCGTGATGTTTTGGTTTGTTTTCAATCGGCCAACAAAACAGTCGATGGTGAGATTGGTGATGTTGGGTCTCGGACAAGAAAACAAGAAAGGATCGAGCTTGTGGTTTTCGGTTATAAGAGAAAAGGTGATGGAATCATGGTGGTGGTGATTGGTGGGAAAAGATGGCAGTTATGGTGGTGAGGTGGTTGACGATGAGGAGATGGTTGGAAGAGAAGACAAGGTGGTGATGGTGGCTCACGGTGGGTGAGGATGGCGGAAGGTGGTTGTTTGGTGGTAGCCGTTGGAGTTGAGGCTCGGGTGGTGATAGAATATTACAAGATGGTGAAAGGCTAGCATGATCATGGTGTGGTGAAAGGAGCAGGAAAGTGTTCGGTTTATATCTATTGTATGTGAGTATGTATATATATAATATATATTAGATAGTTGGAATCCAAAACAGTGAGAAATAACAATCGTAATTTAATTCACAGGATAATAAGTGTGTTAAATAGTAAAGCCATCATTCCCTTGTTTTCTTATACCGACATCAATTAATGTGGACTGGTTTTTCTTTTAATTAATTATGCATGGATGTAACAAGTAGAAAGTGTAGTGGGTTAGTTCGAATAATTCACTAAGTGGTGATTGAATTATCAAAGTAATCACAAGAAGGAAAATATGAGTGTGTGCCTTTCAGTTATGCATATGTATGTGCACATAAGGAAAATTCTACACGACACTTTAATTGAATATAATTTAGACGATAAAATTTTTGGTATTTCTTTAGATAATGCGTCAAATAATGATAGTGCAATGCGTATGTTAAAAATTCGTTTAAAACCGGTTTTAGATGGTGCTTTAGTACATACACGTTGTGTTGCTCATATTATAAACTTGGCCGTTCAAGATTGTTTAAACTATTGTGGTCCGTTAAAAAAAATTTAGAAGATTATTAGTAACAATATATAGTTCGAGCAACGAACGACATCATAACTATAAAAATACGTTAAAATTGTGGCGGGGTTTGGTTAGGGCCTTATTTTGATAATAATACTCGATGGAATTCTACTTTTATTATGTTTGAAAATATATTACAACAACGTGAAACTTTAACGGGTTTTAATGAAAAACTACTTAGAAAAGGATTGTCCAAACCGTTTGAAAATCAAGAATGGGATGACTTAGAAGCATTAACAAGTTTTTTACAAGTTTTTAAAGAGGCAACGAACAAATTATCTGGTGTTTATTACCAAACTAGTTCACTTGTATTACAACAACTTTATTTAATGACGGAAAAAATAGTTGAATTTGCGGGTTCTAGTAATCGTTTATTTAGAAAAACCATTTTTCACATAAGAAAAAAGTTTAAAAAATATTTTGGTAAAATACCCATGGTTTTTTGTTGTGCTTGCACGCTTGACCCACGAATAAATTTTAATAGGGTCGAACTTATGATGACAACAATATATAATAATTTGGATTGTATGCATGGCCCCGAAGAAAACGAACCCAACTATATAAATAATCGAATATACGAATTTAATCAAATTTTTGAGCAATTATTTGGAGTTTACGCAACAAAATATGGTCGACAAACAAACCCAATTGTTGACCAATATGCGGCCGGATCGTCTCATCGAAGGCTCCGAGATCTTAATATAACCCTTTTTAATCAATTACGTGAAGACGCTACGAAGCGTGCAACAACATCAACACCCACAAGCGAGTTGGGAAACTATAAACTTGGAAACTTTACACTAAACATCTCTCCCGAACAATTTCACAATTTTGACGTATTGGGTTGGTGGAAAACAAAAGATGACATAAATACCTATCCAATATTAGCCCTTTAGATCGTGACTTATTAGCCATCCAAGCTTCGACCGTAGCTTCCGAATTGGCCTTTTTGGTTAGCGGTCGAATTATATCCGATAGAAGGTCAAGACTTACACCTCAAGCCGTGGAAGTATGCGCATGTTTGAAGGATTATTTGGATGGGGTAGATAGGATACAAGATCAAACATCATTAGAATGCTCATTAGATAACGATGTTGAAGATGGTATAGCGATAGAAGAAGAACATGCCGGATTATCACCAACAACAACCGAAGAAAATACGGACACCAAATTGGAAGAAGCTGAATTTGATCCATTTGATATTGATGAAAGTATTACACAAATGCGACAACGCTTACAAGACGATGAATTTGATACATATGATCGATATGAAGATTTACAAAGGCAACACTAATATAACGGGTGATGGCCATGCCGAAGCTCGTTATACTTTAGTTGTAAACTAGTAATACATTTTTGGGTGATGGTCATGCCGAATCTCAAAATGTATTAACTTATGTATAAAATTTTTATTGTATTGTTCAAATAAAAGTGTTGTTATTTATAGTTGTAAGTTGTAACTTGTAAGCGTTATAAATAAATATGTTGTTATTTATATTATTTATAGTGGTAAGCGTTATAATTTATTTATATTGTTTTTCAAACGTTATAAGAATCGATCCGGTAAAAAATCGCATCCGGTAAAATACTAATCCGGGAAAAAAAATCCGAAAAAACCGGTCGAGCACCGAATTAAAACCGATTCCAAAAAAACCGATCAAAATAACCGAATCTGAAACCAGAACCCGGTTCTGGAAAAAACCGGTTTTTTGGAACCGATTTTTTTGGAACCGGAACCGGTCCAAAACCGGTTCTGTGTACCTATACTATTGATTAAGATTAAGATAAGAAAAGGTATTCAATTGTGTATTTGGTTGGTTTAAATATAAAAAATTACATCATATGAAATTAATTTCCACAGCGAAGCGCGGACATTGTAAAACTAGTTTTGATCTATTTGTTAGTAGATAATTTGGATTGGCAAATATTTACCAACATTTTTGGGATAAATTCAATGCTAATTAACAGACTACAACTTCAAAAATAATAATAATAATAATGGACCATAATATCATGGCAAATAGCAAAATAAGAAAACATAATGCATGTAAACAACTTAACAAGAATGGAAAGTTGTATCATGGCAAATAGCAAAATAAGAAAACAAAATGCATGTAAATAAACAACTTAACAAGAATGTTAGTAAATATAAAAAAAAAATCAAAAACATCATGTACTATAAGTTACAAGGTACAAACATATCAAGTACATATACACCAATGATACACACATGTCCGTGCTAAACAGACAATGAGACTCAAGATGGCAACTCCAGCCGGTATACATGAAAACATTGTTAATTCGGTATTTTGCTAATAATGGGTCAAACGGGTAAAATAGTTTAAACTTGATATTAAGGAAATAGGTTGGGAGTCAAACAGGACAAAAAACTCCTAAAGTGTGTTTAATTAATTACTTAAAGACCTACATGATCCCTTTAGTAAAAAAAAAAACTACATCATTACTTCAATAACATTGTTCATATAATCATATTTACATTACAAGTTTGATTAATCATAAAAACATAAACAGCAATGGTAGTACAACCAAACCAGTTTGACTCAAACTGCAAAGTTACCCATTTTTACTACCTATCCAACCCGAAAAATCCATCCTTTTTTGCAACCAAACATGTAACATTTCTATCTCTTTTACTCTGATAGATAGAGATAACAAGCGACATACATATACATAGAGAGAATGAAAGAGAGATGTACAGCAAACCATATAAACTCCTTCGTTGTGTGACGACCCGAAAATTTCCGACCAAATTTAAACTTAATCTTTATATGATTTCGACACGATAAGCAAAGTCTGTAATGTTGAGTCTCAAAATTTTGAACTGTGTTCATGTATTTAATTGACCTTCGACCATCCCCGATGATTCACGAACCAATGTGTTAATAATTATGTGAATATATATATATACATAAGAGTATATATAATAATTTAAATTAATAAGTATACATTATGCAACTAGAATTAAAAATGTAAGATAACCAACAAAATAATTAAGTTATTATTGTTATAAAAGTCAATTGTGGATGCTAATTTTATTATTATTATATATATTGTATAGTAGATTTTTTGAGTATATATATGTGTTATGTAAGAGCTCATATGGTGCTCACTTATGAAAATATATAAAACACATACTTCTCTCATATTCTCTCTATATACTTATTAGTAGTCTACAGTCAAGAACCAAACCACTAAAGGTAGTTATAAGCCTACTGAATTATAACACGAACCAAACCACTAAAGGTAGTTATAAGCCTACTGAATTATAACACGTTATCAGCACGAAGTGCTCCGTATAATCAAGGTTTATCTAAGCAAGCACACGTCACTAATCAAGGTAAGAAATTATCTAACTTTTATTAACTTCACTAACATTTATATTTATGTTATTTAAGTTATATATGGTCGGTTATACCGCCTGAATTATATTTTCTGTAATCTAACTCTTATTAACTTCACTAACATTTATATTTATGTTAATAAGACCTCATGATTGTACGCAACACGTCATTTGACAACACGGTACTTTATGTACGCAACACGTCATTTGACAACACGGTACCATGGGTCGAGATTAATTCCGATCAATACGAATACGATGGGGTCTTTATATGTTATCTAACATTTATGATTACTTATGCAATTAATCATTATTTATTTCATGCATACTAATGTTTATTCTTAAAAGTAAATCTTAAAAGTTAAAATAAGAAAAAATAGTTTGTATTTTTATTAAAAGTAAATCTTAAAAGTTAAAATAAGAAAAAATAGTTTGTATTTTTATTAAAAGTAAATCTTAAAAGTTAAAATAAGAAAAAGTAGTTTGTATTTTTATTAAAAGTAAATCTTAAAAGTTAAAATAAGAAAAAGTAGTTTGTATTTTTATTAAAAGTAAATCTTAAAAGTTAAAATAAGAAAAAGTAGTTTGTATTTTTATTAAAAGTAAATCTTAAAAGTTAAAATAAGAAAAAAAAATCTTGTCCTTTATATTACTCATACGCGTTTTGATATAGTGACTTTATTCGTTAACGTCAACTAACGACGTTACAACGGTCATATATACATAACGGTTGTTAACGTCAACTGACAACGTTACAACAACTATATTTTTCAAATATAAAATAAACATCTCCGTTTTCACATTTTCACAAATCAATCTTCATTTTTCAGATTACTACTCTCAAAAAGTTTTTGTAAAAATGATTCACACAAGGATGATTTTTTCTATTGTATTGGTCATATTAACTATCATCATTGTTGCTAATATACCACCGGGTGAACCTATATTCTATCCTGCCCTTGTGGTTTTATTATTTGTGATCATACCATTATTCTGTTGTTTGCTACTTATGAATTTACAATGATTCTAATTTCATTTTATTATTTGTCTATGAATAGAAGTTGTTTATGATTATGATTTATGTTATTCATCTTTTTGATAATAGAAAATGTCGAATTTGAAAAGGTTTAAATTTGCTCATTTAGAACAAGTGGGAACAACTACTTAACATGGGTTATGAATGTAGAAAAACATCTCGAATCAAACGGTATTTTAGAAACCCTGAATGAAAATAACAATTATTCAGAACAAGAGAAAGCAATAGTAAGTATTTTTCTTAGCAAACATATTGACGAGTCCTTAGAATCTACATATTATATGATCGAAAATCCAAGTGTATTATGGAAAATACTCAAAGATAGATACGATATTAATTATCAAAAAAAAAATAAAAAAAAATAATAATAATAACGGTGATCCATGAAAGAATAAAATTAAAGATATTAGTAGACGCTCTTATAAGAATTCCGGAGATTCTTATTAATGATCTGGTAACGTGGATCATCAGTCTAGTATTTCTTGAATACATGAACATCTTGTTTAGCTCTACAAATAAGTCCCAAAAGAAAAGAAAACGAGAGTGAATCTGTTGACAAATCTTGATTAAATTAACCCTGAGCTACCTTGAGACTTGAATTGTTTGAATTTTCTAAGATGCCTAGTTTTTTTTATGTATCACTCATAAATAAATGGTTTTAGACCATAACGCATATGTTTTATTAAGTGTTATCTTTTATGTACTTCAGATTATAACTTGTTTGCAGGTAATATAATTTGATTATCTTACTGAAATATAACTCATTATTTGCTTATCTTATTTGAAGTTTTAGTATGAATCCTGCAGAAATACAACATCAATTAAATGGTAAAGACCTATGTATTGCAGATAGTAGTAATATATACACTATGATCAAATCTAAGAAATATTTCATTGATTTAAATCAAATGAAGGAATTATAAATACTATATCAGCTCTTGCAAACTTGATATAAGAAACGAAAAAGGCAAAATTTCATATTACCAAATGGTACGAATTTTTTGGTAAACAATGTCTTATTTTCTCCCAAATCAAAGAGAAATTTGTTAAGTTTCTCTGATATATATCATAATGGATATGATTATCAGTCAATGATAATCGAAAATGAGAAATATCTATGTAGCACCGAAAAGCGCATAGAATTAAAAGCGCAAATGATAAAAAGTGCATATGATGAAAAGCGCAGCGCATATGATTAAAAGCGCATATGATAAAAAGCGCATATGATGAAAAGTGCATCGCATATAATTAAAAGCGCATATAATGAAAAGTGCATATGACGAAAAGCGCAGCACATATGATTAAAAGCGCATATGGTGAAAATAATATATGATGAAAAGCACATATAGTGATTAATGAAAATCACATATGGTGATTAATGAAAAGCACATATAGTGATTAATGAAAAGCACATATAGTGATTAACGAAAAACACATATGGTGATTAATGAAAATCACATATGGCGATTAATGAAAAGCACATTGAGAAATAATCACCAATGTTTCTTGAAAGAATTCAAGGGTATATATATGGACCAATTCATCCATCATGTGGACCATTTTTCTAATAGACACATCTAACGCATGGTCTCATGTTTGTGTGTTATCAAGCCATAATATGGCATTTGCAAAGTTTCTTGCGCAAATTATTAAATTAAGAACACATTATTCTGATTACACCATTAAAAGGATGAGACTTGATAATGCTGGTGAGTTAACATCTCAAGCTTTTAATGATTATTATATGTCTACAAGGATTGTTGTTGAACATCCAGTTGCTCATGTGCATACACAAAATTGGTTTAGCTGAATCAATAGATAAACGCTTAAAGCTAATAACTAGACAATTAGAAATGAGTACAAAACTCTCAATATTTATATGGGGACATGTAAATTTACATGATGTGACATTAATTCGCATTAAATCAAGTGCAAGTTATAAATATTCTCCATTACCAATTTAATTTTGGTGGAGACCAAATATTTTCCATCTTAGAACATTTGGTTGTGCAGTGTATTTTTAATTGAACAACCACAACAAATGGTTCCTCAAAGAAGGATTGAAATATATGTTAGATATGAAACATCTTCAATCATAAGATATATTGAACCCATGACGGGTGATGTTTTTACAGCAAGTTTTGTCGATTGTCACTTTAATGAAACATTATTCCCTATATTAGGCGGAGAAATGAATTATAAATAAAATGATGTTTCATGGTGTGAACATCAATTAAGGAATATTGATCATCGCACAGAAGAATGCGAAAAGAAAGCTCAAATATAATGCATATGCAAGAACTTGCAAATTAATTACTTTATGCATTTAAAGATACAAAAAATAAGTGACTAAATCATATATACCAGCAGTAAATGCTTCAGCTAGAATTGAAATTACAAAAGATGGCAATAATGTCACTCATGAGTCTTTGCTACGGCAGAAACGTGGGAGACCAATTGGTTCCAAAGATAAAAATCCTCGAAAAAGAAAATCAGCTGATAATGAGGTAAAAGAAAGTGTTCTAGAAGAACCACAAATCAATATTCCTTCTGCAGAGGATATTGATAAATGTAAATACATAAATTGCGATAACTTATGCAATATTATGGAACCAAAATGAAATGAAAAATCTTGATGAGATATTTTCATATAATATTACAATGACATCATGAATAAAGATGATGATCTAGAACCAAAATCTGTCATTGAATATCAAAATAGACATGATTGCGCTCAATGGAAAGGAGCAATACGAGCTGAATTAGAATCGCTCAATAAAATAAAAGTTTTCGGATCAATCGTTATCATTTTTAAAGATGTGAAACGTATGGAATACAAATGAATTTTTATCCGAAAAAGAAATGTGCAAATGAAGTTACAAGGAAAAACTAGACTTGTAACTCAAGATTTCCCACAAAGACCAGAAATGAATTATGAGGAAAACGTATCCTCCTGTAATGGATACAATTACTTATTAGATAATTAATCAACCTGGTAGTTACTTAAATGCATCTCATGGATGTTGTTACTACTTATCTTTATGGATTACTTGATAGTGATATATATATGAAGATACCTGAAGGATTTAAGGTATCAGAAGCAACCAATGCAAAACCTAAATAAATGTACTCAATCAAGTTACAAAGGTCTTTATATGGGTTGAAACAATCGGGTCGCATGTGGTATAAACGATTAAGTGATTACTTGATAAGCAAAGGGTATACCAATAATCTTATATGCCCATGTGTTTTCATTAAGAAAACAACATCTGAATATGTAATCATAGCTGTTTATGTTGATGATCTTAATATCATAGGTACAAATAAAGAGATCCATGAATCCATTCAACTTCTAAAGAAAGAATTTGAAATGAAAGATCTCGGAAAAACCAAGTATTGCCTTGGTTTACAAATTGAACATATGCCTAATGGTTTACTTGTACATCAAACAACATATACTGAAAAGATTTTAAAACGTTTTAATATGGACAAGGCAAAACCATAAGTACTCCTATGGTTGTTAGATCACTTAATGTTGACACTGATCCATTTCGTCCCTGTGAAGATCATGAAGATATCCTGGGACCAGAAGTACCATATCTTAGTGCAATTGGAGCTCTTATGTATCTTACAAATTGTACAAGATCTGACATTTATTTTGTAGTTAATTTGTTGGCAAGGTTCAGCTCAGCTCCTACCAAAAGACAATGGAATAGGATCAAACACATATTTCGATACCTTCGAGGAACTACTGATTTAGGATTATTTTATTCTAACGAATCGAAACAAGATTTGGTTGGTTATGCAGATGCAGGTTATTTATCTGATCCACATAAAGCTAAATCTCAAAATGGATATGTATTCCTAAATGGAGGTACCGCAATATCATGGCGTTCTCAAAAACAAACACTTGTTGCAACATCATCAAATCATGCCGAAGTGATTGCATTACATGAAGCTACTCGGAAATGTTTTTGGTTGAGATCAATGACACAACTCATTACTGATTCTTGTGGACTAGAACGCGATAAAAGTCCAACAACTATCTATGAAGATAATGTAGCTTGCATAACACAGATGAAAGAAGGGTATATCAAAAGTGACCAAACAAAACACATACCTCCTAGATTCTTCTCATACACTCAAAATCTCATTAAGGACAACCAGATTGAAATGAGATATGTTCAGTCCAGCAAAAACTCTGCTGACCTTTTCACCAAAGCACTTCCAACTGCTATTTTCAGAACATACGTTCATAATATTGGCATGAGGCATGTTCAGAAGATGTAACAATTCAGGCGTTGCCTACTTGAGGGGGAGTCAACTCTATGCTGCACTCTTTTTCCCTTAGCTAAAGTTTTATCCCAATGGGTTTTCTTTAGCAAGGTTTTTAATGAGGCAGTAATAGTTATACTCTAATAAAATTGTCATCCAAAGGGGAGTGTTATAAAAGTCAATTGTGGATGCTAATTTTATTATTATTATATATATTGTATAGTAGATTTTTTGAGTATATATATGTGTTATGTAAGAGCTCATATGGTGCTCACTTATGAAAATATATAAAACACATACTTCTCTCATATTCTCTCTATATACTTATTAGTAGTCTACAGTCAATAACCAAACCACTAAAGGTAGTTATAAGCCTACTGAATTATAACACGAACCAAACCACTAAAGGTAGTTATAAGCCTACTGAATTATAACAATTATTACAATAAACATATGTAAATAGATATATAATATTATTATGAAGCTATATAAATAAATATATAGATATATATAAAAGATTTCTATTAATAACTAATATATTGTAACATGTATAAAATATATAAATATTAAATATTCACTCATGATATTATATAATATAAGTAGTACATAATTAACAACATATTAGAGCCAATCATATAAATAGTTATATTGTTATTACCTTCAATATTAATATTAATATTAGTATTATTAATAATAAATATAAACTATAGATACAAATTTGTTATATATAAATGATTGTAGTATTATTATTACCAATATTATTAACATTAATAATATTATTCAGTGTTGTAAAAAACGGAAAAAACGGGGGTGTAGACGGGGGTGTAGACGGATTTTGGAGTGCCCCGTCCCGTTTATACATAAAACGTTTGAAAAAACGGAAATCGGCCAAAAAACGGTCAAAAGACGGTCAAACACGGTCCGAGACGGGAAAAAACGGGTTTTTCTGATTTTTTTCAAGTTTTTTTTTTTTTAATATTAAACGTTGTGCTATTACTTAGGGTTTCTTTTTTTATGTTTGAAATGTTGAAGTATTTAAACATGTGTGAAATGCTTATGTTTGGAATAATGTAATGTACAATATATATATAATATATAACATTTTTATTTAAAAGTCAACGTTAGTCAACATCCGTCTAGACCTCCGTCTCGACCCCGTCTCGACCGTCTCGACCCTTTTAGGACCCGACCGTCTCGACCCCGTCTCGCGTCTTTTGCAACCTTGATATTATTATCATTTTCATTAATATTACTATTATCAGCATTATTAATATATATATCTATATATATAATTAGATACATTTAATTTCTAATATTATAGTTATCATTACTATTATCAATATTATTATATATAGTAGTAAAATTTATAATGTTAGATATTATTATGAATATTATTATTATTATTACTAAAAATTGTCATTTTCATTTATAATTTATATTATCACTACTTTATTACTTTTAACATTACTCTTATTATTATTAATATTATTTTAATAATACTAAAAATAATACTTCTAGTATTATTATGTGTATTATTTTTATTGATATTATAAATTAGTTTTATCATTTATTATTAATGGTATTATAATTAATATTAATATATTTATTAGTAATAATATTTATTAAATATTAATCAAACTCGGATAACTACAACTGTTAGGACCCCGAAGTTGTATAGTATTAATGTGAATTAAGCTTAAATGAAGGTTCCTTAGAAGAGGGCTATCCGATGTTATGCTGGAAGAATTTGGGTACCTCTTTATGGAGATCTACGGAACCTTATACTTGATGAAGCACACAAATCGAGATATTCGATTCATCCCGGCACAGGCAAAATGTACCACGATCTTAAAGAACAGTATTGGTGGCCGAATCTTAAGAAAGACGTTGCAACTTATGTTGGTAAGTGTTTGACTTGCTCGAAGGCTAAAGCCGAGCATCAGAGACCTTCTGGGTTACTTCAACAACCGGAAATCCCACAATGGAAGTGGGAAAGGATCACGATGGATTTCATTACTAAGCTGCCGAAGACGGTGGGCGGATACGATACTATTTGGGTTATTGTTGACCTCCTTACCAAATCTGCACACTTCTTGGCTATGAAGGAAATGGATACAATGGAGAGACTTGCTCAATTATACATCAAGGAGGTTGTATCTCGTCATGGTGTACCTTTATCGATCATCTCGGATCGCGATCCCCGTTTTGCTTCCAGATTTTGGCGTTCTTTGCAAGAAGCCATGGGAACCCGTCTCGACATGAGTACTGCTTATCACCCACAGACCGACGGGCAAAGTGAACAAACGATTCAGACCTTGGAAGACATGTTACGTGCATGTGTCATTGATTTCGGAAAGGCCTGGGAAAGGCATTTGCCACTCGCCGAATTTTCTTACAACAACAGTTATCACTCGAGTATTAATGCCGCACCTTTTGAAGCATTGTATGGCCGCAAGTGTCGATCTCCTATTTGTTGGGCCGAAGTAGGCGAAAAGCAAATCACCGGACCTGAGGTAGTCCATGAAACAACGGAGAAGATTGCTCAGTGAAAGGACCCGTCCTAATCCATCCGGACAAAGTCCATATTGATTATAAACGATTCACAACAGTTGATTACATCGCGAGGTACTTGACCTCTATATGATACATTTTACAAACATTGCATTCGTTTTTGAAAAAACAATCTTTCATTTACATCGAAAGTTGACGGCATGCATACCATTTCATAATATATCTAACTATAATTGACTTAATAATAATCTTGATGAACTCAACGACTCGAATGCAACGTCTTTTGAAATATGTCATGAATGACTCCAAGTAATATCTCAAAGATGAGCAAATGCACAACGGAAGATTTCTTTCGTACCTGACAATAAACATGCTTTCAAGTGTCAACCAAAAGGTTGGTGAGTTCATTAGTTTATCATAACAATCATTTCAATATTTTAATAGACCACAAGATTTCATATTTCAATTTTTCATAAACATACGTCCCGTGCATAGAGACAAAAATATCATTCATATGGATTGAACACTTGGTAACCGACATTTACAATATGCATATAAGAATATCCCCATCATTCAGGGATCCTCCTTCGGACATGATATAAATTTCGAAGTACTAAAGCATCCGGTACTTTGGATGGGGCTTGTTGGGCCCGATAGATCTATCTTTAGAGTTCGCGTCAATTAGGGTGTCTGTTCCCTAATTCTTAGATTACCAGACTTAATAAAAAGGGCCATATTCGATTTCGATCATTCAACCATATAATGTAGTTTCAATTACTCGTGTCCATTTCGTAAAACAGTTATAAAAACAGCGCATGTATTCTCAGTCCCAAAAATATATATTGCAAAAGCATTTAAAAAGGGATTAATGAAACTCACGCATATAAATATTGTAAAACAGTTATTAAAACATTGCATGTATTCTCAGCCCAAAATTGTAATGAGTAAAAGGGAGCAAATGAACTCACCTAATGTATTTTGTAGTAAAAAAAACATACGACGACATTGAACAAGTATATGGTTGGCCTCGGATTCACGAACCTATATCATTTGTATATTTATTAATATATACATAATCGAAATTGAACAAATTCATATATTATAACTTATGTTGTATATTGTATATATTTAATTTGTGTATACAAAAATGATTAGTGTTTAGATAGTTATATTAATATATATATTCAGTTAGTTTTATATTAAAAATACCTGATTTGTTAGATATGAATATTCGTATAAAATTCGTTAATACGATTAATACATACTTTTATGTAATGTTACTTATAAATATATTTTTATATACATAATTTTTGTTTAGTAAAATAATATTAATAATGGTAATTAAAAGTTGTATTTGATTATAATATTAGTTAGGATAATAATTTTAATAGTATACTAATAATGATACTCCTAATATTAATAATAACACTTATAATAATCTAATAACATTAATAATAATGATAATAATAATAAGAATACATAATGATAATTCTGATAATTATAAAATGTTATTAGTACTAATATTTATGAAAATGATTATAAATTGTATTATTTAATAATAATAATAATACTAACATTAGTAATACTCCTAATATTAATAATAATATTATTTATAATACTTATAACGATGATAATAATAATAATAATAATAATAATAATAATAATAATAATAATAATAATAATAATAATAATGACAATAATACTTGTAATAATAACAATTATTAATAATATTAGTAACATAACATTAATATTCATAATAATAATGAAAATGATAATATTAATAACAATAATAATAATAATAATAATAATAATAATAATAATAATAATAATAACATTAATATTCATAATAATAATGAAAATGATAATATTAATAACAATAATAATAATAATAATAATAATAATAATAATAATAATAATAATAATAATAATAATAATAATAATAATAATAATAATAATAATAATAATAATAAAATTGAAAGTACCTTAGGAAAAGGTTTAACAAAAAGAACAGATTTGTGCCTCATGCAAGGCTCGAACTCCCGACCTCTCGAGAACCCGAAACATCACTAAACCATCTAATCCGTTTTGTTTTTCTAACATAACTCGTACCCAAAATTTAATTAACCAATAACTCTGTACTCATCTTCTTCTTAAACTTTAGTCGACCAGAAGCCAAGCAATAACCATAAAATCGATTTACCAGCTTAGTTTAGAACTTGAATTTGAAACAGAAATGATCGACTGTGGGTTACATTGATTGACACAGAGAGAAAAAAAAAATTAAAAGATAAAACAGTTCGCGATGAACACATGTGAACTCCAACTTGGATTTTGAAATTCATACATTTTCAGATCCTAACTTCTACATGAAAAAGGTAGTGAATCACTATTAGAAAGTTTTGCAACCAACAATTGATCCAGAAACACAAAAACGAATTCAAATTTCATCTTTGTTCATAAGTTTGACTTTTTACAATTATCCTTTGACTTCAAAATTCAGATTAAATAAGAATAATTGGAAGATAATCTTTTGCAGATAGTTTACTAGAATGATTCCTAATAAAACTGCATTATTACTTTTTGAAAATATTTTCGATTTCAAAGAATTGATTAAAAAAATGCAAGAACATGGAACGGGACTGAGTTCTTGCATATTTCTGTTAAAATTAAATCGATTCATGGAGTTTTTAATTGACTGTTGGTAATGATATTGAGAGGACTGATTATGTTACTCACAACCATCGAATAATTCGTTTGATATAAAGCTCAGTAGTCGACAAAAAAATATAATCGATCAGTGATAGAATAAAAATAAAAAAAAATGACAGCAGTCTATAAATCCCATTGATTGGTACTAATAATCTTGTTGTTTAACAGATTGTGAGACAGAAACAAAACATCAACTATAGAGTGATGGATACAGATAACAAATTGGTACGATCTCCAAATTTATATTTATATAACTTATATAATTGAAATTAATATTAATAATAATAAATAATTAAATATATTAGTAATAGTGGTAATTATATAATAATTATAAATAATAATGATACTAATAAATAAAACAAAAATGATAATTATATTATTAATAATAACAATAATAGATTGTATTATTTTCTATTAATAACAACTATGATATAAAAATATTAATATTAATATTAATAATAATAATGATAATAATAGTATTATTAGTGATAATAATAATAAATTGTATTATTTTCTACCTATAATAATAATAAGGATTTTAAAATAATAATAACATTAATATCACAAATTACATGTATTAGATTTTATATCCATAGTAAATAATAATAATGTTCATAATTATAATATTAATATTAATACTAATATTTATTTCAATAATAATATTATATTTTAACTTGTAATTATTTTTAATATATACCATTTATTTTTATTTTATTTTTATATGTAATTTTTAATGAGTGTATATATATATATAAATTCGCTTTAAGTACAACTTAGTTATTTTATATCTTATCTTTCATATTTAGTTTTAAATGTTTAAATTATATTTTTATAATTTCAAATTATTGTTTATACTACATTATGTATATATACAGTTTTATTTACAAACAACAGTTCATGAATCGTCGGAGATGGTAAAGGTCAGATGATTATATGAACACAGTTCAAAGTTTTTGAAACTCAACCTTACAGACTTTGCTTATCGTGTCAAAACCATATAAAGATTAAGTTTAAATTTAGTCGGAAATTCCCGGGTCATCACAATACCTACCCGTTAAAGAAATTTCGTCCCGAAATTTGAGTGAGGTGGTCATGGTTAACAATAAAAATGTTTTTATGACGAACATGAGTTGATGAATAGAGTTTTATTACTGTTGAGTAATATGGATAAGATAATTCGATTACTCGGAGAGTACGAATGAAGCTATCACGGAATATTGAAATGAGAAAGACAAGTTTCATTATAACTTTTGACTAGTCATGGTTGAATTTAGAAAATAATATTCGTCCCATCTTTTGACATTGTCTCGGTTGAATTCCGGAATTCAAGGGATTTAAAGAAAATCTTTGGAAATCTATAAGATCTGATTCTTTGGCGAATAAGGAAATTAAGATCTCTTTAATTAAATGCGATGATCTGCCTCGATTGCTCGGTCCGGTATTTCCACTATAAATGAACTTCTTCCGTTCCATTATTCTCACCATTCCCATACTCTCTTCCTTAGTTCATACATCCAAAAGATTGTGGAAATGCTTAATCCAGTTCTAATCCTTGTCCTTATCCTTACTATCGTAACAATCATTCTCCTTTTCCAACTTCCACCCGAGGAATCTTCTTACTTCTACTTTGCTCTTGGGGTTATAGTGCTTTTAATTCTCCCGTGTCTTTATGTTGCGATAAACATTGATATACACGGTTTGTAATTTATGCGTTGTTATCGGGCTTTATATCTCTCCTTATATTTCAATGTCCCCCTTTCTGTTTTCCTATAATCATTGTCATCCACAGTTAATACTCCCTCCTATTTGCTGCGATTTATACTCCATTTCTATTTCAGAGCTTTGTCCCTTCGTTTCTTCTTCTGGCGATTTGGCATCTCTTGTAATGGTCCAGAATTCGCAGATATAAGTTTCAGAATGAACATTATTAATGTTCTAAATAAGAAGGAACGTAATAGCACAATTTGATTTGTCAAATTACCAGATTCACTGAGAATAGAACTATCAAGAATATACTTTCTTGATATGTTCAGAAGTTAAGCAGAATGACAGAGTTATGTAACATGGCACATGATGACGTTATGATCTGTGAATCATCACGTCCCATTAGAAACTCGGCATGACTTACAGTAATATAATCACGTTGATCAAGTGTCATTATATTATACTAACTCATGCATCAGTTCCCAACATTACTTCAATAACATTCGTATTTTAAGCTTGAAAGTTTACAGAATATAGAAACTAACAGTTTCTATATGATGTAACACTGATAGCACAAAGAGATAAATGATTTCAGATAAGAATAGTTATGAAAACATCTTCAGAAATATGGAGGATATTTATAAATGGATATACGATGATATCTTGGAATTTCTAATATCGATGGATGATGAAGAAGATTTATCCGTAAGGGTTTAGATTCGGAAGCAAGGTATTCGCTAAAGATTTCATCAGAAACAGAATCATTTGGATTCTTTGAAGTCAAATTTATTCCTTGTGATTTGTCCACGGCTTCCTTCATAGTTTTGCATAATCTGCTTTTCGGTACTAAATTTTCTATTGAATGTTTCCAATATAATGATACACAGGAAGCACGAAGAGGTATATAATTTTGGACGAGAATATTTATGAAAATATCCTCAGAAATATCGAAGATATTGATGATGATATTTTGGAATTTCTAAGTTCGATGGTTGATGGAGAAATATTTTCTGCAAGATTTTAACATGACTTCGGAGTAAGATATTCTCTAAAGATTTCAACGGATCCAGAATTATCTGAATTCTTTGAATATAGGGTATGGTCCTTGTATTTGTCCTTGGTCTTCTTTATGGTTAACTCTATCCGTTTTCCAGTTCCAACATTTCTGAGCTTTTTCCAACATATTATTCTTTATTATCAAACTTCTGATGACTAAGGTCATTTACAGTTGTCCGCAGTTTCTGCTGCTTCATTCAGCTTTTTCAAAGTTCAATGTATTGATTCGTAGGCTGGGTGCTTTTCAAAATTTCAGAATTGAAGGTCGTAATTCTAGGAGATAGTTGTTATATGTATACATATAACTATTGATGTAGAAATACTACGAAATTCGAAATACTGATTGCTGATTCTCGGTAATTGGTATAGCAATTATTGTTACAGGGTATAGGTGTATACATGATGGGATTTCAATGAATATAATGATATTTCGGAAAGTCCAAATTTATTGAAGTTGCTGGTAAGTTTACTGCTAATGTGGTGGAATATAAACGGTTCCCCGGTAACGATGACGACTGGCAAACTTATTTATCGAGGTTATAATAAGGCTAATTCGAATGGAAGTCGAAGTTGATTTGCTGAAGCTATGACAAAATTGGCTAATTGGAAAAAAAATTGAAATGTTATTTTCGGTAATAACAATGCCAAAGGAGCTAGAACGGACACATGTTAAATGTTTACACAGGCTCCAAGTGTTTTCAGGTGCATAACTATATGCATCAATCTTTTCTTCCGTAGATGAGATGCAGTTACTTCATCCTCTCGATTGAGGTATTTCCAAGAATTATGAAAGGTTTGAACGTAGATTGTAATCGTCGAGATACAAATGAGGTTTAAGATGAAATCAAGTGGCAAACTTGAAGAATTGTTTAGTTTCATATGTTATAATTAATATTTTAATTCATTTTTAATTGTCCAATCTTGATAGTCCACAGTTAACAGTTCAATAATTCATATATAGTTTAATTTATAATATTCGAATTAATTAATAGGTATCGTGACCCGTGTACATGTCTCAGACTCGATCACAACTCAAATTATATATATTATTGTAGAATCAACCTCAACCCTGTATAGAGAACTCGATAATTACTGCATATAGAGTGTCTATGGATATTCCAAATAATATATATAAATGCGTCGATATGATATGTCAAAACCTTGTATACGTGTCCCGATATTTAAAGTGAGTAAAATAAATAACAGAAATTAAATAACGATAAATAAAGTGCGTAAAGTAAATAACAGAAATTAAATGACGATAAATAAAATTGCGAGAATGTAAATTGCGATAATTAAATTGCGATTAATAAAATGTAATCAGTTAGCTAGGAACAATTAGCTAGGAACAGTTAGCGTGGATTCTTAACACAATTTCTCATAGTTAATTAGTCTGTTTCTAAAAAAATTTATTTTGTCATATGTTTTCTTCATTATGCCACTTGTTGGATTCTGATAGGTCAAAATCCGAATATGAAATTGAATAAAAATGGTTATTCTGCGGTGAACGGATACGTATATCGGTGGTTGTAAGTAAGATAGTAAATGACTGTTGAATCAGATTCGAAGAATGTACAGTATAACTTATTAATATGAAATCTAAATATTCCTCGGGTATTACTTACCCGTTAAAATATTTTCACCATTAATAGTTTGTACGAAAGAATCTTTAATTACAATCTTTATGAAAATATACTTGTATATATATTTTCTTCAGATGCAATCATGGATTTAATGAGTTAATATGATATTAAACTCATTTGATTTACGTTAGAACAATAATATATAATCTCTAAAACATTAGAGATTACATAATCGCCATGTTGAACAAAGATAAATGATATAGAACGTCATGTAGAACGATGATTATGCTCGGGATACCGATTGTGATGTTGAGGCGTGTGTTGTTGTGGTTTGTGTTGTTGCTGGTGGTACAGTTGATGCCGTTGATGTTGCTGAAGCTGATAAGTTTTGCACCATATTCTCCAAATTGATTACTCGATCTCGAAGTTCGTTGACTTCTTAGGGTGAAGATGGTGTTTTGGATTGGTTTGCTAGTGAATGTTTCAAGTTCTTCACCCAGTGAACAATATGGTAGGTGAAAGGGATCGATTCTTATTGTCTCCAATGATTAAGTAGACTACGAACTCATCATATGAATTGGGGATGGTTGGTTGGTTGATTCATTCTAGTGACACTGCTTTCGGAGCTTAGGTGAACGTCCACTTCGGAATAGCTGTCGGAATAACTATCAGATAGTTATCGAAATTCGAGGGACTCGAACTGGTTGAAGGATTTATCCCATACGATCAGATGAATGATTTTCGATAAGAATTAGATTATAGGATGTAGATTAGTACCCTGTAATACATAATTTACATATGCATATATAATACTAAAATCCCATAAGCTACGGAGGAATCTACGGAAGCTGTCAGGCAAAGATAACAATAACAGGTACGCTAAGATATGAAGTAGCAGATACGTTAAGATGTCTATGCACTATTCATGCAATCATTGCTGTAAGATGTGTCTAGACTAAGAATTATAAGCAAGTAATTTCCTAAGGATGATAAGCAGATGATTTCCGACAAAAATGATAAGCAAAACTTTTAACATGCAGACACGGTCGAAGTCCAGACTCACTATTGCATCCGAACGACTTATCAGTTAGACACACTAATGTAGACCTGGTTCGCTAAGACCATCGCTCTGATACTAACTGAAAGGACCCGTCCTAATCCATCAGGACAAAGTCCATATTGAT
Source organism: Rutidosis leptorrhynchoides (assembly GCF_046630445.1). Taxonomy (NCBI): domain Eukaryota; kingdom Viridiplantae; phylum Streptophyta; class Magnoliopsida; order Asterales; family Asteraceae; genus Rutidosis; species Rutidosis leptorrhynchoides. Next base: position 137,587,693 of record NC_092334.1, on the reverse strand, counting down.
TATAAACGATTCACAACAGTTGATTACATCGCGAGGTACTTAACCTCTATATGATACATTTTACAAACATTGCATTCGTTTTTGAAAAGACAATCTTTCATTTACATCGAAAGTTGACGGCATGCATACCATTTCATAATATATCTAACTATAATTGACTTAATAATAATCTTGATGAACTCAACGACTCGAATGCAACGTCTTTTGAAATATGTCATGAATGACTCCAAGTAATATCTCAAAGATGGGCAAATGCACAGCGGAAGATTTCTTTCGTACCTGAGAATAAACATGCTTTCAAGTGTCAACCAAAAGGTTGGTGAGTTCATTAGTTTATCATAACAATCATTTCAATATTTTAATAGACCACAAGATTTCATATTTCAATTTTTCATAAACATACATCCCATAAATAGAGACAAAAATATCATTCATATGGATTGAACACCTGGTAACCGACATTCACAATATGCATATAAGAATATCCCCATCATTCCGGGATCCTCCTTCGGACATGATATAAATTTCGAAGTACTAAAGCATCCGGTACTTTGGATGGGGCTTGTTGGGCCCGATAGATCTATCTTTAGAGTTCGCGTCAATTAGGGTGTCTGTTCCCTAATTTTTAGATTACCAGACTTAATAAAAAGGGGCATATTCGATTTCGATCATTCAACCATATAATGTAGTTTCAATTACTCGTGTCTATTTCGTAAAACAGTTATAAAAACAGCGCATGTATTCGTCCCAAAAATATATATTGCAAAAGCATTTAAAAAGAGATTAATGAAACTCATGCATATAAATATTGTAAAACAGTTATTAAAACATTGCATGTATTCTCAGCCCAAAATTGTAATGAGTAAAAGGGAGCAAATGAACTCACCTAATGTATTTTGTAGTAAAAATACATACGACGACATTGAACAAGTATAGGGTTGGCCTCGGATTCACGAACCTATATCATTTGTATATTTATTAATATATATATATAATCGAAATTGAACAAATTCATATATTATAACTTATGTTGTATATTGTATATATTTAATTTGTGTATACAAAAATGATTAGTGTTTAGATAGTTATATTAATATATATATTCAGTTAGTTTTATATTAAAAATACCTGATTTGTTAGATATGAATATTCGTATAAAATTCGTTAATACGATTAATACATACTTTTATGTAATGTTACTTATAAATATATTTTTATATACATAATTTTTGTTTAGTAAAATAATATTAATAATGGTAATTAAAAGTTGTATTTGATTATAATATTAGTTAGGATAATAATTTTAATAGTATACTAATAATGATACTCCTAATATTAATAATAACACTTATAATAATCTAATAACATTAATAATAATGATAATAATAATAAGAATACATAATGATAATTCTGATAATTATAAAATGTTATTAGTACTAATATTTATGAAAATGATTATAAATTGTATTATTTAATAATACTAGTAATACTAACATTAGTAATACTCCTAATATTAATAATAATATTAGTTATAATACTTATAACGATTGTAATAATAATAATAATAATAATAATAATAATAATAATAATAATAATAATAATAATAATAATAATAATAATAATAATAATAATAATAATAATAATAATAATAATAATAATAATGACAATAATAATAATAATAATGACAATAATACTTGTAATAATAACAATTATTAATAATATTAGTAACATAACATTAATATTCATGATAATAATGAAAATGATAATATTAATAACAATAATAATAATAATAATAATAATAATAATAATAATAATAATAATAATAATAATAATAATAATAATAATAATAATAATAATAATAATAATAATAATAATAATAATAATAATAATAATAATAAAATTGAAAGTACCTTAGGAAAAGGTTTAACAAAAAGAACAGATTTGTGCCTCATGCGAGGCTCGAACTCCCGACCTCTCGAAAACCCGAAACATCACTAAACCATCTAATCCGTTTTGTTTTTCTAACATAACTCGTACCCAAAATTTAATTAACCAATAACTCTGTACTCATCTTCTTCTTAAACTTTAGTCGACCAGAAGCCAAGCAATAACCATAAAATCGATTTACCAGCTTAGTTTAGAACTTGAATTTGAAACAGAAATGATCGACTGTGGGTTACATTGATTGACACAGAGAGAAAAAAAATTAAAAGATAAAACAGTTCGCGATGAACACCTGTGAACTCCAACTTGGATTTTGAAATTCATACATTTTCAGATCCTAACTTCTACATGAAAAAGGTAGTGAATCACTATTAGAAAGTTTTGCAACCAACAATTGATCCAGAAACACAAAAACGAATTCAAATTTCATCTTTGTTCATAAGTTTGACTTTTTACAATTATCCTTTGACTTCAAAATTCAGATTAAATAAGAATAATAGGAAGATAATCTTTTGCAGATAGTTTACTGGAATGATTCCTAATAAAACTGCATTATTACTTTTTGAAACTATTTTCGATTTCAAATAATTGATTAAAAAAATGCAAGAACATGGAACGGGACTGAGTTCTTGCATATTTCTGTTAAAATTAAATCGATTCATGGAGTTTTTAATTGACTGTTGGTAATGATATTGAGAGGACTGATTGTGTTACTCACAACCATCGAATAATTCATTTGATATAAAGCTCAGTAGTCGACAAAAAAATATAATCGATCAGTGATAGAATAAAAATAAAAAAAAAATGACAGCAGTCTATAAATCCCATTGATTAGTACTAATGATCTTGTTGTTTAACAGATTGTGAGACAGAAACAAAACATCAACTATAGAGTGATGGATACAGATAACAAATTGGTACGATCTCCAAATTTATATTTATATAACTTATATAATTGAAATTAATATTAATAATAATAAATAATTAAATATATTAGTAATAGTGGTAATTATATAATAATTATAAATAATAATGATACTAATAAATAAAAAAATGATAATTATATTATTAATAATAACAATAATAGATTGTATTATTTTCTATTAATAACAATTATGATATAAAAATATTAATATTAATATTAATAACAATAATGATAATAATACTATTATTAGTGATAATAATAATAAATTGTATTATTTTTTATCTATAATAATAATAAGGATTTTAAAATAATAATAACATTAATATCACAAATTACATGTATTAGATTTTATATCCATAGTAAATAATAATAATGTTCATAATTCTAATATTAATATTAATACTAATATTTATTTCAATAATAATATTATATTTTAACTTGTAATTATTTTTAATATATACCATTTATTTTTATTTTATTTTTTTATGTAATTTTTAATGAGTGTATATATATATATATATATATATATATATATATATATATATATATATATATATATATATATAATTTGCTTTAAGTACAACTTAGTTATTTTATATCTTATCTTTCATATTTAGTTTTAAATGTTTAAATTATATTTTTATAATTTCAAATTATTGTTTATACTACATTATGTATATATACAGTTTTATTTACAAACAACAGTTCGTGAATCGTCGGAGATGGTAAAGGTCAGATGATTATATGAACACAGTTCAAAGTTTTTGAGACTCAACCTTACAGATTTTGCTTATCGTGTCGAAACCATATAAAGATTAAGTTTTAATTTAGTCGGAAATTCCCGGGTCATCACACTCAGATTCAAGCTAGACTTAAGACTGCTCGTGACCGTCAAAAGAGTTACGCCGATCTTAAACGTAAAGACTTTGAATTCAACGTCGATGACCGTGTAATGTTGAAGGTTGCACCTTGGAAAGGTGTGATTCGTTTTGGAAAACGTGGAAAGTTGAACCCACGATACATTGGTCCTTTTGAAATCTTGGAACGTGTTGGACCCGTTGCTTACCGTTTGGATCTACCAGCACAATTGAGCCCAGTTCATCCTACCTTCCACGTGTCAAACTTGAAGAAGTGTCTTGCTGCACCCGAACTTATCATACCACTGGAAGAACTTACGATTGACGACAAACTCCACTTTGTGGAAGAACCTGTTGAAATTATGGATCATGAGATCAAAACTTTGAAACGCAACAAGATTACGATCGTCCGAGTGCGATGGAATGCCAAACGAGAACCTGAGTTTACCTGGGAGCGAGAGGATCAAATGATGCGGAAGTATCCTCATCTTTTCCCGACTCCTCCATCTACCTCAGCTTAAAATTTCGGGACGAAATTTTCTTTAACAGGTGGGTAATGTAACGACCCTGGATTTTCCAATGTTTATTTATTAATAATTATTATTATTAATACGTGTGATTAAACGAATGTATGTTATTACATTTACTTGTTACCATGATTGATCATACTTGACTTTAAATGCCCGAAACGTCTTTGTGACACACATACATTATACGAATAATATTTTTGAATATTATTTACATTCATGATTAAGTTTTATTAATCATTTCGATTAACTATGGTTATTAGTTAATTACTTGGGCTTTAATTGGATTAACTTGTGAATTACCTACATACTTGGGCTTTTAATTGTACATGGGCTTAGAAGCCCACCCTACCCATATTAATGGACTTAATTAGCCCAACACTCATGTAAGTATCATCTTAGAATGAAACTAGTAGTTAGTTTAATACATGAGAATCTAGTTACTAGTTTGGTTATTCATCCTTCCCATGTAAACACCCCTATTAACCAACTTTTAAAGACCATTACATGCAAGACCTTGTGGACATCTTCCCTCTCCCTCTTTTCTCCCAAAATCCGTCGGCCTTGAAGGCCTTTTAGTGGAGTTTTAATTTTTTTTTTACTACTACATTTACTTGTATTACTCTTCGCATTTCAAACACACACTTACCTCTCATTTTCTCTCAAACATTTTCTCTCTTATTCTCTCAACTTGTAAGTAATATGTTCAAGTTTTTCTTCCTCCTTTCTTCACTAAAACCGTAGCCCAACACCCCTTAAATCATCATTCTTTGTTTGTGTTTGATTACTTGTTGTTGTTTAATCACTTACTTTGTTAGTTTGTTGTTGTGTTGTAAGAATCAAACTCTTTAGTTTGATTCTTCATATCATCTTGTTCTTACAAGACATACAAGACATAAACTTTCTAGTTTATGATCTACACTTAATACTTGTTAAAGATTAAAGTTCATGTGTTGTAATATCATACTTGTGTTCATGAAGTAAACTTAAAGTTTACTTTCTAAAGATCAAGACTTAGGCTTGAATCTTTAAAAGTATGAAACCCATGAACTTATTACTTGTTTACTTAGTTTCTTACTTTATATTATGCACTTTAAATTCATGTTTGTTGGTTAAAATTGGTCAAATGTTACTAGTTAACTTTGATCTCATTTTTCTTGAACAAAAGTTAACTTTAAAGGTTCAAGAACATGGAAGTGTAACTCTTTAGTTATAACTTCATACACTTGTGTTAGATTTAACTTAATAACTTTAGATCTAGACCTTTGGGTCTTGGATCTTTAAGATCTAACTAAGAACTATGTTCTACAACTTAAGATCTTGATTTTATAAGTTTATTTTCAAGTTGTAACTTAATATTAGTTTTAAAGTTCATGTATGTGTTAGATCTAAGACTTTGATGTAACTTTGGTTCATCAAAACACTTGCAACACTTAAGTGAGTTGTGCTTCATGTCTTAGACTTACACTTGCGTTATGATGGTCAAACCTTGGTGAAAATGATGCAAACACATCAACGAGTTGTACACTTGAAGCTATATGCATCAAGGATGAGAACCATGATGAGCATCGAGCACCAAGAACCACCGGAACCTACTGACCCTACTGTTTTACTGTTTCTGGGTCTGACCCGTACATCCTGGGCTACTGTAAACATGATTTTCAGATATCTCTGTTCTAGTAGATAACTTTTCATTTAGGACTCGGCTTAATCCGAGTTACGGTTTAGGATTTATGGCCCTCCGATCGTCACTATGTCCTTTTAACGTTGTGCAGAAAATTCTGACCTACTCGTACTTAGACCGTCGTCACGGTCAAACAAAGATGAGTTTGCTTCTGGGATTTTTAACACAACTAAAGAACTCATATACGGAGCCATGGCCACTGGTCTCACCTTATTTCAGTGGGTATTGAGGCCGTGGTAACTGACCGAACTCAGCCTTTGTTTTAAACACTATACTTGAACGAAACTTACTTTACACCTTTTGTTTAATGATGAATAATGATGACCTTTAAGACCTAATTTACATACATTTAAACCTATTGAGATGATTTACTGACTTGGTACTATTTGACTTAGGTTGAGGACCCGTTTGGACAACCTACATACTTGCTTATTTCCCGAGTCATACTTTACCGCTACTTTATCATTGTGAGTTATAGCATTCCCTTTTTACTTTAAATTATTTTGGGAACTGAGAATACATGCGCATTTTACGTTTTATATACTAGGCACGAGTACTTAAACTTTATATATGTGTGGGTTATACAACGGCATAAACATTCCCTTTAGCTCGGTAACGTTTAGTCATTGTTTTTGAACCGGTGAACGCGAATCTTAGATATGGATCCATAGGGTTTGACATCCCCACTCGGGCTAGTAGCGCTAGCATGTAATGGGTGTTTAATACTTCGTAAACATACGTACTTGCCAAGTATAATTTCAGGGGGTATAAACGTTAAGTTAGTTACCAAGTGCCCACGGTTAACATATACTTTATCATACTGTTTTGAAACGCTCTTTGTAGCACTGAAATCTCGTGGCCTACCTTACATACTGTTATACTTAAACTATAGCTCACCAACCTTTGTGTTGACGTTTTTAAGCATGTTTTTCTCAGGTGCTTAAGGTTTCTTCCGCTGTGTACTAGTCTTGTTGTATACACCCGCTGCTCTAGAGTTGTCACTGCATGAACGTTTATTTGCATTCAAACATTATAACTTTTGAACCTATGATCTGTAACGACCTAAGGGTCACGCACTATTATATTTGCTTCTATTCATTGAAGCATATTTTAGTTGTAAAACATTTGACGTTAGTTATGACGTCACCTTTTATCTTGAATGCACACTTATTTTGAAAACGCATATAGTGTTTGACCTTGTAATGATCCTGTTGTTGATGATTCTACACGATGGTTTTGTACGGGGCATCACAGTAATCGTTCATTTAAACTTTCTGTAAGATTTCAAGTCCCAATTTCGTCTCTTGAATTCGAATTTTGAAGTCAAACTTTCAAGATACAAAGTTAAACTTTTTGTTCTTAGCGAAATTAGAATCTGTTTTGATGATTCACGTTAAATTGATGTTTACAATAGGTTCTATGAGTAATTTGGAATATAATTCGTGTTATAAATTTTGTCTAAAACGTTCTTAAAATTGAAATCACGATTTGAGTTTTCATGTGGGTAACCGAACTGATGTTGCTGTTCTATTTATTTTATTTTTTTCGTTAATCAGAAGTAACAATTATTGCTTGTTTTTAACCCACTTTCACAACATAATTCGAACTCTGGATTAGCCGTTTAAAATTTGCTTTGGTCTATTTATGATTATAATGCTCTGGTCGATTGAGTGTGGAAGGAGAAGAACAGACGGATTATCAGGTTATATAGTTTAAATCGCATATAAAAATAGAAAATAGTAAGTAGAGTAGATGGTTCAAGGTGTTGGTGTGGAACCGAGAGGTCGAGGGTTCGAGTCCGGGCAATGTCATTCTATTCTTTTTGAAGCCTATTTTATATGAGGTAGTAATTTTATTATCTTATTATTATTATTATTATTATTATTATTATTATTATTATTATTATTATTGATTTGTTATTGTTATTGTTATTTCTAGTATTGTTATTGTTGTTATTATTATTATTGTTATTATTAAAGTTATAAGTATTATTATTATTATCATAAGTATTATAATCATTATAAGTATTAATAATATTATTATTAGTAGTAATCTTATCATTTTAGGTCTTATTATGATTGTTATCATTAGTATTATTAATAACATTATTAGTATCATTATTATTAAAAACTATTATTATCATTTTTGTTATTAGTATTATCATAATTAATAAAGTTATTATTATTATTGTTAATAAATCATTATTATCAAAACTATCATTTTAACAAATAGATATCTTGTACATGTTACATATACTAGGATTATATTAATATTTCATACAATTATATAACAAAAAATATTAACATTACTTATATAAATATTTACACATAACAAACTAATGATGTTTTAAATATAATGCTAATCATATATAAATATATATATATAAATATATATATATATATATATATATATATATATATATATATATATATATATATATATATATATATATATATATATATATATATATATATATATATATATATATATATAATATATATATATAATATATAATTTTAAGATATAAAATAAACATACATTTTTAAATGAAAGTTATTATAAAATTCTATAAAACTAATAATATAAAAATGTTATATATTAATAAATGAAATTATGTGATTCTACGATTATATGTTTTAATATATATATATATATATATATGAATAATATAGGTTCGTTAATCCGAGGCCAACCCTATACTTGTTCAGTGCCGTCATATGCATAATTGCTACGAAATACAGTATAGTGAGTTTCATTTGCTCCCTTTTTAAATGCTTTTGCAATATATATTTTTGGGACTGAGAATACATGTGCTGCTTTTATAAATGTTTTACGAAATAGACACAAGTAATCGAAACTACATTCTATGGTTGGATTATCGAATCGAATATGCCCCTTTTTAGCTTGGTAGCCTAAGAATTAGGGAACATCACTAATTTTGAGAATTAGTGCACCCCTAATTGACGTGAATCCTAAAGGTAGATCTACGGGAACTTACAACCCCCATTCTGGAATTTGGAATGCTTTAGTACTTCGATTTTATCATGTCTGATGGGTGTCCCAGAATGATGGGGATATTCTATATTCATCTTGTTAAGGTCGGTTACCAGGTGTTCACCATATGAATGATTTTTATCTCTACGCAGTTTGCGAAATGCCTGATATGAGATGTATATTTTTGGAAAAATGAAATCTTGTGGTCTATTAAAATAATGAAAATGATTGTTTATGATAAACTAATGAACTCACCAACCTTTTGGTTGACACTTGAAAGCATGTTTATTCTCAGGTACGAAAGAAATCTTCCACTGTGCATTTGCTCATTTTAAAGATATTACTTGAAGTCATTCATGACATATTTCAAAATACGTTGCATTCGAGTCGTTGAGTTCATCAAGATTATTATTAAGTCAATTATAGTTGGATATATTGTGAAATGGTATGCATGCCGTCAACTTTCGATGTAATGAAAATTTGTCTTTTAAAAACGAATGCAATGTTTGTAAAATGTATCATATAGAGGTCAAGTACCTCGCGATGTAACCAAATGTAATATATTCGTTCTGATGGATTAGGACGGGTCATTAGAGTTGGTATCAGAGCGGTAGTCTTAGCGAACCAGGTCTTGCATTAGTGTGTCTAACTGATAGTTGTTTAGATGCATTAGTGAGTCTGGACTTCGACCGTGTCTGCATGTCAAAAGTTTTGCTTATCATTTCGTGTCGAAAATTACTTGCTTATCATCCTTAAAGTCTAGACACATCTTACTACCTCTATTGTATAGACAGTGTATAGATAAATTCATATCTTAGCGTATCTGTTATTGTTACCTTTGCCTGACAGCTTCCGTAGATTACTCGTAACTTATGGGATTTTAGCATTATATATGCATATGTAAATCATGTATTGCAGGGTACTAATCTACATCCTATAATATATTTCATATCGAAAATCCTTCATCTTATTGTACGAGATGAATCCCTCAACCAGTTCGAGTCCCTCAGATTCCGATAGCTATTCCGATAGCTATTCTGACAACCATTCCGATATGAATTTTCACTCGAGCTCCGAAAGCAGTGTAACCGGAATGAATCAACCAATCAGCCATCATTTATTTTGGATGAATTAGAGATGGGTTCGTAGTCGACTTAATCAATGGAGATGCGAAGAAGGCAATCCCTTCCACCAACCGAATTCACCTCTTGACGAAGAACCTGAAGCACTTACCGGCGAACCTGTTCGAAATACCATTTTCTCTCTCATTTTCCGAATATCTCACCACGATTATATTCTATCCATAAATCTAAACCTTATTCATCTACTCGTTCCGACTGACAATCATCCCAGAATAATGGAAGAAGTCAACGAGCTTCGCACCCGAGTTCTAGCCTTGAAAAATATGGTGCAAAACATATCAACTTCGGTAACATCACCAGCACCAACAGTACCATCAGTAACAGCACCATTACCATCAACAATCCATGCCTCAACATCTCATTATGTACCTCGAGCATAATCAACGTTCTACGAATCATTCTACATTATTTATCTTCGTTCAACATGGCGATTATGTAATCTCTAATATTTTAGAGATTATATATTCTTGTTCCAACGATAAATCAAATGAGTTTAATATAATATTAACTCATTAAATCCATGATTACATCTGAGGAAAATATATATGTAAGTATATTTTCATAAAAATTGTAATTAAAAATTCTTTTGTACAAACTGTTAATGGTGAAAATATTTTAACGGGTAGGTAATATCCAAAAAATATTTAGACTTCACATTAATAAGTTACACTGTACATTCTTCCAATTTGATTCAACAGTCATTTACTATCCTACTTACATCCACAGATATACGAATCCGTTCACCGTAGAATAAACATTTTCATTCAATTTCACATTCGGATTTGACCTATCAGAATCCAACAAGTGGCATAATGAAGAAAACATTGGACAAAAAAATAAAATTTGTTAGAAACAAACAAATTAACTATGAAAAATTTTGTTAAGAATCCACGCTAACTATTCCTAGCTAACTGTTCCTAGCTAACTGATTACATTTTATTTATCGCAATTTATTTATCGCAATTTAAATTCTCGTAATTTTATTTATCGTCATTTAATTTCTGTTATTTATTTTACCCACTTTAAATATCGGGACACGTATACAAGGTTTTGACATATCATATCGACGCATCTATATATATTATTTGAAATAACCATAGACACTCTATATGCAGTAATGATTGAGTTAGCTATACAGGGTTGAGGTTGATTCTACAATAATATATATACTTTGAGTTGTGATCAAGTCTGAGACATGTACACGGGTCACGACACGTATTAATTAATTCGAATATTATATATTGCTAACTGTGGACTATCAAATGAGGACTACCAACATTGGACAATTAAAATGAATTAAAATATTGATTATAACATATGAAACTAAACATTTCTTCAAGCTTGCCACTTGATTTCATCTTAAACCTCATTTGTATCTTGACGATTACAATCTGCGTTCAAACCTTTCATGATTCTTGAAAACACCTCAATTGAGAGGATGAACCAACCGCACTTCATCTACGGAAGAAAAGATTAATGCATATAGTTATGCACCTGAAAACACTCGGAACCTGAGTAAACGTTTAACACATATTTGTGCTAGCTCCTTTGGCGTTGTTATTCTCGAAAATTACTTTACAATACCTTCCAAAGTAGCCAATTTTGTCACAGCTCCAGCAAATCAACATCGACCTTTCATTTGAATAAGTATTATTATAACTTTGATATATAAGTTTACCTTTCGTCATCGTTACCGGAGAACCATTTATATATCACCACATTATCAGTAAACTTACCAACAACTTCGTTGATTAGTGACTTTCCGAAAAATCATTATATTTATCAAAACCCTATCATATACTCATCCGCATCTTGTAACGATAATTACCATACCAAATACCGGGAGGCATCTATCGATAACCTCAAATTTCTCAGCGATTCTACGACAACAATTATATATATATATATATATATATATATATATATATATATATATATATATATATATATATATATATATATATATATATATGTATATGTATATATAACTTCTACCTCCTGGATTTACGAACTTAAATTCTGAATTTCTGAAAAGCGCTCTAGCCTATGAATCAGTTTTCTGAGTTCTGAAAAAGCTGATGAAGCAGCGCAAACTGAAGACTGTTTAAAAAGTCAAAAGTTTGATGATAAAGAATGAAGTGTGAAAAAGCTCAAAGATTTGGATATTGAAAAATGAATTGAGCAAACCATGAAGGAGACTCTGAACAAATCACAAAGACTAAACCTGCCTTCAAAGAATCCAATTGATTCAGTATCTGCTGAAGTCATTAACGAATACCTTGCTCCTGACTCTAAACCCTCGCGAACAATATTCTTCATCATCCTCTGATATTGGAAATTCTAAGATATCATCATATCTTTCATTATAAATATCCTCCATATTTCTGAAGATATTTCCATAATTATTCTTATCTGAAATCATTTATCTTTTCGCGCTATCTGAATGACATCGTAAAAGAAACTATTTTAATTTCTAAATTCTGTAAACCTTCGAGTTTAAATTCTGAATGTTATTGAAGTAGTGTTGGAAATTGATGCATGAGTTGGTATAATATAATGACACTTGATCAACGTGATTATATTACAGTAAGTCATGCTGAGTTTCTAATGGGATGTGATGATTCATAGATCATAACATCATCATGTGCCATGTTACATAACTCTTTCATTCTGCTTAACTTCTGAATATATCAAGAAAGTATATTCTTGATAGTTCTATTCTCAGTGATTCAGGTAATTTGACAAATCAAATCGTGCGATTTTGTTCTTTCTTGTTTAGAACATTAAGTTCATTCAAAACTCCATACTTACGAATTCTGGACCGTTACTCACTTTAATAGAGGTCGAGAAGATAATAAAAAGGCAAAGAGCTCCAAAATATAAGAGAAAAAATAAAGCTCAATAACAACACGGAAATTACAAACCGTGTATATCAATGTTTATCACAACATAAAGACACGGGAGAATTAAAAACACTATAACCCCAAGGGCGAAGTAGAAGAAAATAGATTCCTCCGGTGGAAGTTGGAAAAGGAGAATGATTGTTGCGATAGTAAGGATAAGGACAAGGATTAGAACTGGATTAAGCATTTTCATAATCTTTTGAATTTGGGAATTGAGTATAGGAGTGATAAAAGTAATGGAACGGAAGAAGTTAATTTATAGTGAAATATCTAATAAAGAGATCGAGGCAAATAATCGCATTTAATTAAAGAGATTTTATTCACCAAAGAATCAAATCTTTCAAATCTCGACGATTTTCTCTAAATCCCTTGAATTCCGGAAATCAACCATATCTACGTCAAAAGATTTGACGAAACACTAATTACTCATCTCACTCTTTTGTGATAGCTTCATTCGTACTCTTCGAATAATTGAATTAATTTATCCTTATTACTCAATGGTAATAAAACTTTATTTATCAACTCATATGAGTCATGAAAACATATTTATTATTAGCAATGACCATCCCAATCAAATTTCGGGATGAAATTTCTTTAACGGGTAGGTACTGTGACGACCCGAAAATTTCTGACCAAATTTAAACTTAATCTTTATATGATTTCGACACGATAAGCAAAGTCTGTAATGTTGAGTCTCAAAATTTTGAACTGTGTTCATGTATTTAATTGACCTTCGACCATCCCCGACGATTCACGAACCAATGTGTTAATAATTATGTGAATATATATATACATAAGAGTATATATAATAATTTAAATTAATAAGTATACATTATGCAACTAGAATTAAAAATGTAAGATAACCAACAAAATAATTAAGTTATTATTACAATAAACATATGTAAATAGATATAGATATATAATATTATTTTGAAGCTATATAAATAAATATATAGATATATATATATATAAGATTTCTATTAATAACTAATATATTGTAACATGTATAAAATATATAAATATTAAATATTCACTCTTGATATTATATAATATAAGTAGTACATAATTAACAACATATTAGAGCCAATCATATAAATAGTTATATTGTTATTACCTTCAATATTAATATTAATATTAGTATTATTAATATTATATATAAACTATAGATACAAATTTGTTATATATAAATGGTTGTAGTATTATTATTACCAATATTATTAACATTAATAATATTATTATCATTTTCATTAATATTACTATTATCAGCATTATTAATATATATATCTATATATATAATTAGATACATTTAATTTCTAATATTATAGTTATCATTACTATTATTAGTATTATTATATATAGTAGTAAAATTTATAATGTTAGATATTATTATGAATATTATTATTATTATTACTAAAAATTGTCATTTTCATTTATAATTTATATGATCACTACTTTATTACTGTTAACATTACTCTTATTATTATTAATATTATTTTAATAATACTAAAAATAATACTTCTAGTATTATTATGTGTATTATTTTTATTGATATTATAAATTATTTTTATCATTTATTATTAATGGTATTATAATTAATATTAATATATTTATTAGTAATAATATTTATTAAATATTAATCAAACTCGGATAACTACAACATTTGTTACAAAACTGTATCTGGTCGTTTCAATCTGTGTAAAGGTGGATTCCATTTGCAATACAAACCAAATTCGAAGTCTATATCATCTTTTTATTTTTTATTTTTTCCTCTAGTTTTTGTCTGATCAAGCATATACATGTCGACACTCAAACCTTATTTAATCTGATCAATTCCAGTAATTAAAGGGAGCCAAATGACCTTACATTATCAACTAACAAATTCAAAATACCTTTTACAGTTTTCAAGTTATCGAATTTAACAGAAAATTTGGAAAAAATAGTCGGTTATCTCTGTTCTTAACTCATACTACTCTTAACTCGATTTATAATGAATTTTAAAAATCTATTAATGCAGTTGTGTTAGTAATCGTTCATTTAAACTTTCTGTAAGATTTCAAGTCCCAATTTCGTCTCTTGCATTCGAATTTCGAAGTCAAACTTTCAAGATACAAAGTCAAACTTTTTGTTCTTAGCGAAATTAGAATCCGTTTTGATGATTCATGTTAAATTGATGTTTACAATAGGTTCTATGAGTAATTTGGAATATAATTCGTGTTATAAATTTTGTCTAAAACGTTCTTAAAATTGAAATCACGAATTGAGTTTTCATGTCCGTAACCGAACTGATGTTACTGTTCTATTTTTTTTTTTTCTTTCGTTAATCAAAAGTAACAATTATTGATTGTTTTTATCCCACTTTCACAATATAATTCGAACTCTGGATTAGCCGTTTAAAATTTGCTTTGGTCTGTTTATGATTATAATGCTCTGGTCGATTGAGTGTGGAAGGAGAAGAACAGGCGGGTTATCAGGTTATATAGTTTAAATCGCATATAAAAACAGAAAATAGTAAGCAGAGTAGATGGTTCAAGGTGTTGGTGTGGAACCGAGAGGTCGAGGGTTAGAGTCCAGGCAAGTCATTCTATTCTTTTTGAAGCCTATTTTATATGAGGTAGTAATTTTATTATCTTATTATTATTATTATTATTATTATTATTATTATTATTATTATTATTATTATTATTATTATTATTATTATTATTAATATTATTATTATTATTATTATTATTATTCTTATTATTATTATTATTATTATTATTATTATTATTATTATTATTATTATTATTATTGATTTGTTATTGTTATTGTTATTGCTAGTATTGTTATTGTTGTTATTATTATTATTATTGTTATTATTAAAGTTATAAGTATTATTATTATTATCATAAGTATTATAATCATTATAAGTATTAATAATATTATTATTAGTAGTAATCTTATCATTTTAGGCATTATTATGATTGTTATCATTAGTATTATTAATAACATTATTAGTATCATTATTATTAAAAACTATTATTATCATTTTTGTTATTAGTATTATCATAATCAATAAAGTTATTATTATTATTGTTAATAAATCATTATTATCAAAACTATCATTTAAACAAATAGATATCTTGTACATGTTACATATACTAGGATTATATTAATATTTCATACAATTATATAACAAAAAATATTAACATTACTTATATAAATATTTACGCATAACAAACTAATGATATTTTAAATATAATACTAATCATATATAAATATATATATATATATATATATATATATATATATATATATATATATATATATATAAATATATTAACATAACTAAAAGTATAGATATTAATCATTCTAAATATATATATATATATATATATATATATATATATATATATATATATATATATATATATATATATATATATATATATATAATAAATATATATATATATAATATATAATTTAATATATAAAATAAACATACATTTTTAAATGAAAGTTATTATAAAATTCTATAAAACTAATAATATAAAAATATTATATATTAATAAATGAAATTATGTGATTCTACTATTATATGTTTTAATATATATATATATATATATATATGAATAATATAGGTTCGTGAATCCGAGGCCAACCCTATACTTGTTCAGTGCCGTCATATGTATAATTGCTACGAAATACAGTATAGTGAGTTTCATTTGCTCCCTTTTTAAATGCTTTTGCAATATATATTTTTGGGACTGAGAATACATGCGCTGCTTTTATAAATGTTTTGCGAAATAGACACAAGTAATCGAAACTACATTCTATGGTTTGATTATCGAATCGAATATGCCCCTTTTTAGCTTGGTAGCCTAAGAATTAGGGAACATCACTAATTTTGAGAATTAGTGCACCCCTAATTGACGCGAATCCTAAAGGTAGATCTACGGGAACTAACAACCCCCATTCTGGAATTTGGAATGCTTTAGTACTTCGATTTTATCATGTCCGGTGGGTGTCCCGGAATAATGGAGATATTCTATATGCATCTTGTTAAGGTCGGTTACCAGGTGTTCACCATATGAATGATTTTTATCTCTATGCAGTTTGCGAAATGCCTGATATGAGATGTATATTTATGGAAAAATGAAATCTTGTGGTCTATTAAAATAATGGAAATGATTGTTTATGATAAACTAATGAACTCACCAACCTTTTGGTTGACACTTGAAAGCATGTTTATTCTCAGGTACGAAAGAAATCTTCCGCTGTGCATTTGCTCATTTTAAAGATATTACTTGAAGTCATTCATGATATATTTCAAAAGACGTTACATTCGAGTCGCTGAGTTCATCAAGATTATTATTAAGTCAATTATAGTTGGATATATTATGAAATGGTATGCATGCCGTCAACTTTCGATGTAATGAAAATTTGTCTTTTAAAAACGAATGCAATGTTTGTAAAATGTATCATATAGAGGTCAAGTACCTCGCGATGTAACCAAATGTAATGTATTCGTTCTGATGGATTAGGACGGGTCATTAGACGTTGCAAGTGGTGTAGTAATCTCATGCCGTTTTAGTGCTTCTTCAACATTGACTTGTACCTTCACATTTAGATCAGAAGATACATGACCGAATGAGTAACATTTGTATCCCTTCAAAGAACTAACCACATCTCCTAACAAACTAATCAACACAATGTACAACCAATGCGACTTTCTATACAAGATATCAAGTTTTGAAGTAATTGAATAGGTTCTAAAAGTGGATCAAATAATCAAATCAGATGATTGGTGGTTATTCTGGGGTACATCAAGATCCAGTGCTGTTAGATGTGAAGATAACTCATTTCAGGCCATACACACCATGTAAAATTTAGCTCTTTCCTCTTACACTTTCACATTAATTAATACTTTTAGCTCCATACGACCACACATCTAAAGACCCCATCAATCACAAAGAATATACTAGTATAAAGAAATCGAAGAGCATCAAACATAAAATTACTTGATTATGGTATTGAGTTACAGATTCAAGAAACTTTCCATATGCTTTCACTGCCTCTATTGTGTAAGGCTTCATTGTTTCCCGAGCTTTATCAAGATGAGGTTTTGTTGCAACTGCAACTTGATCAATGTACGGCTTGCAGAACTTCTTGGCAACCTAGCCCCAAAGAGCTTACATATTATGACACATCTTCGTACAAAAAAAAGTAGCAACAAGTTCGAGTAAGACGTACCTGAAAATGAGGGTCTACAACTTCTTTGAGTTTAATCACATGAGGAGTTATAACCTCCTTTGATTGAGCATATAACTCTTTGGTCTTGGCGGTTGCTTGTTGCACATGTGGTTCAATATTAGTTATTACTATCACCCACTGGTCCTTTGCAGCAGGGATCCACTTCTGCATTATTTACGATAGCACTAAGTACATATTTAATAAGTCCTAAAGATTGTAGAAAAACAGAGGTGTAAGAATTGGCTAGTAATGTGATTGGGTGACAGTATACCTGGCAAATGGATTTGGGTTTGTAATGGGTCATGGGTCAAACGGGTAAAAAATTTAAACGGGTCCAAATGGGTCAGGTTGGTTCGGTTTGGGTTAACAGGTCAAAACGGGTAATGAGTCAAATGGGTCGTATAGGTATTAACTTATGTATAAATTTTTTATTGTATTGTTCAAATAAAAGTGTTGTTATTTATAGTTGTAAGTTGTAACTTGTAAGCGTTATAAATAAATATGTTGTTATTTAAATTATTTATAGTGGTAAGCGTTATAATTTATTTATATTGTTTTTCAAACGTTATAAGAATCGATCCGGTAAAAAAAATTCCGGTAAAAAATCGCATCCGGTAAAATACTAATCCGGGAAAAAAATCCGAAAAAACCGGTCGAGCACCGAATTAAAATCGATTTCGAAAAAACCGATCAAAATAACCGAATCCGAAACCAGAACCCGGTTCTGGAAAAAACCGGTTTTTTGGAACCTATTTTTTTGGAACCGGAACCGGTCCAAAACCGGTTCTGTGCACCTATACTATTGATTAAGATTAAGATAAGAAAAAGTATTCAATTGTGTATTTGGTTAGTTTAAATATAAAAAATTACATCATATGAAATTAATTTCCACAGCGAAGCGCGGACATTGTAAAACTAGTTTTGATCTATTTGGTTAGTAGATAATTTGGATTGGCAAATATTTACCAACATTTTTGGGATAAATTCAATGCTAATTAACAGACTACAACTTCAAAAATAATAATAATAATGGACCATAATATCATGGCAAATAGCAAAATAAGAAAACATAATGCATGTAAACAACTTAACAAGAATGGAAAGTTGTATCATGGCAAATAGCAAAATAAGAAAACAGAATGCATGTAAATAAACAACTTAACAAGAATGTTATTAAAGATTAAAAAAAATCAAAAACATCATGTACTATAAGTTACAAGGTACAAACATATCAAGTACATAAACACCAATGATACACACACGTCCGTGCTAACCTACTTCTCAAACACCATTTGCCTCCACTATGTTTTTCTTTTTTCTGTTCGTTTTTCCCTATCTGAGCCAACGTTGAAGACAGCTGCAATTGAAGATTGCAGATGAAGCTCTACAATAGCTACAGAAAACACAAACTCTGCAAGTATATCAGTAGAGAAAATGGAACAAAATCTCATTAAAAATACTAGGATTAACTTAAAATCTTCTTAACTTAGTAAACCAATGTACAGGTATAAGAAAAAAAATGAATATTGCACTTAATTAAACTTAACATGCTATAGTGATAAAATGATTGAAGAAAACAAAAACCCTTAAAGAAGCTAATTTTCATATTTCAAATGTTAAAATGTATAAATCATCAACGTAAAACTGGAAGCTATATCTATATCAATATCATAGTAAAAAAATCTTCAATATATATCAATTTTCTTGGATCGAAACTGTGCATACCTAAAAATAATGTAATATGACCATGTGTCCGCCTCTAGTCTCGCTACTTGTCTGAATGTCCTCGTTTGGCCTTGCGACGTGAATGGGTTGGCTTGCTATTTCTAGCGGGCTTCTTCGCCTTTACACTGCATTTCAAGAAATATCCGGATAAGTAATTAGGTTTTGAATTTTATATATTTAATATACATATACATATGAGGGGTAAAACAGTCATGAAAAGCATGAGATCATCCTTGTTATGTGGATGATTAATATACAAGCAAACATGCCAAATTAAAAAACTTACAAAAAGGTTGCCGACAAAATTCTGAACAGAAAGATGACAGGCAAAGCCAACAAAGCGGAGGGCTGAAAGACAATAATACAGACAATGTGACTCAAGGTGGCAACTTCAGCCAGTATATATATATAAACATTGTTAATTCGGTATGTTGCTAATAATGGGTCAAACGGGTAAGACAGTTTAAACTTGATATTAAGGAAATAGGTTGTCAGTCAATCAGGACAAAAAACTCCTAAAGTGTGTTTAATTAATTGCTTACAGGCCTACATAATCCCTTTAGTTACAAAACTAAAAAAAAAAAAAAAAAAAAAAAACTATATCATTACTTTAATAGCATTGTTTATACAATCATATTTTGATTTTAATATTTACAACTTTAATTAATAATAAAAACATAAACAGCAATGGGAGTACAACCAAGCCAGTTTGACTCAAACTGAGAAGTTTTCCCATATCAATCCATCCTTTTTTGCAACCAAAGATGTAACATTACTATCTCTTTTACTCTGATAGATAGAGATAACAAGCAACATCTAGATACATAGAGAGAAAAAGAGAGACATACAGCAAACCATATAAACTCCTTCGTTGCAAGTGGTGTTGTAATCTCATGCCGTTTTAGTGCTTCTTCAACAGTGACTTGAACCTTCAGATTACAGAGATTATTAACATTGATTTAAATCAGAACATATATGACTAAATAAATACAGTAACATTTAAAAAAAAAACATTTTTTGAGACTTAATCAGATATTCAGCTTCCATACAACCACACATCTAAAGACCCCATCAATCACAAAGAATATAATAAAAAGAAATCAAAGAGCATCAAACATAAAATTACCTGATTATGGTATTGAGTTGCAGATTCAAGAAACTTGCCATACACTTTGACTGCCTCATTTGTGTAAGGCTTCATTGTTTCCCGAGCTTTATCAAGGTGAGGTTTTGTTGCAACTGCAACTTGATCAATGTACGGCTTGCAAAACTTCTTGGCAACCTGCCACCAAAAAACTTTCATATCATGACACATCTTTATTAAAAAAACAGTAACAAATTCGAGTAAGATGTACCTGAAAATGAGGGTCTACAACTTGTTTTAGTTTAATCACATGGGGAGTTATAACCTCCTTTGATTGAGCATATAACTCTTTGGTCTTGGCGGTTGCTTGTTGCACATGTGGTTCAATATTACTTCTTAGTTATTACTATCACCCACTGGTTCTTTGCAGCAGGGATCCACTTCTGCATTATTTACGATAACACTAAGTACATATTTATTTAATTAAGTCCTAAAGATTGTAGAAAAACAGAGGTGGAAGAATTGGCTAGTAATGTGATTGGGTGACTAGTATACCTGGCAAACGGGTCAGGTTGGGTCGGTTTGGGTAACGAGACAAAAAAAAGTTTTGGGTTGAAATGGGTCATGGGTCAAACGAGTTAAAAATTTAGACGGGTTCAAATGGGTCAGGTTGGTTCGGTTTGGGTTAACAGGTCAAAACAGGTAATGAGTCAACTGGGTCATATAGGTACAAACGGGTCATATACTTTTACATTTATTATATTGTTTTAGTTATTAGTATCTATTTCATTATATATATATATATATATATATATATATATATATATATATATATATATATATATAGACAAGAAAATATTACAAAATATATAATAATCGATATAACCATTAATGCTTTCATAAATGATTGGCGGTGAAACTTATTATGTTCGACCCATTTGACCCATTAGACCTATCTATATTTATCGAGCTTTAGGATTTGATACCCATTTGACCCCTTTTTTTATATTTTGCATAAGACCTAACAGGTCGGAAAAAACTCACTGGACCTTTTTTAAAAATTTTGGTTTCCTATTTTTTTTTCAAGACCCAATTGACCCAAAAGCTTGACCCATTTGACCCAAATTTGAGTCTCAATTGCAAGGTATAGGTAACAGGACAAAACGGTAATTTTGTAATGGGTGGAAACAGGTTGCGTTAGGTTGAGCTGAAACACTAATCTACAGTTTTGTGCAGTTAGAGATACAGTATGAACAAATTAACTGACTGATAAGTAAACGAGCTGAAATTGCCAAGTCTGGTAATAAAATTTATAATTAGTGCCAAGTAATTAACTTCATACAAGTGGCTATTAGTGAAGAAGTAAGTATACAAAACCGAACTAAAGTTTTAGTAACACTTTGAAGTATACTTCATTAGACAAAAAATGAGGAACAAAAGAACTGACCACTTATTTGCATAACCCATAACCAATTTAACTTCAGGTGAGAATATAAAATACTAGAAAAAAATAACTAACAAAAACCGAGAAATATTCTCCAAAGCCTGCCATAATCAAAAGAGTGTATTTTCAAAAAGATGACAACGACAGCCTTAGTAAACGAGAATTAACACGATTCGAAGTATATTATTATTATTATTATACATATATAATGATACATAAGAGGAGAAACACAAAAATTACCTTCTGTCTAAAATTCTCGAGAGCAGGTTTTCCATGCTCGATCCAACGAGCCTCCACGTACGACTGCAAATTAGTGATGCATTTAAATTCCATGAATACATTAATTTATGTACACGTGACATGTTAAAAAATAAAAATAAAAATATATATACAGTGGTAGGATCAAGAGGGAAGTAACCAATCGGGGGAAAGCGGGGGAAGCAAAACCTTTTTTTTTTCTTTTCGTTTTTTGAAAAAACTTTGTTCACGAACATTATAGATGAGATTAAAATATGAACATTAGGGTTTAGATATTAGGGTTTAGATATTAGTAGATATTAGGGTTTAGATATTAGGGTTTATAGGGTTTTAGCTAAATGTTCTTATTTTCATCCAAACTATAATGTTCGTGAACAAAGTTTTTTCAAAAAACGAAATTTTTTTTTTCTTTTTGCTTCCCCCCGCTTCCCCCGGATTGGTTACTTCCCCATTGATCATGCCCCTATATATATATATATATATATATATATATATATATATATATATATATATATATATATATATATATATATATATATATATATATACCTGACTGGAAGACAATTGAGCTGCAAGCCAAGGTGGAAGCCATGCAGAATGAACCTGAATACATATGGAGACTGCTTAGTAAAATTACGAATGGAGTTCAATGAAGATCTTTTACTAACGATCAAACACCTAAAATATATCTTAAGAAAAACAAATCCAAGAAAGCTTTACACCAACATCATTGTTAAAACTTAAAAATAACAAGAAACGATTACTAACAAGAAAATGTTGGAATTTTTAGTAACAATTACTTCATACTTATTGAACATATAATAACCAAGCAGACACAAATATGACCATTTAACAGGAACATGAGCACTTGACACGATAAACAGCACAAAACAATGAAGTTTCAGGTTATACCTCTGTTAATTCTCTAATTTTCTGTGAGGCTTCATTCTTGGTCTTCATCAGTCTCCTGCATAAGATTATAGATGTAAATACATCACATCTTCACATCTAAAACTCTAAAAGTATGCAAATCAAACCTGTTGCGAACATACCTCAGCAACTTTAAGAGCACGCTCAGTTTTAGCAAGTTTTGTCTTCTGCTCTTCAATTTGTTGTTGAAGCTGAAGAAACAAGAAGAAAAACACAAAATACAAGTATTTGTGCCACATTAGGGGATAAAAGGGTACTTTAGCTATTTAAACACAAAAGAACAAATTTGATACATAAATACAGCTATCAATGCTATATTTGTCTGGCCTTGGAGTCACGTAATCATGGGAAACAGACTGCCACAAATGTAACAACACAAGGGACATTCAAATATTCCTATGCATGCGTTTTCATATAATACTATCAACTTGTTGTCAGTTCATGCTTCTCTAAAAACATGTCACAAACACAACTATAACGAAGTCAAAATCCAGAGTTGGGCACATAAGCGTTGTTTCCTTTTACTTAAACAAGAGAATTATAATGCATACCAATCAAAATAACATTAGGATCTTACATTCTGAAGTTTTGGGTTTATTTCAAGCAACTTCTTCTCCAATTCCTTTGTTCGAGTCTCCAACGCCTCCCTTAAACTGGCCTTGAGATCCAATTCCATCTGAAGTTTCTCCACCTGCAATAAAGATCAAAAATTCACAAATTACCACATAAAGCACATCCTTGCATACATAAATAACTCAATAACAACAATTTCATATCACACCAACCTGCTTTTCCAACTCCTGTGACCACCTGGGCGGTTCGCTGCCATCGGCACCCAGCTGGGTGGATGGCTGGGCGGCCCCCAGAGTATAACCGTTGGGACTACTCTAAGATCACTTCCAACCATGACATACTTCGTCACTGCCACCTCAGCGTTACATAAGATTTCCCTCTCCATTTCCTCCCATGACATTCCCATAACACACCACCATCAACCATGACATACTCCCTACCTATCACATACCCCACAAAATTAATTAAATAAATTAATTTACAACTTTGTTAGCTAGCTATATGTACAAGTAGAGAATGAAAAATTAAAGAAGAAAGAGAAACAATGACGCCCTCACATATGCTATGGGATGAAAAAAAGCAGGGTGGAGTGTTACATGCTATGGAGGGCGGCTTATAGCATAGACAATGTCATCGGCGCCCTCCCAAGCATAATCGAGGGCGGACTTATAGCACAATCGTTGGAAATGGTCTAACTGATCACAAAAATATAAACAGCAATGGTAGTACAATCAAACCCATTTGACTCATACTGGAACTCTGGAAGTAACCCATTTTGTCAAGTAACCCATTTGTCAAGTAACCCATTTAGACTACCTACCCAACTGGATCAATCCCACCTTTAATTTCCTGCAACCAAAATGTAACATTTCTATCTTTTTTCACTTTGTGAATTTGATGATTCTATTCTGTTGCCAATCGGCTGTTTATATACATGATTAGAGAACCAATAACTATGATCACCCTAATTGCTTTTGCTATATTATAGGGATTTCCTTTTGACTATACAATTGTGAAACTATAATTCCTAAATTACAGTAAGTATTTTATGACCGATATTGGGGTGATTCTGGTGTGCTTTTAAACTAGCGACATATAGATGTTAGACATATTAGTTTGGCCCAAGTCCAAAATGTGGGCTTGGTCCATTAGGGTTAATTAGATGATTAGGGTTACCTTATAATCTATAAATACTAAGTTATAATAAAGTTATCATTACGGGGTTCTATTATTCTACATGGTATTTAGGAAAAGGAATAAAAAAAAAAACTAGTAATTAAAAACAATAGTGTAGGAATTAACAAATCTTGATCCCTCCGAATCACCGATGGCTAGTCGGTGACCGGAGGATACTTAATTTAAAGTGGAATTGATAGGTAGAGGTTAGAGAACCTGCTCTGATACCATGTTATAAAGTAGAACCCGTAGCCTCTTATGTTATTATTGATATGTATTTATAGAGATTACATTGAAACCCTAGTAACCCTAAACCCACAAACGGGTCGGGCTATACTAATAGGCCTAACCAAATCTCTAGTCTAACAATAGATACATAGAGAGAAAGAAAGAGAGACATACAGCAAATCATATATATAAACTCCGTTGCTAGTGGTGTTGTAATTTCATGCCATTTGAGTACTTCTTCAACAGTGACTTGAACCTTCACACTACAAAATGTATTAACATTGGTATAAATCAAAAGATATATGACCAATGAGTAACATTTTTATCCCCCTTCAAAGTCTCCTATTTAGCGTGCGTTTGATAAAACTGAATGATTTAGTGCTGAATGATTCAGAATCTGAATGGTCCAGAGCCTCTGAATAAGGTTTGCTCTGAATGAAAATAAACTGTTTGATAATGATTTAGAATGAACGATATGAACTGACTAATACTATCTTATTAACGTGTTACACGAATAAAAAATTCAATATACTTGTTAGTTAGGTGATCAGGATAGGATTTGATGAGAATATTATAGATAATTTAGGTTCTTAATGGTTAAGAGAGTATTTCATCTCTGAATGGTTCAGAGTTGAATTCTGAACCATTCAGCACCATATGTCATTCAGAGGTTGGAAACAAACGCACTGAATGCTGAATGGTTCAGCATTCAGTGCTGAACCATTCCATTAAGAGGCAAACAAACGCACCCTTAGTGTTCATAACCCATACGGCCATATTCCCCGAAACGCTCTCTAGAGACTGAATCAACACTGAGATCAAGGAGTTGTAATCTTAGTACAATTTATATTTATATTTATATTAATACCAATATATATGTTTGATTACATTTCTGATTATTATTTGTGATCTTGTGTTTACTCATATATATATAATGTTGCATACGTTCATCATCATCTTAATTAATATATTAACATCACCATCTCATACGTATACGTACTTCATATATATTCGGTTAATTGAACTCGAGATCGTACAACACAAATCGGCTATATATTGATTGAACCATGCATCAGTTTTCTTTTATTTTCATTATATATTACGGAGTATTTTATAATATTATACAATACAATATAATATATCTTACTATGACATTAAATCACTAGATTACTGGAATATCACAGTTGCATTGATAGTTTAAACAACGACAATAACCCCGACATTGAAGATCCTTGTTACAACGCTTCCCTGTTGGAACGTAAGTTGCAGGTTTCATTGAACTTTCAATAGAAGTGATCAAAGGGACATTATTATTCGGTGTTAATTTATGCAATTCATCTTCTGGTGTTGTTCGCATAGAGTTTACGCCATAAATATTGTACAGTACCAATGTGGTTAAAATGAAAACTTTGATTAAAACGCTCACCATTGAAGTAACTTGTTGTTTATGTGAAAGTGAACGAATCTATACGTTGCATTTATATGATATTTTGAATACCAAACGTCTTATTCTGTGATACGATTTTGTAATTCTAATTTGTAACAAACATAAAAAAAATTAAAACATACCCGAGGTTTTACCTTCTATGAGGGAGCCAATGTGCTCGTTCATACGAGGGTTTCCTCGCTTACCTAAAAAAAAGGGATTAAAAAACATGACATGTCATTAGTACCTTAATTGTAGCTAATTGTGACATGTGTAAAATCCAAATGTATCTTTCATAATTATCCAAAAATTAAGGAGCTAAATAATATTTATTAATTTAATATTATTACTTAAATAGAATTAATTAATAACTACTCCGTATATAAATTGAAACGAGTTTAAGCTTTAACCACCATTCCTCTTATAAAGCTTGAAAAAGTAAAAAATGCTTGGAAAAACCAAAATCAACTTCATTTCAAACTATAGGTTCTGAAAATGAACATCAAGCGTCGTAAAATAACTGACTCATTTGAAACGGTTTTTGAGTAGCCGTGCAACGCACGAGCTCAAAACCTAGTACTATAATAAATTTGGCTAGCAACTAAATTCAGATGCGTGGCTTTAATATAATCTGATTATATTACACGCAACGACTTACCTAGTACCACTTCGAATCTAGATTTCTATTTTTACAAAAAAAATAAATAATTTATATCAAAATCAACACGTTAATAATTACATAAAAATATGATTTACGACTACAACATTATAAACACATTAATAACCACATAAAACATCATATGGCCTTGGAAAGTACCAGCTAAAACTATGAATCAGTATTGCAAAAGTTATTTTACCTCTTAAAGACTTATTTTCAAGTTGTGCCCATACATTTTTA
Organism: Rutidosis leptorrhynchoides; assembly: GCF_046630445.1. NCBI lineage: Eukaryota > Viridiplantae > Streptophyta > Magnoliopsida > Asterales > Asteraceae > Rutidosis > Rutidosis leptorrhynchoides. Next base: position 137,559,746 of record NC_092334.1, on the reverse strand, counting down.
GTTACTATAATTGAAAATAATTGTTACAATGCCTTTATCTAGAAATGATATAATGATACGGAGTACTATAGTATTCAACTATTATACTTTTTGATGTTAACCTATGAATTTTTCTTATCATAAACATAGCCCTAATTTGGGCTATGTTTATGATATGAGGACATACAACTTTATTCAAACACTAGCCTTTAAGAGCCCGTGCGTTGCACGGCGACTCTTAATCAAACAAACTGGAAACGTTTATATTATATCAATCAACTGTGATAAAGAGAGTATCACAAGTATTGTTGTGGATGAAATAAACATAATTTGGTTAACTTATTTTGCTTGCAAAAAACACAAAGATTATGGCTAATAATTCCGAATAATAAATTTAAGAGTCCGTGCGTTGCACAGCAGCTCTATAATATAGTATTCGGCAATTATGATTATTAAAAAAAAAAAAAAAAAAAAAAAAAAAAAAAAAAAAAAAAAAAAACCTTGTAACATGACATGAAACATTTAAGATATTCATTTGTATAAGTTACAATAATTTATACAATACTATTAGCTTTGTTGTAAATGAACGCAAAAGTATTTCTAAATTAGACCTGAATGCACATTCAAAGGGTCATTGTGATACACTGATGAAAAAAACGGATAAAAAGTGGCCTTAATTGAAGCCTTGCCCAAATTTCCTTTTATGTATACACAGTCAACAAAGCACAACTGATGTTTATCCTATCTACAACAGATATAACCGATAAAAAAAAAAAAAAAAAAAAAACAGAAACTTGCACAAATGGCCATTAATTACCCACCATATCGTTTTATGCTGTACTTTAATGAATCATAACCAGTTTCAGCTTATCTATGATTTACATATTTTTAAGTAGCACACAAATTATTGTCTAACTTATTAAACTCATGTTCCTTCAGGTTATGATCGAAGAAGTGCAACCCAACAGTGCCTTGTGCCTTCCTGATGTATTTGATCATAATGGGACATCAAAGTTTTGTTAGCTAATGGTTGCGACCCGTTCATGTACCACTAAAAAAAGCCACCATTATGCATTATCATCAGCGTCACGAAAGCAATACGATAGGACACGTATAGAAGTTACTAAAACGCATAAAATTAACAACCCTGACGACGACTCGGTTGGCCAGACCCTTTGTAAAACTGCAGCGGTAGACCCTTTGAGGCTCACATGTATATTTAGTTGTAAATCAAAGAAAATGAATTCAACTCTAAGGTTGCCGTGTCAAGTTACAATTCACTTTCTTTTACTGCAAGTCCTACGTAACATATACTACATTGACATATTCTCAAGGTGGCATTTTGGTTCATAGTCAAAAAATACATCAAAAGAATGATAAAAGAAAGTATAAGATGTAGTCGAAAGAAAGCAAATGTCTCATATTCAAAGACCCAAACACATTCAACCTTAAAGGCGATGTTCTTGCCTTCGAAGGCTATACTCAACTAATAGGATCACAATTAGGATTTCAAATATAACAACCGAAAATAATGAACATAATGAAGTCTATCAGTTACTAACCTTCAATAAAAATGAAGTTTAATTTAGTCTCTCAGTTTAACCCTTTTTGTCATACACTTCCATCTTCTAGCAGATCTATATACATGACTACACAATGAAAATAAAAATAAAAAATAAGAACCCTCTGATAAGAATCAATAAAACAAATAAAATATAGATTTGAAAAGATTTTTTAATAAAATCTTACATGTTATCAAATGGAGCACCACCAATTCCAAGCAGGAGGATCTAATTCCAATCTCTAACAACCTCAGCTGTAAGTAGAAGGGTCAATTTGACCCAAAATCTTAGAAATGGGTCACTAATTGTTTAATACCCGTCCGGTCAAAATGGCATAATAAGACAATCAGCTACAAAGAATATTACATAATACTTAGTTCCAACCATAAGTTAATACTTCGTTCCAACCACAAGTTAATATAACAAATAAATAGACTCTTAGTTCCAACCAAAATGGCAGAATACTTAGTTCCAACCATAAGTTAATATAAGTTGTAGCACTTTAGGATATTGTATGCATTTAAAAAGTTTTTGGACGCTTTTGATCATTCAACTTGAATTTTTTTTTTTTTTAAAGGCATAAGTTAAATCTTTTTACTTGCGCATTAAACCTTTTCAGTTTGAGCTGCAACACATTTAATCACTTGAGATAAATCATTGCCCAAATGAACAACAGCACAAAATTGGTCAATATAGGAACCTCAACGTTATGCTTTCCTGCCACACTCTCAAGCTCACATAGAAATAACAACATAAAATAGCACTATAGGATTTCAAATAACACTAATCACCTAAATATATCAAAGGTTAAAAGTAATAGCATTCCACAATAAACAGAGTAGTTAACACTTAACAGGTAACAGGTAAGAAATTGCACAACATCTTATAGTCATTCCGTAAGTATTGTATCAATATAAAATTCCAATGAAATAAAAGGTTTCACCTTGTTGACATCAGGAGCTTTAAAACCCTCCTCCTTTGCTTACTCCAACCAACCTCTCTTTTGGTCTAGATAAACTATCACACAATCAAATCATTAATAATTAGTATTATTTTTCTAAATCATATATCAAATAATAGTCAAAAGTAATTGCTAAGCGATTGATTTATTTTTGACTATGAACCAAAATGCCACCTTGATTTAAACATAATGTATGCCGTTTTTTGCAGCTCAAAATACACCTCAAAACTTTTGTTCAGTTTCCATATACTCTGCAAAAGAAAGTTAGAAACCAATAGAATTTGACAGAATGTAAGTCTTTAACAACAACTATAAGACAAACTCTGACAATAGAACTATAAGAAACTATATAATTTGATTGAGGACATCTATGAGTCGATAAACACCTATAAATTGGACTCGCAAAAGTAATCTCTGGCAGAAACATGTTTCTGAGTCAATAAATGAAATGTCCCGTTCATATTGATTATAAACGTTCCATATTAATTGATTTCGTTGCGAGGTTTGACCTCTATATGAGACGTTTTTCAAAGACTGCATTCAATTTTTAAAACAACCATAACCTTTATTTTATCAATAAAGGTTTCAAAAGCATTACGTAGATTATCAAATAATGATAATCTAAAATATACTGTTTACACACGACCATTACATAATGGTTTACAATAGAAATATATTACATTGACATATGTTTCTTGAATGCAGTTTTTACACAATATCATACAAACATGGACTCCAAATCTTGTCCTTATTTTAGTATGCAACAGCGAAAGCTCTTAGTATTCACCTGAGAATAAACATGCTTTAAACGTCAACAAAAATGTTGGTGAGTTATAGGTTTAACCTATATATATATATCAAATCGTAACAATAGACCACAAGATTTCATATTTCAATACGCATCCCATACATAGAGATAAAAATCATTCATATGGTGAACACCTGGTAACCGACATTAACAAGATGCATATATAAGAATATCCCCATCATTCCGGGACACCCTTCAGATATGATATAAATTTCGAAGTACTAAAGCATCCGGTACTTTGGATGGGGTTTGTTAGTGTGACGATCGCTCCAAATCCATATGGACGAACACGTCATTCATTGATTTCATTGCGAGGTATTTGACCTCTATATGATACGTTTTGTAAACATTGCATTCTTTTGAAAAGGCACACCATAAATGAATATTTAAATCAAAGGTTTTCGACATCTGATGATTTCTACATATAGACAATCACCATAAATAATAGTTTACAATAGTACTTCCATTGACAATGCAGTCAAAATAAGATACATGGTGATGATTTGGTGAATGCAACGTTTCCTTGAAAAAATATGCCATGTAAGACTCCATGCACATAGCTTGTGTAACATATAATCAAACAGCGGAAGACTTCTAGGGAACCTGAGAATAAACATGCTAACAAGTGTCAACACAAAGGTTGGTGAGTTCATAGTTTTAATGTTTCGTATAATCTGTATATAAAGGTGGATCACAAGATTTCAGTTGTTTCATCCAGAAATGTTAATCAAAATATTCTACGAAATTGAGCACCCTGGTAACTAAACTTTAACGTATATATAATTTATACCCTTTGTATAATCATCTTAATAATACACGCAAACCAAAGTGTACGCTTCTCAAATAGCATACGTCCGTTAAAAGGCTAGTGCTCTAGCTCGGACGGGGATATCAAGCCCTATGGATCCATATATAACTACTCGCGCCTACCAGTTCTTATAACCGGCAGTTACTAGTTACCAAAGCTAAGAGATTTTCGGTTCAAACTCGGTGTAGAATTTAGTATGTACTTGTATCCATTGCGTTTAAAATAAAGTGCATGTATTCTCAACCCAAAAATATAGATTACAAAAACAATTAAAAAGGGAGCAAATGAAACTCACCTTAGCAGCATATAAAGTCGTTCACCAAAATGTGATCGAAACTCGGATTACCAAATAATCGTAGATCTCAACCTAGAGAACATATGTTGGTCAATAAACGTCTATCAAGCTAGGTCAGGTCATAGTGTATCACAATCCTAATGCTCGAGATCGACATACAAAAGTTATCCAATGTCGTTTCAAAAAGTCAATTTTGACAGTTGTTTAACAAAACGAGACGTACCTTATATAAGGATTCATTTACTCGGTTGGTAATATTCAAAAATTCAAATTATCAATCTCGTAAACGAGTTGTTTATATCTTAATTGTAGATTCAAAAGCAATTTCAATTAACGTCAATCATAATTCAGTTGATCATATCTTTTAATCCGTTCATCGAAATTATTCGATATCTAAATGAAAAGTTATTGATTTTTTGCCAGCTTTCCAAAAACATGTATATCATATACTTTTTACCAGTAATATATGTATTTAATTTGTGATTCATTATACGGTTTAACGACGAAATTTAGCATACAAGCATATATAAATATATATATACTCGAGCACTAGACATGGATACACAATTAATATATAAAAGATAAAATATGAGTGCTTACGTATAAATATTGAGATTCAATATTGTAGGAAAGTACGTAGACGTAACGGAGATGATAAACACTAGATTTGATTCACAAATATACCCCCGAACATTACCCATAACCTTCTTGGCAATAACCCATAATTTTCTTAGCTCTATCCCGCTCAAAAACCCATTTTGAAGGTGACACGCTCATAACCTCGTCGTAGTATTTTAGGTATATATACTACTAATAATAATATTATAATAAGATTAATAATAATAATACTAATCTTAATAATAATAATAATAATAATAATAATAATGATAATAATAATAATAATAATAATAATAATAATAATAATAATATAAAAAATAATAATTCGGAGGAATGAACCGAGCTTTTATAGTATGTGGCCTGCTACAGTACCTCATGCGATCGCATGAGTTTTCAGTGTTTTTGCCATGCGATCGCATGGCCGCCTTATCCGTTTTTGTTTGCTAGTTCGCCGACATCAAATAGTATTTTACTGTAGCAATAGTGTTTATTTGTAGCAATAGTGTACTGTAGCAATAGTGTTTACTGTAGCAAATAGTGTTTTACTGTAGCAAATAGTGTGGTACTGTAGCAAATCACTGCAGCAAGTCGTTTCACTGTAGCACTGTATCAAAATACGGTTTCACTGTAGCAAATAGTGTTTTACTGTAGCAAAGTCATTTTACTGTAGCAAATAGTGTTTTACTGTAGGAAAGTCATTTTTTACTTGTACATATATATATATATATATATATATATATATATATATATATATATATATATATATATATATATATATATATATACATATATATATACATACATACATATAATTGTTCATGAATCGTCGAGAGCAGTCAAAGGTAATGAAACAGTTCTAAAATTTTGAGATTCAACCTCATAGACTTTGCTTATCGTGTCGGAAACGTTAAATCATTTAAAGATAAAGTTTAAATTTGGTCAAAAATTTCCGGGTTGTCACAGTACCTACCCGTTAAAGAAATTTCGTCTCGAAATTTGAGTGAGGTCGTCATGGCTGACAATAAAAATGTTTTCATGACATATATGAGTTGATAAATAGAATTTTATCACCGTTGAATTATATGGATAAAACAATACGATTTCTCGAAGCGTATGAGAGAAGTTATCGTAAAAGAGTGAAATGAAAGAATAGAGATTCGTCTTAACTTTTGACGTAGTTACGATTGATTTCCGGAATTTAAGGAATAGAAAATCTTCAAAATCTAAATAAAATTTGATTCTTCGGAATTTGCGGAAATTAGGATGTTCTTTGATTAAATGCGTAATCTGCCTCGATTGCTATGTCTGATATTTCGCTATAAATTGACCTCTTCCGTTTCATTTATTTTCACCACTCCTATAATCTTCTTTCTTATTTCATACATCCCAATAGATTGTGAAAATGCTTAATCCAGTTCTGATTCTTGATATTTTTCTGGCTATCGTATCCTTCATTCTTCTTTTTCATCTGCCACCAGAGGAAGTTATTTTCTTCTACTATTACCTTGGGGTTATAGTATTTTTCATTCTCCCGTGTCTTTATATTGCTATACGCATTGATATACACGGTTTGTAATTTCGGGGTTGTTATCGGGCTTTATATTCTCCATTATATTTCGGAGCTTCATGCTTTCGTTTTCTCTTCCCGACCTTAAGTCAAGCGGATAATGGTCCAGAATTCGTAGGTATGAAGTTTCAGATGAACATAACTAATGTTCTAAGAAAGAAATGGTAATAGTACAATCTGACTTGTCAAATTACCAGAATACCTCGAAAAAGACCGAATCATCAAGAAATATATTTTCTTGATATATTTAGAGATTATATAGAATGAAAGAGTTATGTAACATGGTTCATGATGAGGGTGGGATCTGTGAACCTTTATCACGTTCCATTAGAAACTCAGCATGACTTACTGTAATATAATCACGTTGATCAAATGTCATTATATTATACTAACTCATGCTTCAGTTCCCAACACTACTTCAAAGACATCCATTTTTCGAAATTTTCAGAATTTAGAAACTGAAACAGTTTCTGTTATGATATAACACAGATAGCGCGAAGAGATGAATGATTTCAGATAAGAATAGTTATGAAAATATCTTCAGAAATATGGAGGATATTTATAACGGAAGATACGATGATATCTTATAATATTTAAGATAAGATGATGATAAAGAATATTATACGTAAAGGTTTTAGAGTAAGGAGCAAGGTATTCGCTAATGATTTCAGCAAACACTGAATCATTTGGATTCTTTGAAGGTAGATTTAGTCTTTGTGATTTGTCCACAGCCTCCTTCATGGTCTGCTCAATCCGTTTTTTAGTTCCAAACCTTCTCTTTTTCTCAGCTTTACCACCATACTATTCTTTATCATCAAACTTTTAACTGTTAAGGTCGTTTACAGTTTTTGCTGCTTCATCAGCATTGTTCCAATTTCAGAGAACTATTTCATAGTTTGGGATGTTTTTCAGAAGCTTCACATTCGAAGTATGTAAGTCTAGAAGATAGATGTTATCTATATATAACTGTTATCGTAGAAAATGCTGCGAGATTCAAAATACTGATTGCTAATTCCCGATAGTTAGTATGGCAATTACCGTTACAAGATGTGGATGAGTACATAATAGGGTTTCAATGAGTATAATGACTTTTTGGAAGGTCAAAGATCAATGAAGTTGTTGGTAAATTTACTGCTAATGTGGTGGAACATAAAAGGTTCTCAAGTAACAAAAATGTATATGTCAAGGTTATAATAAGACTAATCTGAAAAGTCGAAATTGACTGGTTGAAAGTGGGGGTAAAACTGGATACTTTGAAAAAGAAATTGCAAGGTTATTTTCGGTAAAAACAACGCTAAAGGATCTTGCACAGTTTTGAAGTCAAAGTATAGATTTGAAAGATGTAGAGATCTAAGAATGATATCACCGGTTCAGAGTTATGACTTGAATTCTGATCCGTCAATATCAGAATATGTATTTGAATTTGTATGGAAACGAATGTATATCGCTGTGAGCATAGTTAATAATTTTTGAATCAAAGTTGAAGAATGTACAATATAACATATTAATTGTGAACTTATATATTTCCCGGAAATTACCTACCCGTTAAAGATTTCACAAGTAATATTTTGTACAAAAGAATTTTCATTACAGTCTTTATGAAAATATATGTAGGTATATTTCTTCAGATGTAATACGAATTTAATGAGTTAATATCATATTAAGCTCATTTGATTTTCGACTTGACTTAAAAATGATTAATCTCTAAAACATTAAAGATTACATAGTCTTTGCGGAGTATTTCACTAATGAAATCAATACTTCATTATTTATTATTATTGATATTCCTCAGTGAAGGATGTTGGTGCTCGTGGAATTTTTGTGAACCTTACAAGGCACAGATGATGTTTTCTGAAAAGTTTCGAGTACATCGAAAATGAAAATGTAAAATCAATTATGTAATTGAATAATACACTTGGTTTATTATGAAATGGAATTCATTAGGTTGAAACAGAGATTGTAGTTAACAATGGTTAAGTTGTTAAGGAAGGATGTACATCATTGCATATTAGTAATATGAACTAACCGAGTAGTACCTATCAGTTAAGATTCACACGTAATAGCTTAGTACGAAAAGATTTATTTTGATTTCAAAATTCATATATATTAAATATACATAAAATTTCTTCAGGGAAAATGAGTTAATACTTCATCGGTTATTGTTGCTGGTATTTCTTGGTAATTACGGTGCGTATGACATTGATGCTCGTGGAATAGATTGTGAAGTTGAGGTTTGCGATGCGAATGTTGTTGGTGGTGGTAATGGTACTATTGGTGTTGTTGTCGGTGGTACTGTTGCTGCCGGTGATGCTATTGGTGCTTGTAACCTTTGCACCGTATTCTCCAAAGCCACTACCCGAGCGCGAAGCTCGTTGACTTCTTCTACTACACCGGGATGATTGGCGGTTCGTACTAGCAGATGAATAAGATCCAGAATTTGAGAGAGTATATGATCATCACGAGATATTCTGGAGATGAGAGAGAAAATGGTATTACGAACAGGTTCGCCGGTAAGTGCTTCAGGTTCTTCGCCAAGAGGGCAATGTGATGGATGGAAGGGATCGCCTTCTTCTTGTCTCCAATAATTAAGCAGGCTACGAACCCATCCCCAATTCATCCAGAATAGGTGATGGCTGATTGGTTGATCCATTCCGGTTACACTGTCCTCGGAATTCAGGTGAATATCCATATCGGAATAGCTGTCGGAGTTTAAGGAATTTGAACTGGATACGGGATCCATCTTGTATAATTAGGGAGATGATTTTTGATATGAATTAGATTATAGAATTTAGTTTGGTATTCTTCAATACATAATTTACATATGTGTATATAATACCAAATTCCATAAATCACGGAGAAATTTTCGGAAGATGTCAGGAAAAGTTTATAGTAACAGATACGCTAAGATATGAATTTTTGTCTATACACCATTTATGCAATAAATGCAGGAAAACGTGTCTAGACTTAAGAATGATAAACATGTAATTTTCGACAAGAAATGATAAGCAAAACTTTTAACATGCAGACACGGTCGAAGTCCAGACTTACTAATGCATCCTAACAACTATAAGTTAGACACACTCATGCAAGACCTGGTTCGCTAGGACCAACGCTCTGATACCAACTGTGACGATCGCTCCAAATCCATATGGACGAACACGTCATTCATTGATTTCATTGCGAGGTATTTGACCTCTATATGATACGTTTTGTAAACATTGCATTCTTTTGAAAAGGCACACCATAAATGAATATTTAAATCAAAGGTTTTCGACATCTGATGATTTCTACATATAGACAATCACCATAAATAATAGTTTACAATAGTACTTCCATTGACAATGCAGTCAAAATAAGATACATGGTGATGATTTGGTGAATGCAACGTTTCCTTGAAAAAATATGCCATGTAAGACTCCATGCACATAGCTTGTGTAACATATAATCAAACAGCGGAAGACTTCTAGAGAACCTGAGAATAAACATGCTAACAAGTGTCAACACAAAGGTTGGTGAGTTCATAGTTTTAATGTTTCGTATAATCTGTATATAAAGGTGGATCACAAGATTTCAATTGTTTCATCCAGAAACGTTTATCAAAATATTCTACGAAATTGAGCACCCTAGTAACTAAACTTTAACGTATATATAATTTATACCCTTTGTATAATCATCTTAATAATACACGCAAACCAACGTGTACGCTTCTCAAATAGCATACGTCCGTTAAAAGGCTAGTGCTCTAGCTCGGACGGGGATATCAAGCCCTATGGATCCATATATAATTACTCGCGCCTACCAGTTCTTATAACCGGCAGTTACTAGTTACCAAAGCTAAGGGATTTTCGGTTCAAACTCGGTGTAGAATTTAGTATGTACGTGTATCCATTGCGTTTAAAATAAAGTGCATGTATTCTCAACCCAAAAATATAGATTGCAAAAGCAATTAAAAAGGGAGCAAATGAAACTCACCTTAGCAGCATATAAAGTCGTTCACCAAAATGTGATCGAAACTCGAATTACCAAATAATCGTAGATCTCAACCTAGAGAACATATGTTGGTCAATAAACGTCTATCAAGCTAGGTCAGGTCATAGTGTATCACAATCCTAATGCTCGAGATCGACATACAAAAGTTATCCAATGTCGTTTCAAAAAGTCAATTTTGACAGTTGTTTAACAAAACGAGACGTACCTTATATAAGGATTCATTTACTCGGTTGGTAATATTCAAAAATCCAAATTATCAATCTCGTAAACGAGTTGTTTAAATCTTAATTGTAGATTCAAAAGCAATTTCAATTAACGTCAATCATAATTCAGTTGATCATATCTTTTAATCCGTTCATCGAAATTATTCGATATCTAAATGAAAAGTTATTGATTTTTCGCCAGCTTTCCAAAAATATGTATATCATATACTTTTTACCAGCAATATATGTATTTAATTCGTGATTCATTATAACTGTTTAACGACGAAATTTAGCATACAAGCATATATAAATATATATATACTCGAGCACTAGACATGGATACACAATTAATATATAAAAGATAAAATATGAGTGCTTACGTATAAATATTGAGATTCAATATTGTAGGAAAGTACGTAGACGTAACGGAGATGATAAACACTAGATTTGATTCACAAATATACCCCCGAACATTACCCATAACCTCCTTGGCAATAACCCATAATTTCCTTAGCTCTATCCCGCTCAAAAACCCATTTTGAAGGTGACACGCTCATAACCTCGTCGTAGTATTTTAGGTATATATACTACTAATAATAATATTATAATAAGAATAATAATAATAATAATATTAATCTTAATAATAATAATAATAATAATAATAATAATAATAATAACAATAATATAAAAAATAATAATTCGGAGGAATGAACCGAGCTTTTATAGTATGTGGCCTGCTACAGTACCTCATGCGATCGCATGAGTTTTCAGTGTTTTTGTCATGCGATCGCATGGCCGCCTTATCCGTTTTTGATTGCTAGTTCGTCGACATCAAATAGTATTTTACTGTAGTAAATAGTGTTTTACTGTAGCAAAGTCATTTTACTGTAGCAAATAGTGTTTTACTGTAGGAAAGTCGTTTTTACTTGTACATATATATATATATATATACATACATATAATTGTTCATGAATCTTCGAGAGCAGTCAAATGTAATGAAACAGTTCTAAAATTTTGAGATTCAACTTCATAGACTTTGCTTATCGTGTCGGAAACGTTAAATTATTTAAAGATAAAGTTTAAATTTGGTCAAAAATTTTCGGGTTGTCACAGTTAGGCCCAATAGATCTATCTTTAGGATTCGCGTCAATTAGGGTGTCTGTTCCCTAATTCTTAGATTACCAGACTTAATAAAAAGGGGCATATTCGATTTCGATAATTCAACCATAGAATGTAGTTTCACGTACTTGTGTCTATTTTGTAAATCATTTATAAAACCTGCATGTATTCTCATCCCAAAAATATTAGATTTTAAAAGTGGGGCTATAACTCACTTTCACAGATTTTTACTTCGTCGGGAAGTAAGACTTGGCCACTGGTCGATTCACGAACCTATAACAAATATGTACATATATATCAAAGTATGTTCAAAATATATTTACAACATTTTTAATACGTTTTACTGTTTTAAGTTTATTAAGTCAGCTGTCCTTGTTAGTAACCTACAACTAGTTGTCCATAATTAGATGTACAGAAATAAATCGATATATATTATCTTGAATCAATCCACGACCCAGTGTATACACGTCTCAGGCTAGATCACAACTCAAACTATATATATTTTTGGAATCAACCTCAACCCTGTATAGCTAACTCCAACATTACTGCATATAGAGTGTCTATAGTTGTTCCAAATAATATATATATATGGGTCGATACGATATGTCAAAACATTTGCATACGTGTCTATGGTATCCCAAGATTACATAATATATTAGAATACATGTATAATACAATATAAGTTAGCTAGGATATGATTAATATAGATTTGTTACCAATTTTCACGTAGCTACAACAAGCAAAAATAACCAATCTTGTTTTACCCATAACTTCTTCGTTTTAAATCCGTTTTGAGTGAATCCAATTGCTATGGTTTCATATTGAACTTAAGTTTATGAATATATACAGAAAAAGTATAAGTTTATAGTCGGAATTACAGGTTACAAGTCATTTTTGTAAAGGTAGTCATTTCAGTCGAAAGAACGACGTCTAGATGACCATTTTGGAAAACATACTTTCACTTTGAGTTTAACTATGATTTTTGGATATAGTTTCATGTTCATAAGAAAAATCATTTTCCCAGAAGAACAACTTTTAAATCAAAATTTATCATAGTTTTTAATTAACTAACCCAAAACAGCCCGCGGTGTTACTACAACGGCGTATATCCGAGTTTACGGTGTTTTTCGTGTTTTCCGGTTTTAAATCATTAAGTTAGCATATCATATAGATATGGAACATGTGTTTAGTTGATTTTAAAAGTCAAGTTAGAAGGATTAACTTTTGTTTGCGAACAAGTTTAGAATTAACTAAACTATGTTCTAGTGATTTCAAGTTTAAACCTTCGAATAAGGTAGTTTTATATATATGAATCGAATGATGTTATGAAAATCATTACTACCTTAGGTTTTGTGGATAAAACTACTAGAAATGAAAAAAATAGATCTAGCTTCAAAGAATCCTTGGATGGCTTGAAAGTTCTTGAAGCAGAATCATGACACGAAAACAAGTTCAAGTAAGATTTCCACTCGAAATAAGATTGTTATAGTTATAGAAATTGAATCAAAGTTTGAATATGAGTATTACCTTGTATTAGAAAGATATCTTACTGTAAATAAGAAAGATTTCTTGAAGTTGGATGATCACTTTACAAGATTGGAAGTAAGCTAGCAAACTTGGAAGTATTCTTGATTTTATGTAACTCACTTAGAACTTGAAGATAGAACTTGAGAGAGATCACTTAGATGAAGAAAATTGAAGAATGAAAGTGTTTGTGGGTGTTTTTGGTCGTTGGTATATGGATTAGATATAAAGGATGTGTAATTTTGTTTTCATGTAAATAAGTCATGAATGATTACTCATATTTTTGTAATTTTATGAGATATTTCATGCTAGTTGCCAAATGATGGTTCCCACATGTGTTAGGTGACTCACATGGGCTGCTAAGAGCTGATCATTGGAGTATACATACCAATAGTACATACATCTAAAAGCTGTGTATTGTACGAGTACGAATACAGGTGCATACGAGTAGAATTGTTGATGAAACTGAACGAGGATGTAATTGTAAGCATTTTTGTTAAGTAGAAGTATTTTGATAAGTTCCTTGAAGTCTTTCAAAAGTGTATGAATACATATTAAAACACTACATGTATATACATTTTAACTGAGTCGTTAAGTCATCGTTAGTCGTTACATGTAAATGTTGATTTGAAACCTTTAAGTTAACGATCTTGTTAAATGTTGTTAACCCAATATTTATTATAATAATTTAACATTTCATTAAATATAATAAACATGTAAATGTTGATTTGAAACCTTTAAGTTAACGATCTTGTTAAATGTTGTTAACCCAATGTTTATTATATTTAATGAAGTGTTAAATTATTATATTATCATGATATTATGATATATTAATATATCTTAATATGATATATATACATTTAAATGTCGTTACAACGATAATCGTTACATATATGTCTCGTTTCGAAATCCTTAAGTTAGTAGTCTTGTTTTTACATATGTAGTTCATTGTTAATATACATAATGACATGTTTACTTATCATTTATCATGATTAAACATAATGTAACAATATCTTAATATGATTCATATGTAATTAGTAAGACGTTGTTATGACGATAATCGTTATATATATCGTTTTGAGTTTCTTAATTCAATAAACACAATTTTATGTATATAACTCATTGTTAATATACCTAATGAGATACTTACTTATCATAATATCATGTTAACTATATATATAATCATATATATGTCATCATATATTTTTTACAAGTTTTAACGTTCGTGAATCACCGGTCAACTTGGGTGGTCAATTGTCTATATGAAACCTATTTCAATTAATCAAGTCTTAACAAGTTTGATTGCTTAACATGTTGGAAACACTTAATCATGTAAATATCAATTTCATTTAATATATATAAACATGGAAAAGTTCGGGTCGCTACAATAAACACCTGAAAAATCAAACAAAAGAGCAGTTATAACAAATTGGGGATTGACGATAAAAATTAGTCGAAACAAAAAAAGGATGAAATTATTTAAATTGCAATTAGATAAAAAAATATGAACAAATTAAGATCCCTTATGCGATGTACTATACCTATAAAACGAAATAGATGGTTTTCAATTAGATTAACAGACATCAATTTCTGAAATTCGATTAAATTATAACATGAAATCGAAATTAATCACCAACGACGCCTTCATATTCGATTGCATATCTCTTAAACAGCAACTTTGATTTAATCTCATCTAGTATTTATACATTAAACAAAACGAATTGAATCTAACATCAGAAAGCGATAACAAAAGTCATCTGGTATTATAATTAAATCAAAACGTAGCAATTGTATTTAATCTAATTTAAACGAAAAGTAGCAAATACTAACCTGGTAAATCGATTATGTTCGTAGCGACTAATTTTTGAATGATTTAACCCTTGTTGTATAAACCCAGCAGTCGATCAAACCATATTTTGTCTCCCAGATCGCATTTTCACAAACGTAAAACCAAAAAAAAAAAAAAACTAAAAACCCTGATTATTTAGGGTATCGCCCAAACCGATTGAAGCAAAAAGATCACATGAGTAGATTAAGAAGAAACTGTTTACAGTAAGATGATATGAGAAAATCAAAAGATCGGGAGGCAGTTATGGAAACTGTCGCTCTAAATCCGGAATTAAATGGGGCACGCGTAGGATTTCTCTAATTACCAGAAATAATCACGATTATTTCTTGAATTTACACGTGGCAGTAATTAGCAAGAATGATTAGCAGACTGACAAGTCAGCAGGTAATCACATGCTTTATGTGATGTAAAGATTATTTAAAATCACCTTACTAATCTATATTTACTATCGACAATGTTTGAGTTATTTTTTTTTTAAGTATAATTTCAAAAGTTATGTTTTGAAAAATCCTAATGTAATTTGGGATTCTAATCTCGTCCCATGCCCATACCATACCATACCATACCATAATGTGTCAAACTAAAAGAAAAAAAAGTCAAAAGTTAATATCGCTGCAATTGAATTGTCTAGTTAACTGTATTTTTTAGGTCCAGTTTCTTCTATAACTACTACCGAAACACAATAGAGAATTCACGTTTTATAAGGTTGTCCAATAAAAATATAGTATTATCATAACCCTATTTTTTTATTTCTATTATTAGTTAAGTTGAAATTAATTAGTTTGCAAATGTAAAACTTACTATGAACTCGAGAGATTATGGATTTTAAGTAACTAAGCGGAAGTTTCGTTTCACTATCTAATAGTTATATTGTAATGCCAATTGCATGATTTAACATGCGTGGGAATTAATTTCACTATTTAACTATTTGTAATGCCAATAATATGATTTAGTACGAGTAGAAGATTGATCTCCATATTTAACAGCTTTAATTTGTAACGCCAATTGCATGATTTAGCATAAGTGGAAGTTTCATTTCACTATATTAACAATCTAGTAATGTCAATTCGGCTTCTCAGATTGATTAGCCACGGTGCTTGCCACGGTGCTTTGCTAATGGCACTGTTGTAGGGATCACGGTTGTTGCACTTGAATCAGCTATTTCACTGAAAAAACATTAAAATAAAACCCATGTTGAACAAGCAACACATGCAATCTGTTAATATAAATAGAAAATAAATTTCAGTCCACAAAACAATCAAAGTGAGAGTTTAACAACTAATGCTAATCTGTTCTAACCTTTTATGATACTGTCAATATCAATGCGATTTGGGAAAGTCTCCGAGGAGTTTTTCCCAACCTTCGATAGTACTGCCAACATCGTTGCGAATTAGATTTTCCTCCTAACGCATGTATGAATGATAAATAAGAGCATTCGTTGTCGATATTGCGGTTAAAAAAAATTCATAATATAGATTAACAAAATCAAAAGTTTTCATTTATTTGTGTTTAGCTTGCAACCTACTTGGTAAAAAGCTCAAAATGTCCACATACAACACACTTTTTCTCGTTTAACTTCTTTATTAAATATTAAATTTCTAATGGCTATGGACTACAATATTAATTAAGGGTAGCAATAATAATATAGACTAATAATAGAAAACACCTTTTTTATACATTTTCTACGACGACGACGACAACAACAATGACAATAATAATAATAATGACAATAATAATGGACCATATTATCGATCCTAGCCCTCGAAAGTTGTATCATGGCAAATAGCAAAATAAGAAAACAGAATGCATGTAAATAAACAACTTAACAAGAATGTTATTAAAGATAAAAAAAAAATCAAAAACATCATGTACTATAAGTTACAAGGTACAAACATATCAAGTACATAAACACCAATGATACACACACGTCCGTGCTAACCTACTTCTCAAACACCATTTGCCTCCACTATGTTTTTCTTTTTCTGTTCGTTTTTCCCTATCTGAGCCAACGTTGAAGACAGCTGCAAATGAAGATTGCAGATGAAGCTCTACAATAGCTACAGAAAACACCAACTCTGCAGTAGATGAGCCAGATAAAATGGAACAAAATCTCATTAAATCATGGATAAACTTTAAATCTTCTTGTAAAACAATGTACAGGTGTAGACAAAAAAATGGATTTTGCACTAAACTTAGCATGCCATAGTGATAAAATGATTCAAGAAAGCGAAAACCCTTAAAAGATGCTAATTTTCATATTTCAAATGTTACAATGTTTAAATCATCAGAGCATAAAAACTGGAAGCTACATTAAACATAGTAAAAAGATTTAAAGCTGAATACCTAAAAATAATGTAATATGACCATGTCTTCCTCTAGTCTCACTATTTGTCTGAATGTCCTCGTTTGGCCTTGCGACGTGAATGGGTTGGCTTGCTATTTCTAGCGGGCTTCTTCGCCTTTACGCTGCATTTAAAAAAATATCCGGAGAAGCAGTTAGGTTTTGAATTTAATATACTTAACATACAAGCGAAACATTCAGATTAAGAACTTACAAAAAGGTTGCCGACAAAATTCTGAACAGAAAGATGACAGGCAGAGCCAACAAAGCAGAGGCCTGAAAGACAATATTACAGACAATGAGACTCAAGGTAGCAACTTCAGCCGGTATATATGAAAACATCGTTAATTCGGTATTTTGCTAATAATTGGTCAAACGGGTAAAATAGTTTAAACTTGATATTAAGGAAATAGATTGGGAGTCAAACAGGGCAAAAAAACTCCTAAAGTGTGTTTAATTAATTGCTTACAGACCTACATAATCCCTTTAGTTAAAAAAACAATTATATATCATTACTTCAATAACATTGTTTATATAATCATATTTACAACTTATAATTAATCATAAAAACATAAACATCAATGGTAGTACAACCAAACCAGTTTGACTTGCGAGGTTACCTATTTTTACTACCTATCCAACCCGATCAATCCATCATTTTTTGCAACCAAACATGTAACATTACAGTAAACAATATAAACTCCTTGGTTGCAAGTGACATATAGATAGAGATAACAGGTGACATATAGATACATAAATACATAGAAAGAAAGAGAGAAAAAGAGAGACATACAGCAAACCATATAAACTCCTTCGTTGCAAGTGGTGTTGTAATCTCATGCCGTTTTAGTGCTTCTTCAACAGTGACTTGAACCTTCACATTACAGAGATTATTAATATTGATTTAAATCAGAACATATATGACCAAATAAATAACATTTATACAAAAGAACAATTTTTGAAACTTAATCAGATATTCAGCTCCATACCACCACACATCTAATGACCCCATCAATCACAAAGAATATACTATAAAGAAATCGAAGAGCATCAAACATAAAATAACCTGATTATGGTATTGAGTTGCAGATTCAAGAAACTTGCCATACGCTTTGACTGCCTCATTTGTGTAAGGCTTCATTGTTTCCCGAGCTTTATCAAGATGAGGTTTTGTTGCAACTGCAACTTGATCAATGTACGGCTTGCAGAACTTCTTGGCAACCTACCCCCAAAGAGCTTACATTTTACGACACATCTTAAAAAAAAAAAAAGGTAGCAACAAGTTCGAGTAAGACGTACCTGAAAATGAGGGTCTGCAACTTCTTTAAGTTTAATCACATGAGGAGTTATAACCTCCTTTGATTGAGCATATAACTCTATGGTCTTGGCGGTTGCTTGTTGCACATGTGGTTCAATATTAGTTATTACCAATACCCACTGGTCCTTTGCAGCAGGGATCCACTTCTGCATTATTTAGGATAAAAACACTAATTACATATTTATATAGTTAAAGTGATTGTAGAACAATAAAAGTGGCCTGAAACACTAATTTACAGATTGCGTTAGGTTGACCTGAAACACTAATTTACAGATTTGTGCTGTTAGAGATACAAGATGAACGAATTAACTGACTGATAAGTAAACGGGCTGAAATAGCCAAGTCCAGTAATAAAATTTATAATTAGTGCACAAGTAATTAACTTCATACAAGTGGCTATTAGTGAAGAAGTAGGTATACAAAACCGAACTAGAGTTTTAGTTCCACTTTGAAGTATACTTCATTAGACAAAAAAATGAGGAACTTGCATAACGCATTACCAATTTAACTTCAGGTGAGAGTATAAAATACTAGAAAACAATAACTAACAAAAACTGAGAAATATACTTACAGTTCTGATAGTTTCTATATGAGGCTCCGCCCACTTTTCTGCTTGTGCCTTCTTCTCCAAAGCCTGCCACAATGAAGAGTTTGTATATTCAAAAAGATGACAATGACAGCCTTAATAATCGAGAATTAACACGATTCGAAGTATATTATTATACATATATAATGATACATAAGAGGAGAAACACAAAAATTACCTTCTGTCTAAAATTCTCGAGGGCAGGTTTTCCATGCTCGATCCAATGAGCCTCCACGTACGACTGCATATTAGTGATGCATTTAAATTCAATGAATACATTAATTTATGTACACGTGACTTATTAAAAAGAAAGGTACCTGACTGGACGACAATTGTGCTGCAAGCCAAGGTGGAAGCCATGCAGAATGAACCTGAATACATATGAAGACTGATTCGTTATACATCCTCATTATATGCAATCATGTACAGACATGATAGGTTCTTCAAACTGTATGTTATATAACTTCACTTCATAATTCTAGAAACAGAAAACTACACTCTAACAACCATGTAACCTACTCCTTCGGTCAAGAAGAACAAAAACGCAACAGCTTGAATAGGATATACGAATGGAGTTTAACAAAGATCTTTTACTAATGATTATACACCTAAAATACATCTTAAGAAAGACAAATCCAAGAAACCTTTGGACCAACATCAATGTTAAAACTTAAAAATAACAAGAAACGGTTACTAACTAGGAAAACGATGAAGTTAGACCAAAGACTTCACTGACAAGAGAATGTTGGAATTTTTTTTTTTATTTTTTGTAGGTGTTTGATCCAAGATTACCTTTTTGACCATTAGTAACAATTACTTCATACTTATTGAACACATAAAAACCAAGCAAACATAAATATGACCATTTAACAGGAACATGAGCACTTGACACTATAAATAATACAAAAAAAATCGAAGTTTCAGGTTATACCTCTGTTAATTCTCTAATTTTTTGTGAGGCTTCATTCTTGGTCTTCATCAGTTCATCCTGCATAAGATTATAGATGTAAATACATCACATCTAAAAGTATGCAAATCAAACCTGTTGCGAACATACCTCAGCAACTTTAAGAGCACGCTCGGTTTTAGCAAGTTTTGTCTTCTGCTCTTCAATTTTTTGTTCAAGCTGAAGAAACAAGAAGAAAAACAAAAAATAAAAATGCATAAGCCTTTAGAAACTTACAAGTATTTGTGCCACATTAGGGGATAAAAGAGTACTTTAGCTATTTAAACCCAAAAGAACATATTTGATACATAAATGAGCCATCAATGCTATACTTGTCTGGCCTTGGAGTCACGTAATCATGGGAAACAGACTATAACAAATGTAACCACGTAAGGGACATTCGAATATTCCTATGTATGCATTTTTACAAACACTATCAACTTGTTGTCAGTTCATGCTTCTCTAAAAACATGTCACAAACACAACTATAACGAAGTCAAAATCCAGAATTGGGCTCATAAGCGTTGTTTCCTTTTACTTAAACAAGACAATTATAATGTATACCAAACAAAATAATATAGGATCTTACATTCTGAAGTTTTGGGTTTATTTCAAGCAACTTCTTCTCCAATTCCTTTGTTCGAGTCTCCAACGCCTCCCTTAAACTGGCCTTTAGATCCAATTCCATCTGAAGTTTCTCCACCTGCAATAAAGATCAAAAATTCACAAATTACCACATAAAGCACATCCTTGCATACATCAATTACTCAATGACAACAATTTCATATCACACAAACCTGCTTTTCCAACTCCTGTGACCTTAAATGAGCCTTTTTAACCTGCTCCTTAGCATCCGAAGACCCTTTAACCTATCATACAAAAATTATATCTTAGCATACATTCATCGAAATATTGAATATAATTATGAAATCAACCATATACTTAAAACTTCTACCTTAAGCAAAGCAACCTCGTTTTGCAGTGAAGCAACACTATCATCTTTCTCCTTAATCAACTTCTCTTTTTCAGCAATTGCCTTCTCTTTTCCAGCAATAATCTCATCCTTAATCCTCAGTTCATCACTCTTCTTATTAACAACTAATTCTACACAAATACACCGAAATCAAACTAAATCAACGTGCATAACCATATATCTACTTAAATTTGATAACAGTATATCACTTGCACCACAAATTATACTCACTGATACTAAATTAAGTAATATAAAAGAATTAAAAGTGAAGTACAAACCTAAAGATTGGATCTTTGAGCTGAGCTGATCCATTTCGATCCGAACTGAATCGGATCCATCAGATCCGATGGATTCGTCGGCGCTAATCTGAGTAAACGTTAGCGCAAGCAGAAACGAGAGTAAGAGGAATTGGAGGTTAAAGATCGCCATGAATGCGATCGAGAACAGGAAGAGGTACTGAAATTGATAGATTTAGGGTTTTGGTTTGTATACTCCGTGAAACAATTGATTGATATATTGATATTGATTGATTGATATAATAAAATAAATAAAATAAAATAATATAATAATGATATAATTTTGGTAGTTGGAATCCAAATGAAGTGATATGCAAGGAGCGATGTTTTGTTGACTGGAATTATTTTGTAAAAAAAAAAGTGTGAAATTATGTAAACGTGGCTTGGTTGGTAGTTGTATCTAGCATTTGTTTGTTTATGGATTATTGGAAATTGTTTTTTTTGGGTGATTTTTGTGTTGGGCTGAATTTTGACTTTTGACAGTCAAAAATTGACTGTGAATAGATGAATTAAGGTGTTACCGTGTTCATCTGTCATGTGATTAATAAAAACGTATTCTCTCTCTATTCAAATCCTCTAACTTGAAACTCGTGCATATATATATATATATATATATATATATATATATATATATATATATATATATATATATATATATATATATCTCATCTTACCTTCTTGTCTTCTTTAACTCATTTTTGTTCAAAATCTCCATTAAAATATCTAGAAAAGTCTCATCAAGAAGTGAGGGCGTTCTTCACGGACCTCTTGCCGTCATCTCCTTTCTTCTAGATCTGATCTTGTACGTTTTTGTAGCTTCTTTACGGACCTCCCTTCCGACCACCGGCATCTCGCTGGTGGTTCGGCCTTACCGCTTTCCGTTTCAATAAGGTACACCGTTCTTATCCTTTTTTCGGCGATGGATATAGCCCGTTGATCACCTCCGGCCTCACTTACGACGACCAGGTGGCAAATCTGTGTGTTCTTTATACGTGTGCTGGGTGTTTTTTGTGTTTTGGGGGTGTTTGTTGGGTTGGGTTGGTCTCTAAGTCGTTTACTCCGTTCCTGGCCTCCGTTTTCTTCTCTTCTGCAGTTGTAGGCGATGAGTTTCGGCGGAACTCTACAACCCTCTTGGTTGGACATCGGGTTGGTGTGGGTTCGGGGTCAATTTGGGTGGCTACAGGTGTGCGTGTTTTTGTGTTGAAATTCGACAGTTTTCGGTGGTTGGGCTGCTGCCGGAGGTGGGTAGCAGCTGTTGGCGGCCTTGAGTGGTTGCTAGCAGTTGATTCTTTTTAATGGTGGTTGCGGGTGGTGGTGAACTAAGGTTGGCGGCTGCTGGTTGTTGAAATGCCCCGTCCTAATCCATCTGGACGAAGTCATCAACATTTGGTCTCATTGCGATGATCGACTCCAAGTAATGTCTTTAAAATGAGCAAATTCACAGCGGAAGATTTCTTTCATACCTGAGAATAAACATGCTTTCAAGTGTCAACCAAAAGGTTGGTGAGTTCATAGGTTTATCTTAAAACAATAAAATTCATCATTTTGATAGACCACAAAATTTAAATGCTGCATGGTACAAATGGGCCCGAATCCTATACCCACCTGTAATGTACATGCGATATCTTTAAATACAGTACACCTTTCTCGTGTACGAAACCATTTTTCATAAATCTTAGTAACCGTACACATATTTCGTGCACAAAAATAACATACACATAACCTGTGTATAAAATCATTCTCTCGATACATAACATTCATATCAATTGGTGGCAATTATCATGTCCACATAATTCAATGGTGGCAATTATCATGTCCACATAATTCAATGGTGGCAATTATCATGTCCACATAATTCAATGGTGGCAATTATCATGTTCACATAATTCAACAATAATCCGCAGAACTTCTGTCTGCATAATAATTCATTCGAGGAATGTTTTGCTTGTGTCTATCTCGTCAAACATTTATAAAAGCATTTCATGCATTCGCAGTTCAAAATATATTTCCAAAAGCATTTAATAAAGGAGTTGTAAAAACAGCGCATGTATTCTCAGTCCCAAAAATATAAAGAGTAAAAGGGAGCAAATGAAACTCACATAATGTATTTTGTAGTAAAAATACAGAAGACGATATTGAATAATGCAGGGTTGGTCTCGGATTCACGAACCTATATCATTTATATGTATATTAACACATATAATTGTAATCGAACAAATTTACATATTATTATTAATTGTTATTTTAGTAATTTATATGGTTTATTAATAACTTAATTAACTATTTTTATTTTATATACATTAGATACATAATTAGTATTTATTATAAAAATATTAATATAGTTATGTTATATGTATTAAATATAGTTTTATATAACTAATAGTTATTTGATTTGATAAAATAGTATTGATAATAACAAAAGAAAAATTTGTTTCATCCTATAATAATAATAATAATAATAATAATAATAATAATAATAATAATAATAATAATAATAATAATAATAATAATAATAATAATAATAATAATAGTAATAATAACAAAAATGATACTTTTATAAAAATGACATTTTTAATAATAATAATTACTAATAATAATAACTATAAAAATAATGTTTTTACTACTACTAATAATAATACTAGTATTTATATTAATATTAATAATTATACTTATATTAATAATTTAATAATAACAATAATAATAATAATAATAATAATAATAATAATAATAATAATAATAATAATAATAATAATAATAATAATAATAATAATATCAATGATAATAATAATAATAAAAAAAATGAGTAATAAGTAAATTACCTTAATGAAGTAGCCCTTAAAAAAAATGTCCAAGTCCGGGTTTGAACCCGCGACGTCCCGCTAATACGATAACATCCTTAACCATTACTCTAAGTGTTTCAATTTGGCTCGAACTCTTGACCTCTCGTTTCCATCATTCCCTCCAAACCATTGGACCGCTCAGGACCGCTCATATCTTTCTTATGAAAATTCGAACACTTATTTATTTATTATGTAAAACAGTTGTTTTATTATTTATATCTCGACTTCATCATCTAATTATCATTATCACCACATCACGACATCATCACCATAATACGGTAACACCATTATTATTATCTATGTATCCCCATCATCTTTTATCATCATCAACATAATAATCTATCATCATTATCATCGTTACCCCTCATATCGTCTCGTCACCATCAATTACTTCGAGTAAAGTTTGGCCCGATTGGAACTTATTTTAAGTTATGTGTGTTATGTCTCTGGCCCAGGTAGGTAAATTACTTGTTCCAATTTGTTCTAGTGGATGTTGTGTCATTGTGGGGCTCGATCAAAAAGAAAACATAATTAAAAGATAAGTATCATTCATCTCATCATATTCCACTAAACATACTATCTCTTTTTTTATATATATTAACATCTCACCATTTTATTTTACGCATTCATTATCATCATCAATCTTCTCATTTCATCACCATTCAGTTCAGTCGAGCAGTAAACAGAACAGCATAAATCGAGTAGTGACTAAACAATATCATCATCATTTCGTGTCACTGCATCATCATCCTCTTCACAGATCGGTAGAAGTAGAACAGTAGCGGGAACAGGTATATAGCAGCAGCAGTGATCGTGTTTCAATAGAATACAGAAGGAATATATCAGCTGTATCAGTAGGATTTGTGCGGGTTGGTTAATGAAGTAGTAAATAGAAATATACAACGGTGTACTAGTAGCTTGTGTTGGAGTTGAGGTGGTGTTTGACACAGAAAAACAGAAGTATTCAGCAGCGTTGTTATTGGGTTTCATGGTTGATTCGATTGCTTGTAACCAGGAATATAAACGTGAGTATGGTGGTGCCGATCGTGAAAGTGGTGGTGGTTTCTAGTCTGCAACACAGGAACAATAGCGTACTAGTAGCGATTAACCATGGTGGTCTCCGAAGGTGATTAAGTGGTTCGAACAGTGTTCTATTAGAAACCAAAACAAAGAAAAAGGAATTTGAACCCAAGTGGGTTTAGTTTGTCGATCAGAGAAATAAATGGGTTTGAGATTTTCATTTGAAGTGGTGGTGATAGATGCCCATGTGAGAGGTGAAGAGAAAGTGTTAGTGTGTGTTAATGGTTGTCTAAAAAAAAATCACTAGTAGTAACAACAAAAAATAAAAGGTTGTTTTGAATGTTACAAGGTGGTGGTTCTCCTTGATGTATGTTTATATGCATATGTATACACATATATATTGATATACTCTCTGTAACTATTTAAGGTGATGAGGAGAAGAAAGCAAGAATAGCAACTTTAATCAATAATTCGAATAGTTACAAGATGATAGCTTGATTCTCTCGACAAAAAAAATTATTCTGTCAGAATTAAATAAATAAAGATGATATCTACCCCTAACAGATTTTGTTTGTGTTATAGAGAATGGGATTGAGTTGATAAGTCCAGCAGACAAATTACCCAGCTTAGATAGTGATTTGTAACAGAATTACGTATTTTTCTTATGTATATTTACGTGTATACTGTATTTATATATATACATACCTGTATATGTATTTATGTTTATATATATACTGTATTTTTATATATGTATATGTATTTATATGTATTAGTATAAATATATCTGATTCTTATATTTGGTTAATTAATAAGTGTAAATATATTAATACAATTAATAATACTAATAATAATATTGTTAGTGTTATTGACCAAGTGACTAGTAATACTAAATAATAATATGATAATATCAATAATGATAATAAATTTAATTACTAATTAAAGTGTATATTTATTTATGTAAAGTATTATACATTCTCTTATATTTATATTTATATATATACATATTTATTTACAAATAATTGTTCGTGAATCGTCGGTAATGGTCGAAGGGTAATTGAATACATGAACATAGTTCCAAAATTTCCGAGACTTAACATTATAGACTTTGCTTATCGTGTCGAAATCATATAAAGATTAAGTTTAAATTTGATCGGAAATTTCCGGGTCATCACAGTACCTACCCGTTAACGAAATTTCGTCCCGAAATTTGAGTGAAGTGGTCATGGCTAACAATAAAAATGCTTTCATGACGAATATGAGTTGATAAATAGAGTTTTATTACTGTTGAGTAATATGAATAAGATAATTCGATTACTCGAAGAGTACAAGTGAAGCTATCACTAAATAGTGAAATGAGAAAGACATGTTTCATCATAACTTTTGACTAGTCATGGTTGAATTTAGAAAATAAGGTTCGTCTTTAACTTTTGACGTCATCTTGGTTGAATTCCGGAATTCAAGGGATTTAGAGAAAATCTTCGTAATCTATACAAGATTTGATTCTTCGATAATCAAGGAAATTAAGATCTTTATAATTAAATACGGAGATCTGCCTTGGTTTCTTTGCCTTGGTTTCTTTATCAGATATTTTACTATAAAATAACTTCTTCCGTTCCATTACTTTTACCACTCTTATACTAAATTTCCAAATTCAAAAGATTGTGAAAATTCTTAATCCAGTTCTGATCCTTGTCCTTATCCTTACTATCGCAACAATCATTCTCCTTTTCCAACTTCCACCAGAGAAATCTGTTTTCCTCTACTTCACCCTTGGGGGTTATAGTGTTTTTAATTCTCCCGTATCTTTATGTTGCGATAAACATTGACATACACGGTTTGTAATTTATGTGTTGTTATCGGGCTTTATATCTTTCCTTATACTTTGAATTCCTTGCTTATGTTTTCTATAATCATTGTCATCCACAGTTAATACTCTCTCTTATTTGCTGCGGTTTATACCCCCTTTCTATTTCGGAGCTTCATGCTTTTGTTTTCTTTTCGCAAGTATTGGTCCAGAATTAGTAGGTATGGAGTTCCGAAGGAACTTAATGTTCTAAGCAAGAAAGAACGTAATAGCACGATTTGATTTGTCAAATTACCAGAATCACTGAGAATAGAACTATTAAGAATATATTTTCTTGATATGTTCAGAAGTTAATTTGAATGAAAGAGTTATGTAACATGGCACGTGATGACGATATGTTCTGTGAATCATCACGTTCCATTAGAAACTCAGCATGACTTACTGTAATATAATCACGTTGATCAAGTGTCATTATATTATACTAATTCATGCATCAATTTCTTTACATTTCTCCAGAATTTATTTATAAATTAAACTTAGATTTTTTTTTCCCCAGAAGTTTCCAATATAATGATACACAGGAAGCACGAAGAGGTATATAATTTCAGACGAGAATATTTATGAAAATATCCTCAGAAATATCGAAGATATTGATGATGATATTTTGGAATTTCTAAGTTCGATGGTTGACGGAGAAAGATTTTCCGCAAGATTTTAACATGACTTCGGAGCAAGATATTCTCTAAAGATTTCAACGGATCCAGAATTATCTGGATTCTTTGAATATAGAGTATGGTCCTTGTATTTGTCCTTGGTCTCCTTCATGGTTAACTCTATCCGTTTTCCAGTTCCAACGTTTCTGAGCTTTTTCAACATACTATTCTTTATCATCAAACTTTCGACGGTTAAGGTCGTGTAAAGTTTTTGCTGCTGTATTCAGCTTTTTTTTTTTTTTTTTATAGAATTTGTGGTATTGATTTGTAGACTGTGTGCTTTTCAGAATTTCAGAATGAAAGATCATAACTCTAGGAGATAAATGTTATATGTTTACATATAACTGTTGATGTAGACATGCTGCGAGGTTTCAAAATAGTGATTGCTGATTCTCGGTATTTGGTACGGCAATTCTCGTTATCAGATGCAGATGAGTAGATGATAGGATTTCAATGAATAAATATAGTGATTTATCGGAGAGATTTAAACCGAGAAGCAACGAGGTTGCTGGTACGTCTGCTGATAATATGGTGGGATATAAAAGGTTCCCCGGTAATAACAAAAGAACACGCATATATATCAAGGTTATAATAAGGCTAATCCGAATGAAAGTCGAAGTTGACTTGTTGGAGCTGTGACAAAATTTGCTAATTTGAAAGGGATCGCAAAGTTATTTTCGGTAATAACAATGCCAAAGGAGTTAACTCGGATATATGTTAAACGTTTACTCAGGTTCCGAGTGTTTTTAGGTGTATAACTATATGCACCAATCTTTTCTTTTCGTAGATAAAGTGCGGTTGGTTCATCCTCTTGATTGAGGTGTTTTTAAGAATCATGAAAGATTTGAACGCAGATTGTAATCGTCAAGATACAAATGAGGTTTAAGATGAGATCAAGTGGCAAACTTGAAGAATTGTTTAGTTTCATATGTTATAATCAATATTGTAGTTCATTTTAATTGTCCAATATTGGTAGTCCACAGTTAGCAATTCAATAATTCATATATAGTTTAATATATAATATTTAAATTAATTAATACGTATCGTGACCCGTGTACATGTCTCAGACTCGATCACAACTCAAAGTATATATATATTATTGTAGAATCAACCTCAACCCTGTATAGAGAACTCGATCATTACTGCATATAGAGTGTCTATGGTGTTTCCAAATAATATATATAGATGCGTCGATATGATATTTCAAAACCTTTTATACGTGTCCCGATATTTTAATGTGCGTAAAATAAATAACAGAAATTAAATGACGATAAATAAAATTGCGAGAATTAAAATTGCGATAAATAAAATGATATAAATAAATTGCGATAATTAAATTGAGATAAATAAATTGCGATAAAATAAAATGTAATACGGAATTAACAGTTAGCTAGGAACAGTTAGCGCGAATTCTTAACAAAATTTCTCATAGTTAAATTGTTTGTTTCTAACAAATTTTATTTTGTCCAATGTTTTCTTCATTATGCCACTTGTTGGATTTTGATAAATCAAAATCCAAATATGAAATTGGATGAAAATAGTTATTCTTTGGTGAACGGATACGTATATCGGTGGTTGTAAATATGATAGTAAATGATCGTTGAATCAGATTCTAAAAATGTACAATGTAACTTATTAATGTGAAATCTAAATATTCCTCGGATATTACCTACCCGTTAAAATATTTTCACCATTAACAGTTTGTACGAAAGAATTTTTAATTACAATCTTTATGAAAATTATACTTACATATATATTTTCCTCAGATGAAATCATGAATTTAATGAGTTAATATGATATTAACTCATCTGTTTTACCATTAGAACAAGAATATATAATCTCTAAAATATTAGAGATTATATAATCGCCATGTCGAACGAAGATAAATGATGTAGAACGTCATATAGAACGATGATTATACTCGAGGTACAGAAGGAGATGTTGAGGCATGGATTGTTGATGGTACTAGTGCTGTTATTGATGGTACTGTTGGTGTCGGTGTTGTTGCTGAAGCTGGTACGTTTTGCACCATATTTTCCAAGGCTACAACTCGGCCACGAAGCTCGTTGACTTATTACTCCGGGATGATTATCGATTCAGACGAGTGGATGAATAAGATCTAGAATTGTAGATATTACGTAATCGTTTTGAGCTATTCTGAAAATGAGGGTGAAAATGGTGTTTTGGACAGGTTCATCGGTAAGTGCTTCAGGTTCTTCACCAAGAGGTGAATTCGGTTGGTGGAAAGGATCGCCTTCTTCGCGTATCCATTAATTAAGTCGACTATGAACCCATCAGATGAATTGGGGATGGCTGATTGGTTGGTTAATTCTGGTGACACTGTTTTCGGAGCTCGAGTGGAACTCCATATCGGAATAGCTGTCGGAATAACTATCAGAATAGCTATCGGAATCTGAGGACTCGAACTGGTTGAGGGATTCCTCTCGTACGATCAGATGAAGGATTTTCGATAAGAAATAGATTATAGGATGTAGATTAATACCCTGCAATACATAAGTTACATATGCATATATACTACTAAAATCCCATAAGTTTCGGAGGAATCTACAGAGCTGTCAGGCAAAGTCTACAGTAGTAGATATGCTAAGATATGAATTTTGTCTATACATTGTTCATGCAATCAATGCAGTAAGATGTGTCTAGACTAAGAATGATAAGCAAATGATTCCCTAAGAATGATAAGCAGGTAATTTCCGACACGAAATGACAAGCAAAACTTTTGACATGTAGACACGGTCGAAGTCCAGACTCACTAATGCATCTAAACAACTATCAGTTACACACACTAATGCAAGACCTGGTTCCCTAAGACCACCGCTCTGATACCAACAGAAATGCCCAGTCCTAATCCATCTGGACGAAGTCATCAACATTTGGTCCCATTGCGATGATCGACTCCAAGTAATGTCTTTAAAATGAGCAAATGCACAGCGGATGATTTCTTTCATACCTAAGAATAAACATGCTTTCAAGTGTCAACTAAAAGGTTGGTGAGTTCATAGGTTTATCTTAAAACAATAAAATTCATCATTTTGATAGACCACAAAATTTAAATGCTGCATGGTACAAATGGGCCCGAATCCTATACCCACCTGTAATGTACATGCGATATCTTTTAAATACAGTACACCTTTCTCGTGTACGAAACCATTTTTCATAAATCTTAGTAACCGTACACATATTTCGTGCACAAAAATAACATACACATAACCTGTGTATAAAATCATTCTCTCGATACATAACATTCATATCAATTGGTGGCAATTATCATGTCCACATAATTCAATGGTGCCAATTATCATGTCCACATAATTCAATGGTGGCAATTATCATGTCCACATAATTCAACAATAATCCGTAGAACTTCTGTCTGCATAATAATTCATTCGAAGAATGTTTTGCTTGTGTCTATCTCGTCAAACATTTATAAAAGCATTTCATGTATTCGCAGTTCAAAATATATTTCCAAAAGCATTTAATAAAGTAGTTGTAAAGACAGCGCATGTATTCTCAGTCCCAAAAATATAAAGAGTAAAAGGGAGCAAATGAAACTCACATAATGTATTTTGTAGTAAAAATACAGAAGGCGATATTGAATAATGCAGGGTTGGTCTCGGATTCACGAACCTATATCATTTATATGTATATTAACACATATAATTATAATCAAACAAATTTACATATTATTATTAATTGTTATTTTAGTAATTTATATGGTTTATTAATAACTTAATTAACTATTTTTATTTTATATACATTAGATACATAATTAGTATTTATTATAAAAATATTAATATAGTTATGTTATATGTATTAAATATAGTTTTATATAACTAATAGTTATTTGATTTGATAAAATAGTATTGATAATAATAAAAGAAAAATTTGTTTCATCCTATAATAATAATAATAATAATAATAATAATAATAATAATAATAATAATAATAATAATAATAATAATAATAATAATAATAATAATAATAATAATAGTTATAATAACAAAAATGATACTTTTATAAAAATGACATTTTTAATAATAATAATTACTAATAATAATAACTATAAAAATAATGTTTTTACTACTACTAATAATAATACTAGTATTTATATTAATATTAATAATTATACTTATATTAATAATTTAATAATAATAATAATAATAATAATAATAATAATAATAATAATAATAATAATATCAATGATAATAATAATAATAAAAAAAATGAGTAACAAGTAAATTACCTTAATGAAGTAGCCCTTAAAAAAATGTCCAAGTCCGGGTTTGAACCCGCGACGTCCCGCTAATATGATAACATCCTTAACCATTACTCTAAGTGTTTCAATTTGGCTCGAACTCTTGACCTCTCGTTTCCATCATTCCCTCCAAACCACTGGACCGCTCAGGACCGCTCATATCTTTCTTATGAAAATTCGAACACTTATTTATTTATTATGTAAAACAGTTGTTTTATTATTTATATCCCAACTTCATCATCTAATTATCATTATCACCACATCACGACATCATTACCATAATACGGTAACACCATTATTATTATTTATGTATCCCCATCATCTTTTATCATCATCAACATAATATTCTATCATCATTATCATCGTTACCCCTCATATCATCTCGTCACCATCAATTACTTCGAGTAAAGTTTGGCCCGATTGGAACTTATTTTAAGTTATGTGTGTTATGACTGTGGCCCAGGTAGGTAAATTACTTGTTCCAATTTGTTCTAGTGGATGTTGTGTCATTGTGGGGCTCGATCAAAAAGAAAACATAATTAAAAGATAAGTATCATTCATCTCATCATATTCCACTAAACATACTATCTCTTTTTTTATATATATTAACATCTCACCATTTTATTTTACGCATCCATTATCATCATCAATCTTCTCATTTCATCACCATTCAGTTCAGTCGAGCAGTAAATAGAACAGCATAAATCGAGCAGTGACTAAACAATATCATCATCATTTTGTGTCACTGCATCATCATCCTCTTCACAGATCGGTAGAAGTAGAACAGTAGCGGGAACAGGTATATAGCAGCAGCAGTGATCATGTTTCAATAGAATACAGAAGGAATATAGCAGTTGTATCAGTAGGATTTATGCGGGTTGGTTAATGAAGTAGTAAATAGAAATATACAACGGTGTACTAGTAGCTTGTGTTGGAGTTGAGGTGGTGTTTGACACAGAAAAACAGAAGTATTCAGCAGCGTAGTTATTAGGTTTCATGGTTGATTCGATTGCTTGTAACCGGGAATATAAACGTGAGTATGGTGGTGCCGATCGTGAAAGTGGTGGTGGTTTCTAGTCTGCAACACAGGAACAATAACGTACTAGTAGCGATTAACCATGGTGGTCTCCGAAGGTGATTAAGGTGGTTCGAACAGTGGTCTATTAGAAACCAAAACAAAGAAAAAGGAATTTGTACCCAAGTGGGTTTAGTTTGTCGATCAGAGAAATAAATGGGTTTGAGATTTTCATTTGAAGTGGTGGTGATAGATGCCCATGTGAGAGGTGAAGAGAAAGTGTTAATGTGTGTTAATGGTTGTCTAAAAAAAATCACTAGTAGTAACAAAAAATAAAATAAAAGGGTGTTTTGAATGTTACAAGGTGGTGGTTCTCCTTGATGTATGTTTATATGCATATGTATACACATATATATTGATATACTCTCTGTAACTATTTAAGGTGATGAGGATAAGAAAGCAAGAATAGCAACTTTAATCAATAATTCGAATAGTTACAAGTTGATAGCTTGATTCTCTCGACAAAAAAAATCATTCTGTCAGAATTGAATAAATAAAGATGATATCTACCCCTAGCAGATTTTGTTTGTGTTATAGAGAATGGGATTGAGTTGATAAGTCCAGCAGACAAATTACCCAACTTAGATAGTGATTTGTAACAGAATTACGTATTTTTTTTATGTATATTTACGTGTATACCGTATATATATATACATACCTATATATGTATTTATGTTTATATATATATATACTCTATTTTTATATATGTATATGTATTTATATGTATTAGTATAAATATATCTGATTCTTATATTTTGTTAATTAATAAGTGTAAATATATTAATACAATTAATAATACTAATAATAATATTGTTAGTGTTATTGACCAAGTGACTAATAATACTAAATAATAATATGATAATATCAATAATGATAATAAATTTAATTACTAATTAAAGTGTATATTTATTTCTGTAAAGTATTATACATTCTCTTATATTTATATTTATATATATATATACATATTTATTTACAAATAATTGTTCGTGAATCGTCGGTAATGGTCGAAGGGTAATTGAATACATGAACATAGTTCCAAAATTTCCGAGACTTAACATTATAGACTTTGCTTATCGTGTCGAAATCATATAAAGATTAAGTTTAAATTTGATCGAAAATTTCCGGGTCGTCACCGTTGTTCCCATTTGTGGTTGTCGATCGTCGGTGACCTAAGTGGAGCTGGTGGTGGTTGAAGCTGACCGAGGTTTGCTGACTACTTGTATATAGGGGTTTGTATTTGATGAAGATGACAAGTTCCTTTACGGTTTGATTCAGCATTTGGATCTGTTCGATTGTCGCGAGTTTGGTTCTTTCATTCCATTTATCCCGTCATTGGGTCTTTTGTGGGCTTGATGTTGTTGCCGGCGCCTGTGACTATCGTTCCAAATCCATATGGATGAATACGTCATTCATCGATTTCATTGCGAGGTATTTGACCTCTATATGATACGTTTTGTAAACATTGCATTCTTTTGAAAAGGCACACCATAAATGAATATTTAAATCAAAGGTTTTCGACATCTGATGATTTCTACATATAGACAATCACCGTAATATAATATTTACAATGATACTTCCGTTGACAATGCAGTCAAAATAAGATACATAGTGATGATTTGGTGAATGCAACGTTTCCTTGAAAAATATGTCATGTAAGACTCCATGCACATAGCTTGTCTAACATATAAGCAAACAGCGGAAAACTTCTAGGAAACCTGAGAATAAACATGCTAACAAGTGTCAACACAAAGGTTGGTGAGTTCATAGTTTTATTGTTTCGTATAATATGTATGTAAAGGTGGACCACAAGATTTCAGTTGTTTCATCCAGAAACGTTTATCAAAATATTCTATAAGATTGAGCACCCTGGTAACTAAGCTTTAACGTTTATCTAATAAGTACCCATGTGTTTAACATGCAACCAACATGTACGATACACTCAAATAGCATACGTCTGTTTTATAGTTCATGTTAGGGTTTCTATACCTGGAACAGACGGGGATGTCAAGCCCTATGGATCCATATACTACTACTCGCGCCCACCAGTTCTTATAACCGGCAGTTACTAGTTACCAAAGCTAAGGGATTTTCGGTTTAAACTCAGTATAGAATTTAGTATGTACTTGTGTCCATTGTTTAAAATAAAGTGCATGTATTCTCAGTCCAAAAATATATATTGCAAAAGCATTTAAAAAGGGAGCAAATGAAACTCACCTTAGCAGCATATAAAGTCGTTCACCAAAACGTGACTGAAACTCGGATTACCAAATAATCGTAGATCTCAACCTAGAGAACATATGTTGGTCAATAAATGTCTATCAAGCTAGGTCAGGTCATAGTGTATCACAATCCTAATGCTCGAGATCGACAGACAAAAGTTATCCAAAGTCGTTTCAAAAAGTAAATTTTGACAATAGTTCACAAAACGTGATGTACCTTATATAAGGATTCATTTACTCGGTTGGTAATATTCAAAAATCCATTTTATCAATCTCGTAAACAAGTTGTTTAAATATTAATTGCATATTCAAAAGCAATTCCAATTAACGTCAATCATAATTCAGTTGATCATATCTTTTAATCCGTTCATCGAAACTATTCGATATCTAAATGAAAAGTTATTGATTTTTCGTTAGCTTTCCAAAAACATGCATATCATATATCTTTTTCCAGTAATATATGTATTTAATTCGTGATTCATTATAAACTGTTTAATGGCGAAATTTAGCATACAAGCATGCATAAATATATATACTCGAGCACTAGACATGGATACACAATTAATATATAAAAGATAAGATATGAATGCTCACGTATCAATATTGAGATTCAATATTGCAGGAAAGTACGTAGACGCAACAGAGATGATAAACACTAGGTTTGACTTGCGAACAATACCCATGAATATTACCCATAACCTCCATAGCAATAACCCATAATTTCCTTAGCTCTATCTCGCTCGAAAAACTATTTTGAAAGTGACGTGCTCATGACCTCGTCGTAGTATTTTATGTATAATACTAATTAATAATAATACTACTAATAATATTAAGATTAATAATAATATCAATCTTAATAATAATAATAATAATAATAATAATAATAATAATAATAATAATAATAATAATAATAATAATAAATATAATAGAGAGATTGAGACGAGAGATATAAGTAAATAAAACTGGTACCAGACTTCGCGTTTTATAGCATCTGGCCTGAAAAATTACCGTATGCGATCGCATGAGATTTGTGCTTCAAGGCCATGCGATCGCATGGCACCCTGGGACAGCTCACAATTGTTTAACTTCTAGTTTGTCGACATATTTTTATATTATATATAATATATTTAATTTATATAATTAATTATATATTATATTAAATTCACGTGCATAGTTGACTTGTAATTTTTATTCCGATAAGTCGTACGTCGTCACTCGACTTATGTCCCGGTTCCGGTTTTTCGAATGTCTCTTCGTACGCCGAGAAAATTTGTATTTTACGTTTCGTGACTCGTACCTTTGCCAAAATATAGACTTAAATTATCAATAAACTATATCACTAGAATAGTAACTTATACACTTGAGTGTTTTGGTCATTTACTTCTATAAATCATCTTCTCGTTATCAAAGTATATACATATACGTATATACATTTTCATTTTGAAATAGTGTCTACTGTAGCAAAGTTTTTTACTGTAGCAAATAGTGATTTTTGAAAACACTGTAGCTTTTCGGGTACTGTAGCAATTCAAAAATACTGTAGCAAATTAGTGTTTTACTTGTTCATCTTAAACATTTTAGTTAACTTATCTAAATATCAATCGAATCAATAATCGAATGTTACTATCGTTTACTAAATAACTTGAGATCATATATATATATATATATATATATATATATATATATATATATATATATATATATATTGTTCGTGAAACTTCGAGAACAGTCAAAGAATAATTGATTACATGAATATAGTTCCAAAACTTTCGTGACTCAACATTACAGACTTTGCTTATCGTGTCGGAAACGTTATAGATTAAGTTTAAATTTGGTCAGAAATTTTTGGGTCATCAAAGTACCTACCCGTTAAAGAAATTTCGTCCCGAAATTTGAGTGAGGTCGTCATGGCTAACAATAAAAATGTTTTCATGACGAATATGAGTTGATAAATAGAATTTTATCACCGTTGAATAATATGGACAAAACAATCCGATTACTCGAAGCGCATGAGGGAAGTTATCGTAATAGAGTGAAATGGAGAATACAGATTCGTTTTAACTCTTGACGTAGTAACGATTGATTTCCGAAATTTAAGGAATAGAAAATCTTCATAATCTAAATAAGATTTGATTCTTCGGTAATTGCAGAAATTAGGATTTCCTTTGATTAAATATGTAATCTGCCTCGATTGCTATGTCTGATATTTCGCTATAAATTAACCACTTCCGTTTCATTATTTTCACCACTCCTACATCTTCTTCCTTATTTCATACTTCCAAAAGATTGTAAAATGCTTCATCCAGTTCTGATTCTTGATATACTCTTAACTTTTATATCTGTCATTCTTCTTTTTCATCTACCACCAGAGGAAGTTATTTTCTTCTACCATTACCTTGGGGTTATAGTGTTTTTCATTCTCCCATGTCTTTATATTACTATACGCATTGATATACACGGTTTGTAATTTCGGGGTTGTTATCGGGCTTTATATTCTCCATTATATTTCGGAGCTTCATGCTTTCGTTTTCTCTTCCCGACCTTAAGTCAAGCGAATAATGGTCCAGAATTCATAGGTATGGAGTTTCAGATGAACATAACTAATGTTCTAAGAAAGAAATGGTAATAGCATGATCTTGATTTGTCAAATTACCAGAATATCCGTAAAAAGACCGAATCATCAAGAAAAATATTTTCTTGATATATTTAGAGATTATATAGAATGAAAGCGTTAAGTAACATGGTTCATGATGAGGGTGGGATCTATGAACCTTTATCACATTCCATTAGAAACTCGACATGACTTACTGTAATATAATCACGTTGATCAAATGTCATTATATTATACTAACTCATGCTTCAGTTCCCCACACTACTTCAAAACATTCATATTTTAAACATGAAGATTTCAGAATTTAGAAACTAAAATAGTTTCTTTTATGATGTAACACAGATAGCTCGAGAAGATAAATGATTTCAGATAAGAATAGTTATGAGAATATCTTCAGAAATATCGAGGATATTTATAATGAAAGATATGATGATATCTTAGAATATTTAAGATAAGATGATGATGAAGAATATTGTCCGCAAAGGTTTTAGAGTAAGAAGCAAGGTATTTGCTAAGAATTTCAGCAGACACTGAATCATTTATATTCTTTGAAGGTAGATTTCGTCTTTGTGATTTGTCCACAGCCTCCTTCATGGTCTACTCAATCCGTTTTCCAGTTCCAAACCCTCTCTTTTTCTCAGCTTTACCACCATACTA
The DNA here is from genome assembly GCF_046630445.1 of Rutidosis leptorrhynchoides. Taxonomy (NCBI): domain Eukaryota; kingdom Viridiplantae; phylum Streptophyta; class Magnoliopsida; order Asterales; family Asteraceae; genus Rutidosis; species Rutidosis leptorrhynchoides. Next base: position 137,520,788 of record NC_092334.1, on the reverse strand, counting down.
TTCTTTATCATCAAACTTTTGACTGTTAAGGTCGTTTACAGTTTTTGCTGCTTCATCAGCATTTTTCCAAAATTCGGAGACTAGTTTCGTAGTTTGGGGTGTTTTTCAGAAACTTCACATTCGAAGATGTCAGTCTAGAAGATAAATGTTATCTATATATAACTGTTGTCGTAGAAAATGCTGCGAGATTCAAAATACTGATTGCTAATTTCCGGTAGTTGGTATGGCAATTAATGTTACAAGATGTGGATGAGTACATGATAGGGTTTCAATGAGTATAATGATTTTTCGGAAGGTCAAAGATTAATGAAGTCGTTGGTTAATTTACTGCTAATGTGGTGGAACATAAAAGGTTCCCCGGTAATAAAAACGTGTATATCAAGGTTACAATAAGGCTTAATCTGAAAAGTCGAAGTTGACTGGTTGGAAGTGTGGTAAAACTGGATACTTTGAAAAGGAATTGCAAGATTATTTTTGGTAATAACAATGCTAAAGGATCTTTCACATTTTTAAAGTCAAAGTATAGCTTTGAAAGATGTATAAATCTAAGAATGATGTCACCCATTAAATCTTGACTTGGATTCTGATCCGTCAATATCAGAATATGTAATTGAAGTTGTATGGAAACGATTGTATATCGATGTGAGCATAGTTAATAATTTTTGAATCAAAGTAGAAGAATGTACAGTATAACATATTAATTGTGAGCTTATATATTTCCCGGGAATTACCTACCCGTTAAAGATTTCACAAGTAATATTTTGTACAAAAGAATTTTCATTACAGTCTTTATGAAAATATATGTATGTATATTTCTTCAGATGTAATATGGATTTAATGAGTTAATATCATATTAAGGGCTTGACTTAGAAATGATTAATCTCTAAAACATTAAAGATTACATAATCTTTGCAGAGTTTTTCACTAATGAAATCAATACTTCATTATTTATTCTTATTGATATTCCTCGGTGAAGGATGTTGGTGCTCGTGGAATTTTTGTGAACCTTACAAGGAACAGATGATGTTTTCTGGAAAGTTTCGAGTATATCGAAATTGAAAATGTATAATCAATTATGTAATTGATTAATACACTTGGTTTATTATAAAAAGGAATAGAGATTGTAGTTAACAATGGTTAAGTTGTTAAGGAAGGATGTACATCATAGCATATTAGTAATATGAATTAACTGAGTAGTATTTACCCTTTTTCAATTCATACATAATAGCTTAGTACGAAAAGATTTATGATGGTTTTACAATTTATATATATAAGATATACATATAAATTCTTTAGAGGAATTGAGTTAATACTTCATAACTCATTGATACAATATACTCGTTGTTGACTCGTAATGATGTCCACGGTGCTTTCTTGAACTGGAAGAGCTTGTGATGTTAGAGGCGATGTTGACAGCACTGACTGTGCTGGTGAGGCTAAGGGTACTATTGATGTTGTTGGTAAAACAAGTCTAGCTTATATCTTACGCACCATTCTTGTCAGGGTTTCTATTCTTCCTTCTATCTTCTCTATTCATCTGATTTACGGTTAGAACTGGGATAAATAATCACTAAGATTTTAGAGATTACCTAATCGCTGTAGAATATTTCTCCGATGAAGTTATGAATCAATACTTCATCGTTTATTTTGTTGGTACTCCTTGGTATCTATGGTGCGTATGACGTTGATGTTCAAGGTACATATTGTGATGTTGAGGCTTGCGGTGCGGATGTTGTTGGTGGTGGTAATGGTACTGTTGGTGTTGTTGTCGGTGCTACTGTTGATGCCGGTGATTCTGCTGGTGCTTGTAACCTTTGAACCATATTCTCCAAAGTCACTACCCGAGCGCGAAGCTCGTTGACTTCTTCTACTACACCGGGATGATTGGCGGTTCGGACGAGCGGATGAATAAGATCCAGAATTTGAGAGAGTATATGATCATGACGAGATATTCTAGAGATGAGAGAGAAAATGGTATTACGAACAGGTTCTTTAACACCCCACCAAAATACCATCTGACAGCGTGTTAATTCCGGTCCCACAGTTAACAGTTACGCCCTCTATATGAGACGTTTAAAGCAATCACATTTAATTTTATTTAAAAAAAATTAACTTTCAAAAGCACAAGTCAATAATCCCAAAACAGAAACACTATTGTGATCGTAACCACAAGCCAACAGTATTTAAACAGTATAAAAGTTTTAAATGCGAAAGTAAATAATGTTCTTTAAAATCAAATGCTGACTCCACGGCCAGTCATGCAGCAAACACAGTGGAAGCATACCTCTTAAGGACCTGAGAATAACAACATGCAAAAACAGGTCAACAAATAATGTTGGTGAATCTACAGGTTTAAAGTAATGCAACTGTAACAACCCAAACCAAACCACGAACAAACCCGCTTAAAATGCCACAAAAAAAATTTATTTCTCTGTTCAGCAAATGGTACGGCGTGCTATATGGCCGTGCGGCGCGCCAAACCGGTCTGTCCAAAAAGTCTTTAAACGTGAAAAAGATTGGCCACTTCCCGACATATTTAGATGAAACGCTTTTAACAACAAGTTCCAATATGTAAAACTAACACGATTCAAACATAAAATAAGTTTTACAAAGTAGGGCCGACATCGGCCGTTTTACGAGTTTCATACAAAAGTTTGAGTTTCGACCACGTTAGTTTAATTTCCAAACGACACTACGAGCATGGTGTTTGGGGTTAAACTACCCAAGCCTCGGCAAACTCCAAAGCTAACTCAATCCAAAAATCGTCCCCCAATCAACAAAGCGGGATCTCTAATTCAAAATAATGCCCTTACCCTTGTCCACGCCGGAGCCTATAAAAAGATAAACAACGAGAGGGTAAGCTAACGCTTAGTGAATGCAATAATTACACACATACATATATAATATATCTATTTACAAACACTTACTCCCATACCGTATACATGCTAGCAAACACAATTAGCTTATCATCATAAATACAAGCTATAACCTCCAATAACCAAACTAGCATAACAATAGCATATTTAACTTGAACAACTATAATATGCATACACTACAACACAATAACCATGGTTAACCAATCGAATAAAGGAACGGTGTTTAAAGACCGTCGGAGTTCATAACTACCATTAGTGCACTTAACACTTTTTACACTAACCCCACGGGTGGCATCTTAACAAGTCGATACTTCACCCTGGGTGGCGTCTTAACATGTCGACACTTCACCCCGAGTGGTGTCTTAACACTTCGACACTTCACTCTTTATTTTACTTGAGGTGGCATCTTAACACGTCGATACTTCACCTCGAGTGACGCCTTAACACATCGGCACTTCACCCGTTAATCTCTTGGAGTGGCATCTTAGCACATCGATACTTCACTCCGGGTGGTGTCTTAACACATCGAAACTTCTCTCGTCACATTGCTTTGAGTGGTGTCTTAGCACATCGACACTTCACTCGTCACGTGAAATGTGGTGTCTTAGCACATCGACACTTCACATCTCACGCTACAACAAATAAATACATTATATACCTACGCATATAATTATTCCACTCACCTTACGCCTTCGGTGAATCGATAAACCAAGCTTGAAACTTCAAGGTAACGCACCTATTACAAAGTACATATAATCAATCAATCATTCAAGTTGGTCAAACCCACAACACTCACCACTACTAGGTCATTTTGATCCATTTGGACACTTAACCCTAAAATTGGGTCATCTTTCGCCAAAACCCTAACATTAGCCAAGTTGGGTCTTAAAACACCTTTTAACACTAGGTTTATGCATTAATCACAACCGTTAATTAACTTAGGTCCATTGTGACCCATTTGACCAATTTAAAGTCAACATACCCATTTTGGGTCATCCACTAATCCACTTAACACCCATTTACATATATATCGGTGTTCTAGCAATTCACTAACTACTTAAGTTTCATTAACAACAATTAATACTTGAAAAAACCCTAGTTAGTCATCTTTGAGTCAACATAACCCAAATTCACCCACAACACCCAATTTACTAACAAAGTGGGTTTTAAGTTCACCATAAACCCTAACTCTAACCCTTACACAAAATTGAATCAAGAAATCAAGATTAGAGCATACCACTACCACCAAAACGTAGCTAGGAAGTAGATGAACAACTTTAGAACTTGAGTTTAAGCAAGAATCCTCCTTCTTCTTCTCCAAAAATGAGTTTTCTCACACTAGGTTAACACTCTCTCTCTATAATTGAATGGATGAGGTTGAAGTAGATGGAAATGAAGTTAATGAGGCTCCATAAACTGATCTAAGGCCTTAAAGTCGACCCTTTTATGAATTTACCAAATTGCCCTCAAAATATCTAATTTAAAATAAAGAAGGAATCTGTCACAGACAAACGGTGCGGCGCGCCAAAAGGCCGCGCGGCGCGCCAGTCCCCCAGATCAGATTCTTTTTCATTTTAAAATGTACAACGAAACCCCCACTTCAAGCATCTGATGTACACTTTATGTACACAACAATTATTTGGGTCTTACAACTCTCCCCCACTTGAACCGGAGCGCGTCCTCGCGATCCAAGCCGCATGACAAGAAGGAAGATAAACCAACACAAACTCTTCGGGCTCCCAAGCAAACTCGGAAACCTTACTACGACGCCCTTGAACTTTAAAAATCCTAACCTCTTTATGCCTCAACCTTTTGACCTTCTCATCAAGGATAGCAATCGGTTCCTCAATATACTCTAACTTATTATTTAGTTCAATCTCGTCTAATGGCACCCACGAAGAATCATCCGCAAGACACTTACGGAGATGGGAAACATGAAATGTGTTATGGATCCCCGCAAGCTCTTCGGGTAATTCCAAACGATACGCGACTTCACCAACACGAGCTAAAACCTTAAATGGCCCAATAAACCGAGGAACTAACTTCCCCCATTTTATAAACCGAATAATGCCTTTCCATGGCGAAACTTTAAGCATCACCATCTCACCTTCTTGAAATTCGATCGTTCGTCTACGTTTGTCGGCATACAACTTTTGTCTATCTTGAGCCTTTTTCAAATGATCCCGAATAATATCAATCTTGTTATTTGTCTCCAAAACCAAATCGGTACTCCCGATTTCCTTTTGTCCCACTTCACCCCAACAAATCGGGGTTCAACATCTACGCCCATAATGTAGTGACCCGAACTTTTCCGAACCTTTATATGATTATATGTTTAATGAAAACTATATTTACATGATTAAATGTTTCCAACATGTTAAGCAATCAAACTTGTTAAGACTTGGTTAATTGAAACGGAAATTTTGTAAACGCCTGATTACCCAGTTTGACCAATGATTCTCGAACGCTATAAGTTGTATATGACATGATGATACATAAATGAATAAATATATATGTTTAACATGATATAATGATCATCAAGTATCTCATTAAAAATAGTAACAATAAGTTATATACTTAAAAAGGAGACTATTGACGTATGAAACTCGAAACGATACATATAACGATTATCGTTATAACCACGTCTTACTAAATATATATGAAGCATATTAATACATTGTTATATTATATATAACATGATAATATGATAATTAAATATATCATTAATTGTATTAACAATGAACTACATAAGTAAAAACAAGACTACTAACTTAAGGATTTCGAAACGAGACATATATGTAACGATTATCGTTGTAACGACATTTAAATGTATATATCATATTAAGATATATTAATATATCATAATATAATGATAATATAATAATTTAAAATCTCATTTGATATTATAAACTTTGGGTTAACAACATTTAACAAGATCGTTAACCTTGAGGTCTCAAAACAACACTTACATGTAACGACTAACGATGACTTAACGACTCAGTTAAAATGTATATACATGTAGTGTTTTAATATGTATTCATACAATTTTGAAAGACTTCAAGACACTTATCAAAATTTTTCTACTTAACAAAAATGCTTACAATTACATCCTCGTTCAGTTTCATCAACAATTCTACTCGTATGCACCCGTATTCGTACTCGTACAATACACAGCTTTTAGATGTATGTACTATTGGTATATATACTCCAATGATCAGCTCTTAGAGCCCATGTGAGTCACCTAACACATGTGAGAACCATCATTTGGCAACTAGCATGAAATATCTCATAAAATTACAAAAATATGAGTAATCATTCATGACTTATTTACATGAAAATAAAATTACATATCCTTTATATCTAATCCATACACCAACGACTAAAAACACCTACAAACACTTTCATTCTTCAATTTTATTCATCTAATTGATCTCTCTCAAGTTCTAACTTCAAGTTCTAAGTGTTCTTCATAAATTCTACAAGTTCTAGTTACATAAAATCAAGAATACTTTCAAGTTTGCTAGCTCACTTCCAATCTTGTAAGGTGATCATCCAACCTCAAGAAATCTTTGTTTCTTACAGTAGGTTATCATTCTAATACAAGGTAATAATCATATTCAAACTTTGGTTCAATTTCTATAACTATAACAATCTTATTTCAAGTGATGATCTTACTTGAACTTGTTTTCGTGTCATGATTCTGCTTCAAGAACTTCGAGCCATCCAAGGATCCGTTGAAGCTAGATCCATTTTTCTCTTTTCCATTAGGTTTATCCAAGTAACTTAAGGTAGTAATGATGTTCATAACATCATTTGATTCATACATAAAAAGCTATCATATTCGAAGTGGTAAACTAGTAATCACTAGAACATAGTTTAGTTAATTCTAAACTTGTTCACAAATAAAATTAATCCTTCTAACTACACTTTTAAAATCAACTATACACATGATATATATCTATATGATATGCTAACTTAATGATTTAAAACCCGGAAACACGATAAACACCATAAAACCGGATTTACACCGTCGTAGTTACAACCGGGGGCTGTTTTGGTTTGGATAATTAAAAACTATGAAAAACTTTGATTTAAAAGCTATACTTCTGGTAAAATGGTTTTCCTTATGAACATAAAACCATATCCAAAAATCATGGTTAAACTCAAAGTGAAAGTATGTTTTTCAAAACAGTCATCAAGATGTCGTTCTTTCGACGGAAATGACTACCTCTTTCAAAAACGACTTGTAACTTGTATTTCTAACTATAAACCTATACCTTTTCTGTTTAGTTTCATAAATTCAAGTTCAATACGAAACCGTGGCCGCTTAAATCACTCAAAACGGATTAGAAACGAAGAAATGGCGAGCAAAACAAAATTGGTAAAAACTACTCATTTTAGCTACGTGAAAATTGGTAACAAATCTATTCCAACCATAACTTAATCAACTTGTATTGTATATTATGTAATCTTGAGATACCATAGACACGTATACAATGTTTCGACCTATCATTTCGACACATCTATATATATTTCGGAACAACCATAGACACTCTATATGTGAATGTTGGAGTTAGCTATACAGGGTTGAGGTTGATTCAAAAATATATATAGTTTGAGTTGTGATCAATACTGAGATACGTATACACTGGGTCGTGGATTGATTCAAGATAATATTTATCGATTTATTTCGGTACATCTAACTGTGGACAACTAGTTGTAGGTTACTAATGAGGACAGCTGACTTAATAAACTTAAAACATCAAAATGTATTAAAAGTGTTGTAAATATATTTTGATCATACTTTGATATATATGTACATATTTGTTATAGGTTCGTGAATCGACCAGTGGCCAAGTCTTACTTCCCGACGAAGTAAAAAATCTGTAAAAGTGAGTTATAGTCACACTTTTAAAATCTAATATTTTTGGGATGAGAATACATGCAGGTTTTATAAATGATTTACAAAATAGACACAAGTACGTGAAACTACATTCTATGGTTGAATTATTGAAATCGAATATGCCCCTTTTTATTAAGTCTGGTAATCTAAGAATTAGGGAACAGACACCCTAATTGACGCGAATCCTAAAGATAGATCTATTGGACCTAACAAACCCCATCCAAAGTACCGGATGCTTTAGTACTTCGAAATTTATATCATATCCGAAAGGTGTCCCGGAATGATGGGGATATTCTTAAATATGCATTTTGTTAATGTCGGTTACCAGGTGTTCACCATATGAATGATTTTTATCTCTATGTATGGGATGTGTATTGAAATATGAAATCTTGTGGTCTATTATTATGATTTGATAATATATAGGTTAAACCTATAACTCACCAACATTTTTGTTGACGTTTTAAGCATGTTTATTCTCAGGTGATTATTAAGAGTTTTCGCTGTCGCATACTTAAATAAGGACGAGATTTAGAGTCCATGCTTGTATGATATTGTGTAAAAACTGCATTCAAGAAACATATTTCGTTGTAACATATTTGTATTGTAAACCATTATGTAATGGTCGCGTGTAAACAGGATATTTTAGATTATCATTATTTGATAATCTACGTAAAGATTTTTAAACCTTTATTGATGAAATAAAGGTTATGGTTTGTTTTAAAATGAATGCAGTCTTTGAAAAACGTCTCATATAGAGGTCAAAACCTCGCAACGAAATCAATTAATATGGAACGTTTTTAATCAATAAGAACGGGACATTTCAGTTGGTATCAGAGCGTTGGTCTTAGAGAACCAGAATTTTGCATTAGTGTGTCTTATCGAGTTTGTTAGGATGCATTAGTGAGTCTGGACTTCGACCGTGTTTACTTGAAAAATGATTGCTTAACAAATTTTGTTGGAAACTATATATTTTTAACATGTGAATATTATGTGATATATTAATCTCTTAACGTGTTTGATATTATGTGATAGATGTCTACCTCTAGAACAAGTCCCATTGACTCACCTAATAATAATGAAGATTCAAATGTAAATTGGAATGATTCGTGGACTGATTCACAAGTTCCCGAAGAGGAACCGGAAGAAGAGTCGGAACCGGAAGAAGAATCGGAACCGGAAGAAGAAATAGAACCAGTGGGGGAAATAATAAAACGGTTAAGTAGAAGAAAATCCTCAACCAACCGACCAAAGTTAATTATGGTTAATGGTGTTTCCGCCAAGGAAGCAAAGTATTGGGAGGATTACCAATTCTCCGATGAATCGGATCCCGACAAGGATTCCGATGATGTTATAGAAATTACCCCAACACAATTTAATAAGGCAAAAGAGAACAATAAGAGAAAGGGCATAAAAATAGAGAAATTTGATTCCAAACCCGATGAACTTTATATGTATCGTCAACACCCGTATTTCTTAAGTTGTGACAATAACCCGGGAACCTCTAAACCACCAGGTTTTTCTAAACCAATGTGGAAAACGACGGCTCGTATTAGGGGAACATCATATATCCCTAGAAACTTGGCAAAACGAACCAAAACTGAAGAAGAAGAAACGAGCGAGTTGGAATAAGATAGTTGTATTCGTGTGGTGTAATATATGTAATATAGTGTGCTTATGCTTTATGATATATGTAAAAATTGCTTGTATTAATAAGTATTTTTTTTATGAATCTAACTCTTGTCTATTTTACAGTATAAAAACACAAAATGGATAGACAACCCAATATTTTAAGAGACCTACCCGGAGACATGATTGATGAAATCTTGTCTAGAGTCGGTCAGAATTCCTCGGCACAACTATTTAAGGCGAGATCAGTTTGTAAGACATTTGAAGAACGTTCCAAGAATGCCTTGGTTTATAAAAGGCTTTCATTCGAAAGATGGGGGATATCACATTGGGAAATCCATAAGTTACGATGTGTTTACTTTGACGCATATATTGCGGGGAACCCAAATGCTATTTTACGCAACGGGTTAAGAAATTATTTTGACTCAATATATCCGAATATAGGACTTCGTGATTTAGAAAAAGCGGCTAACATGCAACATAAAGAAGCATGTTTTGCTTACGGGTTAGTAATGTTCGCTTCTCACCAAAGTGAGAACAAGAACATCGGGCTACAACTATTAAACAAAACGTTCCCACAAGTGACGGAGTCGGTAATTGGGGTAAGAAATGAGGTTTTTAGATTGTTACAGGACTGTTGGACATTACGTAACCCTCGTCCCTTTGACGACGTTACAACACGCTGTTTTATCAACGGCCATAACAGTTATGTTCCACAAGACCAAGGATGGGAAGTAGTCCTAGTAAAACCAGAATGCATGACTTGTTTCTGGACGTATGAATTACGTGTCTTTATTGCCTTTGCTGAATGACTTGTGTACTAGCTAGAATTATCTTCACAACCATATTGTATCAAATTTATTGTGTGTTTAATTTATGCTATATGTAAAATAAGCGGTATTGTAAGTTTGTAAAATATTGTGTAAAAGTTTGAACGCGAAATATTATTATAATCAGTTTTTCATATAGAATTGTAATAGTTGAATTGTATATTAGCTACTAAGTATGAACTTAACGGGTAGGTACTACCCGAATTTAAACTTATAAAACGCTAATATGAAGAAAAAGCTTTTATAAATGAGTTCATATTATGCTACGAGATACTATTGACTACTCTTAATATTCTGTATGATTAACTTATTTCATTTGACTATTTTGAAGGAAATGGCACCAACTACTCGACACACCTTGAATATGAGCGAAGAGGAATTTCGTGCCTTTCTTGCTTCAAACATAGCCGCAGTACAGGCTACGCTACATACCAACAATAACCTTGGATCTAGCAGTACAGGAAATCGTGTAGGATGCACCTACAAAGAATTCACTGCCTGCAAACCTTTGGAATTTGATGGAACCGAAGGACCGATCGGATTGAAACGATGGACCGAGAAGGTCAAATCGGTGTTTGCCATAAGTAAGTGTACTGAAGAGGACAAAGTGAAGTACACTACGCATACCTTCACAGGTACTACGTTAACATGGTGGAATACCTATCTAGAGCAAGTGGGACAAGATGATGCTTACGTTAACACTACGCATACTACTGTGGTCAGCATTCAAGCACTTGATGAACGAGAAGTACCGTCCCAGAACCGAGGTCAATAAGCTCAAGACAGAACTTAGAGGGTTACGAACCCAAGGATTTGATATTACCACGTATGAAAGACGATTCACAGAATTGTGCCTATTGTGTCCGGGAGCGTTCGAAGATGAGGAAGTGAAGATCGACGCGTTTGTGAAAGGATTACCGGAAAGAATCCAAGAAGATATAAGTTCACACGAGCCCACCTCCATACAACAGGCATGTAGAATGCCTCACAAACTAGTGAACCAGATTGAGGAAAGAATTAAAGAACAGGCGACTGAAGAGGCCAATGTGAAGCAAGTTAAAAGAAAGTGGGAGGAAAACGGTGATAAGAATCACCAATACAACAACAACAGCAATTACAACAATAATCGCAACAACTATCCCAACAATCGCAACATCAATCGCAACTACAACAAACGGCCCAACAACAACAATAACAACAACAACAACAACAACAACAACAACAACAACAGCAACTACAACAATCATCCCAACAACAATAACAACCGCAACAACAACAATAATCAGAAGCAGCTATGCCAAAGGTGTGAAAAGTATCACTCGGGGTTCTGCACCAAATTTTGCAACAAGTGTAAAAGAAATGGTCATAGCACGGCGAAGTGTGAGGTCTACGGACCAGGGATTAACAGAACGAAAGGAACAAATGGTATCGGAACTAGTAATGGTGGAGCAAGTAGTGTCGGAGCAAATTATGCCAATGTAGTTTGTTATAAATGTGGAAAACCGGGCCACATTATTAGAAATTGCCCGAACCAGGAGAACACGAATGGACAAGGCTGCGGAAGAGTTTTTAATATTAATGCGGCAGAGGCACAGGAAGACCCGGAGCTTGTTACGGGTATGTTTCTTATTGACAATAAATCTGCTTACGTTTTATTTGATTCGGGTGCGGATAGAAGCTATATGAGTAGAGATTTTTGTGCTAAATTAAGTTTTCCATTGATGCCGTTGGATAGTAAATTTTTACTCGAATTAGCAAACGGTAAATTAATTTCAGCAGATTATATATGCCGGAATCGAGAAATTTAATTGGGTAGCGAAATATTTAAGATTGATTTGATACCAGTAGAGTTAGGGAGTTTTGATGTAATAGTTGGCATGGACTGGCTGAAGAAGGTGAAAGCAGAGATTGTATGTTATAAAAATGCAATTCGCATTGTACGAGAAGAAGGAGAACCCTTAATGGTGTACGGAGAAAAGGGCAACACGAAGCTACATCTTATTAGTAATTTGAAGGCACAAAAACTAATAAGAAAAGATTGCTATGCTGTTCTAGCACATGTCGAGAAAGTACAAACTGAAGAAAAGAGCATCAATGATGTTTTTGTCGCAAAAGAATTTCCCGATGTATTTCCAAAAGAATTACCGGGACTACCTCCACATCGATCTGTTGAATTTCAAATAGATCTTGTACCAGGAGCTGCACCAATAGCTCGTGCTCCTTACAGACTCGCACCCAGCGAGATGAAAGAACTGCAAAGCCAACTGCAAGAACTATTAGAAAGTGGTTTCATTCGACCAAGCACATCACCTTGGGGAGCTCCTGTTTTGTTTGTCAAGAAGAAAGATGGTACATTTAGGTTGTGTATTGACTACAGAGAGTTGAACAAACTTACCATAAAAAAAACCGTTATCCACTGCCGAGAATTGACGACTTATTTGATCAACTACAAGGCTCGTCGGTTTATTCAAAGATCGATTTACGTTCTGGATATCATCAAATGCGAGTAAAGGAGGATGATATTCCAAAAACTACTTTTAGGATGCGTTATGGTCATTACGAGTTTATGGTTATGCCGTTTGGATTGACTAACGCACCAGCTGTGTTCATGGACCTTATGAACCGAGTGTGTGGGCCATATCTTGACAAGTTTGTCATTGTTTTCATCGATGACATACTTATTTACTCAAAGAATGATCAAGAGCACGAAGAACATTTGAGAAAAGTGCTAGAAGTATTGAGGAAAGAAAAACTGTACGCTAAGTTTTCAAAGTATGCATTTTGGTTGGAAGAAGTTCAATTCCTCGGTCACATAGTGAACAAAGAAGGTATCCAGGTGGACCCAGCAAAGATCGAAACCGTTGAAAAGTGGAAAACCCCAAAAACTCCGAAGCATATACGTCAATTTTTAGGATTGGCTGGTTACTACAGAAGATTCATCCAAGATTTCTCCAAAATAGCAAAACCCTTGACTGCATTAACGCATAAAGGGAAGAAATTTGAATGGAAGGATGAACAAGAGAAGGCGTTTCAGTTATTGAAGAAAAAGCTAACTACGGAACCTATATTGTCATTGCCTGAAGGGAATGATGATTTTGTGATATATTGTGACACCTCAAAGCAAGGTCTCGGTTGTGTATTAATGCAACGAACGAAGGTAATTACTTATGCGTCTAGACAATTGAAGATTCACGAGCAAAATTATACGACGCATAATTTGGAATTAAGCGCGGTTGTTTTTGCATTAAAGACTTGGAGTCACTACTTATATGGGGTCAAAATTATTATATATACCGACCACAAAAGTCTTCAACACATATTTAATCAGAAACAACTGAATATGAGGCAGCGTAGGTGGATTGAATTGTTGAATGATTACGACTTTGAGATTCGTTACCACCCGGGGAAGGCAAATGTGGTAGCCGACGCCTTGAGTAGAAAGGACAGAGAACCCATTCGAGTAAAATCTATGAATATAATGATTCACAATAACCTTACTACTCAAATAAAGGAGGCGCATCAAGGAGTTTTAAAAGAGGGAAATTTAAAGAATGAAATACCCAAAGGATCGGAGAAGCATCTTAATATTCGGGAAGATGGAACCCGGTATAGGGCTGAAAGGATTTGGGTACTAAAATTTGGAGATATGAGAGAAATGGTACTTAGAGAAGCTCATAAAACCAGATACTCAATACATCCTGGAACGGGGAAGATGTACAAGGATCTCAAGAAACATTTTTGGTGGCCAGGTATGAAAGCCGATGTTGCTAAATACGTAGGGAAATGTTTGACGTATTCTAAGGTCAAAGTGGAGCATCAGAAACCATCAGGTCAACTTCAACAACCCGAAATCCCGAAATGGAAATGGGAAAACATTACCATGGATTTCATCACTAAATTGCCAAGGACTGCAAGTGGTTTTGATACTATTTGGGTAATAGTTAATCGTCTCACCAAATCAACACACTTCCTGCCAATAAAAGAAGATGACAAGATGGAGAAGTTAGCATGACTGTATTTGAAGGAAGTCGTCTCTAGACATGGAATACCAATCTCTATTATCTCTGATAGGGATGGCAGATTTATTTCAAGATTCTGGCAGACATTACAGCAAGCATTAGGAACTCATCTAGACATGAGTACTGCCTATCATCCACAAACTGATGGGCAGAGTGAAAGGACGATACAAACGCTTGAAGACATGCTACGAGCATGTGTTATTGATTTCGAAAACAGTTGGGATCGACATCTACCGTTTGCAGAATTTTCCTACAACAATAGCTACCATTCAAGCATTGAGATGGATCTGTTTGAAGCACTTTATGGTAGAAAGTGCAGGTCTCCTATTTGTTGGAGTGAAGTGGGGGATAGACAGATTACGGGTCTGGAGATAATACAAGAAACTACTGAGAAGATCATCCAAATTCAACAACAGTTGAAAACCGCCCAAAGTCGACAAAAGAGCTACACCGACATTAAAAGAAAAGATATAGAATTTGAAATTGGAGAGATGGTCATGCTTAAGGTTGCACCTTGGAAAGGTGTTGTTCGATTTGGTAAACGAGGGAAATTAAATCCAAGGTATATTGGACCATTCAAGATTATTGATCGTGTCGGACTAGTAGCTTACCGACTTGAGTTACCTCAACAACTCGCGGCTGTACATAACACTTTCCAAGTCTCGAATTTGAAGAAATGTTTTGCTAAAGAAGATCTCACTATTCCGTTGGACGAAATCCAAATCAATGAAAAACTTCAATTCATTGAAGAACCCGTTGAAATAATGGATCGTGAGGTTAAGAGACTTAAACAAAACAAGATACCGATTGTTAAGGTTCGATGGAATGCTCGTAGAGGACCCGAGTTCTCCTGGGAATGAGAAGATCAGATGAAGAAGAAGTACCCGCACTTATTTCCAGAAGATGAGCCAACACCTCCAATCCCTTAAAATTTCGAGACGAAATTTATTTAACGGGTAGGTACTGTAGTGACTCGAACTTTTCCGAACCTTTCTATGACTATATGTTTAATGAAAACTATATTTACATGATTAAATGTTTCCAACATGTTAAGCAATCAAACTTGTTAAGACTTGGTTAATTGAAACGGAAATTTTGTAAACGTCTGATTACCCAGTTTGACCAATGATTCACGAACGCTATAAGTTGTATATGACATGATGATACATAAATGAATAAATATATATGTTTAACATGATATAATGATCATCAAGTATCTCATTAAAAATAGTAACAATAAGTTATATACTTAAAAAGGAGACTATTGACGTATGAAACTCGAAACGATACATATAACGATTATCGTTATAACCACGTCTTACTAAATATATATGAAGCATATTAATACATTTTGTATATTATATATAACATGATAATATAATAATTAAATATATCATTAAGTGTATTAACAATGAAATACATAAGTAAAAACAAGACTACTAACTTAAGGATTTCGAAACGAGACATATATGTAACGATTATCGTTGTAACGACATTTAAATGTATATATCATATTAAGATATATTAATATATCATAATATCATGATAATATAATAATTTAAAATCTCATTTGATATTATAAACTTTGGGTTAACAACATTTAACAAGATCGTTAACCTAAAGGTCTCAAAACAACACTTACATGTAACGACTAACGATGACTTAACGACTCAGTTAAAATGTATATACATGTAGTGTTTTAATATGTATTCATACACTTTTGAAAGACTTCAAGACACTTATCAAAATACTTCTACTTAACAAAAATGCTTACAATTACATCCTCGTTCAGTTTCATCAACAATTCTACTCGTATGCACCCGTATTCGTACTCGTACAATACACAGCTTTTAGATGTATGTACTATTGGTATATACACTCCAATGATCAGCTCTTAGCAGCCCATGTGAGTCACCTAACACATGTGGGAACCATCATTTGGCAACTAGCATGAAATATCTCATAAAATTACAAAAATATGAGTAATCATTCATGACTTATTTACATGAAAATAAAATTACATATCCTTTATATCTAATCCATACACCAACGACCAAAAACACCTACAAACACTTTCATTCTTCAATTTTCTTCATCTAATTGATCTCTCTCAAGTTCTAACTTCAAGTTCTAAGTGTTCTTCATAAATTCTACAAGTTCTAGTTACATAAAATCAAGAATACTTTCAAGTTTGCTAGCTCACTTCCAATCTTGTAAGGTGATCATCCAACCTCAAGAAATCTTTGTTTCTTATAGTAGGTTATCATTCTAATACAAGGTAATAATCATATTCAAACTTTGGTTCAATTTCTATAACTATAACAATCTTATTTCAAGTGATGATCTTACTTGAACTTGTTTTCGTGTCATGATTCTGCTTCAAGAACTTCGAGCCATCCAAGGATCCGTTGAAGCTAGATCCATTTTTCTCTTTTCCAGTAGGTTTATCCAAGGAACTTAAGGTAGTAATGATGTTCATAACATCATTCGATTCATACATAAAAAGCTATCATATTAGAAGTGGTAAACTAGTAATCACTAGAACATAGTTTAGTTAATTCTAAACTTGTTCGCAAATAAAATTAATCCTTCTAAATACACTTTTAAAATCAACTATACACATGATCTATATCTATATGATATGCTAACTTAATGATTTAAAACCCGGAAACACGATAAACACCATAAAACCGGATTTACGCCGTCGTAGTTACAACCGGGGGCTGTTTTGGTTTGGATAATTAAAAACTATGAAAAACTTTGATTTAAAAGCTATACTTCTGGGAAAATTATTTTTCTTATGAACATGAAACCATATCCAAAAATCATGGTTAAACTCAAAGTGAAAGTATGTTTTTCAAAACAGTCATCAAGATGTCGTTCTTTCGACGGAAATGACTACCTCTTTCAAAAATGACTTGTAACTTGTATTTTTGACTATAAACCTATACCTTTTATGTTTAGTTTCATAAAGTCAAGTTCAATACGAAACCGTGGCCGCTTAAATCACTCAAAACGGATTAGAAACGAAGAAATGGCGAGCAAAACAAAATTGGTAAAAACTACTCATTTTAGCTACGTGAAAATTGGTAACAAATCTATTCCAACCATAACTTAATCAACTTGTATTGTATATTATGTAATCTTGAGATACCATATACACGTATACAATGTTTCGACCTATCATGTCGACACATCTATATATATTTCGGAACAACCATAGACACTCTATATGTGAATGTTGGAGTTAGCTATACAGGGTTGAGGTTGATTTCAAAATATATATAGTTTGAGTTGTGATCAATACTGAGATATGTATACACTGGGTCGTGGATTGATTCAAGATAATATATATATTGATTTATTTCTGTACATCTAACTGTGGACAACTAGTTGTAGGTTACTAACGAGGACAGCTGACTTAATAAACTTAAAACATCAAAATGTATTAAAAGTGTTGTAAATATATTTTGAACATACTTTGATATATATGTACATATTTGTTATAGGTTCGTGAATCGACCAGTGGCCAAGTCTTACTTCCCGACGAAGTAAAAAATCTGTAAAAGTGAGTTATAGTCACACTTTTAAAATCTAATATTTTTGGGATGAGAATACATGCAGGTTTTATAAATGATTTACAAAATAGACACAAGTACGTGAAACTACATTCTATGGTTGAATTATTGAAATCGAATATGCCCCTTTTTATTAAGTCTGGTAATCTAAGAATTAGGGAACAGACACCCTAATTGACGCGAATCCTAAAGATAGATCTATTGCGCCTAACAAACCCCATCCAAAGTACCGGATGCTTTAGTACTTCGAAATTTATATCATATCCGAAGGGTGTCCCGGAATGATGGGGATATTCTTAAATATGCATTTTGTTAATGTCGGTTACCAGGTGTTCACCATATGAATGATTTTTATCTCTATGTATGGGATGTGTATTGAAATATGAAATTTTGTGGTCTATTATTATGATTTGATAATATATAGGTTAAACCTATAACTCACCAACATTTTTGTTGACGTTTTAAGCATGTTTATTCTCAGGTGATTATTAAGAGCTTCCGCTGTCGCATACTTAAATAAGAACGAGATTTGGAGTCCATGCTTGTATGATATTGTGTAAAAACTGCATTCAAGAAACTTATTTCGTTGTAACATATTTGTATTGTAAACCATTATGTAATGGTCGCGTGTAAACAGGATATTTTAGATTATCATTATTTGATAATCTACGTAAAGCTTTTTAAACCTTTATTGATGAAATAAAGGTTATGGTTTGTTTTAAAATGAATGCAGTCTTTGAAAAATGTCTCATATAGAGGTCAAAACCTCGCAACGCAATCAATTAATATGGAACGTTTTTAATCAATAAGAACGGGACATTTCACATAAAGCATCTCATATGGCGGCATCCCGATACTAGTATGATAACTATTATTGTACGAGAATTCCACCAAAGGTAAGTGCTCGTCCCAACTACCACCAAAATCAATAATACACGCCCGTAACATATCCTCCAAAGTTTGATTCGTACATTCGGTTTGAACGTCCGTTTGAGGATGATACACCGTGCTCAATTTCAATTGGGTACCCATATCTTCGTGAAACTTTTCCCAAAACCGAGATGTAAAAAGAGTATCTCTATCCGAAACAATAGATATAGGAACCCCATGTCTCGATACTACTTCCTTGACAAACAACTTAGCCAAGGCCTCCGACGATATTGCTTCTTTAATGGGAAGAAACAACGCACTTTTCGTCAATCTATCAACTATTACCCAAATCGAATCAAATTGGGTTCTCGCCGTTTTAGGTAACTTTGTAATGAAATCCATGGTAATGTGCTCCCATTTTCACTTCAGGATTTCTAACGGTTGCAACTTACCATACGGTTTTTGGTGTTCGGCTTTTACTTGAAAACACGTGACGCATTGCTCAACATACTTCACAACATCACGTTTTATGCCCGACCACCAATAATCCTTCCTCAAATCATGATACATTTTCGTTGCGCCCGGATGAATGGAATACTTTAACTTATGTGCCTCATCAAGTAGCACCCGCCGGTAATCACCCACCTTAGGCACCCACACCCTTCCTTGAAAAGACAACAACCCACGCGACCTCATAGTAATGAATTCCGATTGCCCCACAATTCGTTACGCATGCTTGTTGTGAACGTAAGCCTCTATTTGAGTCACACCAAGTTTTTCAAGAAAATCGTTAGTAATAATCATACGTAACAATCCCAATCGTAACGCCGGGTGATGACTCTTTCGACTTAACGCATCCGCGACTACATTCGCCTTTCCCGGATGATAAAGTATATCACAATCATAATCTTTTACCACATCCATCCACCTACGTTGACGATAATTCAAATCTCGTTGATTAAAGAGATGTTTCAAGCTCTTATGATCAGAATAAATCATACTCTTAACACCATACAAGTAATGGCGCCAAATTTTCAACGCATGCACAACCGCCGCCAACTCAAGATCATGAGTCGGATATCTCGTTTCGTGTTCCTTTAGTTGTCGAGAGGCATAAGCAATGACTTTACCTCTTTGCATTAGAACACACTCGAGCCCATTTAACGAAGCATCACAATAAACCGTCATGTCTTCCACTCCTTCCGGAAACACTAACACCGGAGCTTGACACAACTTCTCTTTTAGCAATTGAAAAGCAATTTCTTGCTCGTTCTCCCAATTAAATCTCGCGTTCTTTCTCGTCAACTTCGTCAATGAAGAAGCGATCTTAGAAAAGTCTTGGATAAACCGACGATAATAACCGGCCAATCCGAGAAAACCTCGGACTTCCGTAGGCGTAGTCGGTTGTCTCCAACTCTTCACCGTCTCTATCTTCCTCGGATCTACTTGAATGTCGTCTTTGTTCACAATGTGGCCAAGGAATTGAACCTCCCTTAGCCAAAATTCACATTTGGAGAACTTAGCATACAACTTCTCCTTTCGTAACGTCTTCAATACTTCACGCAAATGACGTTCATGTTCGTTCATACTTTTCGAGTAGACTAGTATGTCGTCAATGAACACAATCACCGACTTGTCCAACATAGGTTGGCACACTCGGTTCATAAGATCCATGAATGACGCCGGTGCATTCGTAAGACCAAAAGGCATAACTACAAACTCAAAATGCCCATATCGTGTTCGAAAAGCCGTTTTCTCAATATCTTCCTCACGGACCCGCATTTGGTGATAGCCGGACCGTAGGTCGATTTTAGAGAAATACGTTGCACCTTGGAGTTGGTCAAACAAATTGTCAATCCTAGGCAATGGATAACGATTCTTGATCGTCACTTTATTCAACTCCAGTAATCGATGCACATCCGCATACTACCATCCTTCTTTTTCACGAATAAAACCGGAGCGCCCCAAGGCGAAGCACTCGGTCGAATAAAACCCTTCTCAAGCAACTCTTGGGTTTGATTTAACAACTCTTGCATTTCCGTCGGCGCTAAACGATAAGGAGTTTTAGCAATGGGATTAGCTCCCGGAACCAACTCAATGCGAAATTCAACTTGTCTTTTCGCCGGAACACCCGGTAACTCGTCTGGAAAAACGTCTTCGAATTCACTAACCACCGAAATTTCACGAATGGGTGGTGGCTCATCACGAGTATCAACAACATGGGCAAGAAAAGCCATGCCACCACTAACAAGGAAACGACGTGCCCGTGCAAAAGAACATATCGGCACGAGTCTTCTTCGCTTATCGCCATGAATAATCATCTCTCCCCCACTTGGGGCCTTCACACGAATAAATTTTTTGTGGCATGCAATATCGACTCTATTATGATCGAGCCAATCCATACCAACAACGATATCGAAATCACCCAAAGTCATCGGGATGAGATCAATTTTAAAGTTTTCGGCACCAAACACAACATTACAATTTTTACACACGTCCACCACTAGCACCGTCTTGCCATCCGCTATTTCAACTTCTACCGGATGACTCAACTTAGCTAACGGTTTATTAAGTTTCGGAACAAATTTTGGTGACACGAACGACAAGTTAGCACCACTATCAAAGAGTATCCTTGCCGAATTAGAATTAACCATGAAAGTACCTGAGACGACTTCGTTAGATTGCTTGGCTTCATCATTGGTCATCAAATAATTTCGACCCCTGGCCGTACCCGTCGCCTTCTCTAACCGCTTAACATTATCATTACGCAACTCGGGACACTCGGGCCTTTTGTGCCCCTCCTTACCAAAATTGAAACAAGTGATTTTGGTTGCGGAGGATAAACTTGGACATTCACGAGCCATGTGGCCCTTTTGTCCACAATTATAACACGAGTAAGAAAAATCCCTGGAAGCACCTTTCTTCCCACTACTAGCATTACCGAATCCCTTTTTGTTCTTTTTGTTCGAAAAGTTCGAATGGTTCGAACCTTCACTCTTTCTCTTGCCAAAAGTAAAGCCGCTCTTCCTCAATACGAGCGCCTCGAAACCCTTGGCCATATCAAATAATTCATCAAAAGTTTTCACCACTGTTACACTAATCTTATCTTGATAACAATCATTCAACGTTCGGTAAAAGTCTTCCTTCAACATATTATCATTCCCGACATACTCCGGGTAAAATTGGGTCTTGGACAAAAACACGAATTTGAGAGTGTTCAAATCCATTGACCCTTGCCTCAAGGAACGTAACTCGTCCTTAAGCCTAGTAAGGTCGGCCGAAGTTCGGTATTCCTTGAAAATTCGGACTTGAATTCATCCCACGTGAATTCCATGCATTGCTCTTCACCATAAACTTGGAGCTTTGCGTCCCACCACAACTTAGCATCACCCCTCAACATACCACACCCGTACCTTGTCTTCTTAGTGTGAGGACATTCGCAAGTACGGAAGGCCCCCTCCATATCAGAGATCCAACGGGCACTCTTTAGAGGGTCTCGTTCACCTTCAAAGGTGGGAGGTTGAGAATCCTTGAAGTTCTTATAGAGAAAGTCCCGTCTTCCCACATTATCTTCGTGAAGAACGGCCTTCACTTGCTCCTTGACTACATTGACTAATTACTCGTCAATCGTATCTAGAAACATTTTCTTAACATCCTCGAGGAACTCCGCCTTTTGACGTTTAAAGATGGCCTCAACTTTGGCCGTAAACTCAACGTCCTCACTCGTACTTCCATCATTGGTGTCGTGTCCATTTCTCATCTTCATTGTATAAAACGGAAAAGATTAAACACCGAAACGAAGGGATGTAACACATATGTATATACATATACACCACACTACTCCATCTTGCTCAACAATCGTCGTACATTGCTTGTTTGACACGATTTGAACCCGTAACAATGGTAGCTAATCATTGTTACGCGAGCACATCGCATTAACTCACTAGTACCACGTCTATCTCGCTCGACGATTTCAAATACCATATAAAACAATAGCGCATTATTAGTTCACATAAACCTGTGCACTAACCAAAACCCGATCCGACCTAAAGTCCTACAAGTCCCGCATAATGCGCATACAAAAAGCCTAAGTCTAGGCGCCTATCTCAAGTCACCTAAATCCCTCAGACCATGCTCTGATACCACTTGTAACAACCCAAACCAAACCACGAACAAACCCGCTTAAAATGTCACAAAATTTTTTTTTATTTCTCTGTTCAGAAAATGGCGCGGCGTGCCATATGGCCGCGCGGCATGTCATACTGGTCTGTCCAAAAAGTCTTTAAACGTGAAAAAGATTGGCCACTTCCCGACATATTTAGACGAAACGCTTTTAACAACAAGTTCCAATATGTAAAACTAAAACGATTCAAACATAAAATAAGTTTTACAAAGTAGGGCCCACATCGGCCGTTTTACGAGTTTCATACAAAAGTTTGAGTTTCGACCACGTTAGTTTAATTTCCAAATGACACTACGAGCACGGTGTTTGGGGTTAAACTGCCCAAGCCTCGGTCAAACTCTTAAGCTAACTCAATCCAAAAAGCGTCCCCCAATCAACAAAGCGGGATCTCTAATTCAAAATAATGCCCTTACCCTTGTCCACGCCGGAGCCTATAAAAAGATAAACAACGAGAGGGTAAGCTAACGCTTAGTGAATGCAATAATTACACACATACATATATAATATATCTATTTGCAAACACTTACTCGCATACCGTATACATGCTAGCAAACACAATTAGCTTATCGTCATAAATACAAGCTATAACCTCCAATAACCAAACTAGCATAACAATAGCATATTTAACTTGAACAACTATAATATGCATACACTACAACACAATAACCATGGTTAACCAATCGAATAAAGGAACGGTGTTTAAAGACCATCGGAGTTCATAACTACCATTAGTGCACTTAACACTTTGTACACTAACCCCACGGGTGGCATCTTAACACGTCGATACTTCACCCTGGGTGGCATCTTAACACGTCGATACTTCACTTCGAGTGACGCCTTAACACATCGGCACTTCACCCGTTAATCTCTTGGAGTGGCATCTTAGCACATCGATACTTCACTCCGGGTGGTGTCTTAACACTTCGACACTTCACCCGTCACATTGCTTTGAGTGGTGTCTTAGCACATCGACACTTCACTCGTCATGTGAAATGTGGTATCTTAGCACATCGACACTTCATATCTCACGCTACAACAAATAAATACATTATATACCTACGCATATAATTATTTCACTCACCTTACGTCTTCGGTGAATCGATAAACCAAGCTTGAAACTTCAAGGTAACGCACCTATTACAAAGTACATATAATCAATCAACCATTCAAGTTGGTCAAACCCACAACACTCACCACTACTAGGTCGTTTTGACCCATTTGGACACTTAACCCTAAAATTGGGTCATCTTTCGCCAAAACCCTAACATTAGCCAAGTTGGGTCTTAAAACACCTTTTAACACTAGGTTTATGCATTAATCACAACCGTTAATTAACTTAGGTCCATTTTGACCCATTTGACCAATTTAAAGTCAACATACCCATTTCGGGTCATCCACTAATCCACTTAACGCCTATTTACATATATATCAGTGTTCTAGCAATTCACTAACTACTTAAGGTTCATTAACAACAATTAATACTTGAAAAAACCCTAGTTAGTCATCTTTGAGTCAACATAACCCAAATTCAACCACAACACCCAATTTACTAACAAAGTGGGTTTTAAGTTCACCATAAACCCTAACTCTAACCCTTACATAAAATTGAATCAAGAAATCAAGATTAGAGCATACCACTACCACCAAAACGTAGCTAGGAAGTAGATGAACAACTTTAGAACTTGAGTTTAAGCAAGAATCCTCCTTCTTCTTCTCCAAAAATGAGTTTTCTCACACTAGGTTAACACTCTCTCTCTATAATTAAATGGATGAGGTTGAAGTAGATGGAAATGGAATTAATGAGGCTCCATAAACTGATCTAAGGCCTTAAAGTCGGCCCTTTTGTGAATTTACCAAATTGCCCTCAAGATATCTAATTTAAAAGAAAGAAGTAATCTGTCACAGACAAACAACGCGGCGTGCCAAAAGGCCGCACGGCGCACCACTCTCCCAGATCAGATTCTTTTTCATTTTAAAATGTACAACGAAACCCCCACTTCAAGTATCTTATGTACACTTTATGTACACAACAATTATTTGGGTCTTACAGTAACAGTATCTGAAGAAAAACAGTTATCAGGAAAATAGTTTATTTTCCTTGGCCACGAGATTCTATCGCTGCATACACCGAGCACCTGAATACTAGCAATGACCCGAGTATAGATGCCACTATACCCGCCTTTACCTCCTAAAATGTTATACACCTGTACGAGTGTATCTAATGTTCAAAATAAATGCACCACTGCTTTTATAGTGGGTGAGGTTGTCAACCTAACGGATCCGTCCATCTAAATTGTGCTTACACCGATGGTATTAAAAGTATTCAAGCTAGAGGCTTTGTGTACAAACTCAGTATGCATATGTATAGTGCTCATGTCAATATAAAAGAAATTGAAAATGTAAATATAATAGCGTGTATTCTCATCCCTGAAAACATGTAAAAAGCAGGACTGTAGACTCACCTTTGAATAAGCTCGGAATGAAAGACAAATGACTTGTACGGTTTAGACTCGAGTAATGTAACCTAAGTATATGTATGTAGGTTGGTCAATATATGTATCTTATATAAGTGTGGTTTCATAGTGTACGTTTGAAAGGGCCCGTTCATATACATTATAAACGATTCACAATAGTTGATTACATCGCGAGGTATTTGATCTCTATATGATACATTTTACAAACATTGCATTCGTTTTTAAAAGACAAACTTTCTTTACAACGAAAGTTGACGGCATGCACACCATTTCATAATACATCCAACTATAATTGGCTTAATAATAATCTTGATGAACTCAATGACTCGAATGCAACGTCTTTTAAAATATGCCATGAATGATTCCAAGTAATATCCTTAAAATGAGCTAATGCACAGCGGAAGATTTCTTTAATACCTGAGAATAAACATGCTTTAAAGTGTCAACCAAAAGGTTAGTGAGTTCATAGGTTTATCATAACAATCATTTTAATATATTAATAGACCACAAGATTTCCGTTTATAAATATATGTACACTCGCAAGTGTATAAAAGTATTCTATAAGTTGTAGGCACCCGGTAACAAGCCTTAACGTTCATGTTTTACCCTCTGAAGTACACCAGATCAGGTGTGTTTAAAATAACCTCGAAGTACTAAAGCATCCCATAGTCAGGATGGGGTTTGTCAGGCCCAATAGATCTATCTTTAGGATTCGCGCCTACCGTACATAGACAAGTAGTTTAATGTTACCAAGCAAAGGGTATATTTCTGGTTTAAACCCACATAGAATTAGTTTTAGTACTTGTGCCTATTTCATAAAACATTTATAAAAACAGCGCATGTATTCTCAGTCCCAAAAATATATATAAAAGGGAGCAAATAAAACTCACAATACTGTATTTCGTAGTAAAAATACATATAACATCATTTAATAAGTGCAAGGTTGGCCTCGAATTCACGAACGTATCAATATTGAGATTCAATATTGCAGGAAAGTACGTAGACGCAACGGAGATGATAAACACTAGATTGACCTCACGAGCATACCCATGAACCATACCCATCACCTCCATAGCTATAACCCATAATTTCCTTAGCTTCGACTCATTCAAAAAAACTATTTTGAAATCACTCGGACAGCACTCCGTCGTAATATTTTATGTATACTAATAATATCTTGAAATAATACAGAGCAAATATATATATATATATATATATATATATATATATATATATATATATATATATATATATATATATATATATATATATATATATATATATATATATATATATATATATATATATATATATATATATATATATATATATATATATATATAAATCAATTGAGAGAGTTTAGAGAAATATATTTTCAAGTTTCTATCAAATAATGAAACCTATTGAATTCTATTTATAATAGATTTCTGAATTATAAAAGTGAATTATTAAAGTATGAATTATTAAAGTGAATTATTAAAGTATGAATTATTACAGTGAATTATTAAAGTATGAATTATTAAAGTATGAATTATTAAAGTGAATTATTAAAGTATGAATTATTAAAGTAAATTATTAAAGTATGAATTATTAAAGTGAATTATTAAAGTTAAAGTAAAGTAAAAGTAAAGTAAAGGTAAAGTTAAAGTATAGTAAAAGTATAAAAAACTATGTATGTATAATATGCGTATAAATATATATAATATTAATTTAAATCGTTATATATATTTAATGAAATAAAATATAAATATCGTTATATTTATTATACTGGTTAAGTAATGAGTTATCAAAAGTGATTCTAGATATATATAAAAGTTATATACGTTTTAATAATAAAGTTCTTTTTAAACTGAAAACGTCTTTGTATTATTGAAAATAGATTAATAGAATAATATGGAAACCAATTCTCCACTAACTTTTGTCTAACTTTCGTAAATGACACTTTTTGTTTTTATTTATAAATAGCTTTACAAATTATTCTGAATATCGTTAAGAGGAATAGATTTTCTCAAATCATAGTGGACCTCTCAACAGAGACTTGTAATCATAATTCAATGTTTCTGATAATTCAATCATTTAATATATATTTTTTTCGTCGAAAATCATATTGAAACAAATACGTTCGTGTAAAGTATTATACGTTTAATACTTTATTAATATTCTCAAGTTATAATATATATATACATATACATATCTATTTATATATAACGGTTCGTGAATCGTCGGAATTTGGTCGAGGTTATAATGAATGTATGAACACAGTTTAAAATTCTTGAGATTTAACTTAACAAACTTTGCTTATCGTGTCGGAATAATATAAAGATTAAAGTTTAAATTTGGTCGGAAATTTCCGGGTCGTCACAGTACCTACCCGTTAAAGAAATTTCGTCCCCGAAATTTGATAGAGGTCGTCATGACTAACAATGAGAATGTTATTATAACGATTATAGAGTTTTATCATGTTCAAGAAGAATGGATAAAATAATTCGATTACTCGATGCGTGTGAGTGAAGTTATCGTAAATGAATGAAATAAGATAATAGTGATTCGTCGTATCTTTTGACGTCATCACGATTGATCTCCGAAAAGAAAATCTTTGTAATCTATATTGGATTTGATTATTCGGCGATTAAGGAAATTATGATCCTTTTCGAATTAATGCGATAATCCATTTTGATTTCTCTGTCGGATATTTCACTATAAATCCACCTCATTTTTTTTCTTACAACTCACACCTTCTCAACTCATATTTTAAAGTATTTGTCAATATGCTTCATCCAGTGCTGATTCTTGATATACTCCTCACTTTCATATCTGTCGCTCTTCTTTTTCATCTGCCTCCGGAAGAATCTATTTACTTCTACTATACTCTTGGTTTTATAGTGTTTTTAGTTCTCCCGTGTCTTTATATTGCTATATGCATTGATATATACGATTTGTGATTTCTGGGTTGTTGTTGGGTTTTATATCTTACCTTATATTTCAAAGTCCTTGCTTCTTCTATAATCATTGTCATCCACAGTTAATGCTCTCTTCTATTTGCTATGATTTATACTCCCATTTCTAATTCGGAGCTTTGTCCTTTCGTTTCTTCTTCTTGCGATTAAGCACCGCTTGTAATGGTCCAGAATTCGCAGATATAAATTTCGGAATGAACATTGTTAATGTTCTAGGAAGGAAATTGTAATGACACGATCTTGACTTGTCAAATTACCAGAATATCTCGGAAAAGGCCGAATCATCAAGAAATATTTTCTTGATATTTAGAGATCAAAGAGAATACAAGAGTCGTGTAACATAGCACATGATGACGTTATGATTTGTGAATCATCATGTTCCATTTAGAAACTCAGCATGAATTACTATAATATAATCACATTGATCAAGTGTCATTATATTATATTAACTCATGCTTCAGCTCCCAACACTTCTTCAAGAATATTCCTATTTTAAACTCGAATGTTTCAGAATTTAGAAACTAAAATAGTTTCTTTTATGATATAATACAGATAGCGCGAAGAGGTAAATGATTTCAGATAAGAATAATTATAAAACTATCTTCAGAAGTATGGATGATATTTATAATGAAAGATACGATGATATCTTAGAATGTCTAATATCAGAGGATGATGAAGGATATTGTCCGCAGGGGTTTAGAGTCAGGAGCAAGGTATTCGTTAATGACTTCAACAAGTACTGAATCATTTGGATTCTTTGAAGGCAGGTTCAGCCTTTGTGATTTGTCCACAGCCTCCTTCATACTTTGCTCAATCCGTTTTCCAGTTCCAAAGCTTCTCTTTTTCTGAGCTTTGCCAATATACTATCCTTTATCATCCAACTTTTTACCGTTAAGGTCGTTTACAGTTTTTGCTGCTTCATCAGCATTTTTCAAAATTTCGAGAACTGGTTCGCAGTTTAGGGTGTTTTTCAGAAATTTCTCATTCAAAGAATGTAAGTCTTGGAGGTAGACGTTGTGTGTATATGTAATTGTTGATGTAGACATGCTGCGAGGTTTCAAAATACTGATTGCTGATTCTCAATAATTGGTATGGCAATTCTTGTTATAAGGTATGAATGAGTATATGATAGGGTTTCGATAATTATAATGATTTTTTTTTTTTTTTGGAAAGTCAAAGATCAATGAAGTTGTTGGTAAGTTTATTGCTAATGTGGTGAATATAAACGATTCCCCGGTAACGTTGGCGAAAGGGCAACGTATCTATCGAGGTTATAATAAGACTGTTTTGATTGAGAAGTCGAAGATGACTTGCTGGAGCTGTGACAAAACTGTCTATTTTGAAACGGAATTGAAAAGTTATTTTAGCGAGTAAATGCCAAAGGGTCTAACACGGATACGTGTCGAACTATGACTTGGGTTTTGAGAGTTTTTCAGGTGTATAACTGTGGGTAACATGTGGTTGGATCATCATCTCGATTGTTCCTTAGTTGAAGTGTCTTCAGGAATTTCGAAGGGTTTGAGCACATATTGTAATCGTTAATACATATGATGTTCTAGCACAGTTTTGAAGTCAAAGTATAGCTTTGAAAGATATAGGAATCTAAGAGTGATGATACTGGTTATATTTCGAATTGAATTATGCGATTTCAAAATCAGAATATGTAATTGAATTTGAATGAGTATGATTGTTTTGATTTATATGAAAGAATGGATATTGTTGTGAATGTAGGGAGTATAGTTGATGATTGCTGAATCAGTTTCGAAAAATGTAATATATTAATTGTGAATTTATATATCTCTCGGGTATTACCTACCCGTTAAAAATAATTTCACAATTAATATTTTGTACAAAAGAAGTTTATTACAGTCTTTATGAAAATATATGTGTATATTTTCTTTAGATGTAACATAGATTTAATGAGTTAATATTAAATTAAACTCATTTGTTTTATGGTTGGAACTAGAATTGAGTAATCCCTAAAACTTTATAAATTGCATAAGTATTTCTTCAATAATATTGAAATTATGAATCATTACTTTGTTATTTGTTGGTTTTCGTGAAATTCTTGTGAACTTCGCAAGGTACGAATGATGTTATTTGAAAAGTTTCGAGTACATCTGATGTCGTACGAGGTGTATATAAAATAGCTTATATTTTACTAGGAAAAACTATTAAATACGATACAATTTTACACAAGATATTTATTTATTTATAGAATGGATATACTTAAACCTTGCTACAACACTTATAGGCAGTGTACCTAATCGTACAGTAGTGTAGTTTTTAGTAAGTCCGGTTCGTTCCACAGGGAAATCTTTAAACAAAGCTCAACGCTATATTAGTTTACTTTTATAAAAATACAAATATATATATAGGTAATATTATTATTATAAAGGGGGGTTTTTACCGTTTAATGACCGGTTTGTCGATTTTAAGATTTTAGTCGCAGTTAAAACCTAATGTAAAATATAAAATAAATACAAGACTTAAATTAAAGCGTAAAGTAAATAACGATAATGAAATTGCGAATAATAAAAGTGCGATAAAATAAACTTGCGATAATTAAAAAGTACGATAATTAAAAATGCGATAACAATAAATAAAAGTGCGATAATTAGAAGTGCAATTAAATATAAAATAAAGGAAATTAAATATGAAATAAAAGAATTATGCTTATTTAAACTTCCGTAATCATGATGTTTGACGTGTTGATTTTAGTTTTATGCCCATGGGTTAATTGTCCTTTGTCCTGGATTATTCAATATGTCCGTCTGGTTTTTGTCCATAACAGTCCATCAGTCATAAATATAAATTGCAAGTGTCCTTGTCAAATTATTATTATACCCGAAGTTAAATATTCCAACTAATTGGGGATTCGAATTGTAACAAGGTTTTAATACTTTGTTTAATGAATACACCAGGTTATCGACTGCGTGTAAACCAAGGTTTTACTACTTTGTTAACAATTACACCAATTACCCTTGAATGTAATTTCACCCCTGTTTTAATTATTCTAGTGGCTATTAATCCATTCCCGTGTCAGGTTAAATGAACGATTATTCGTACATATAAATACCCCGCCCATCGTGTCCGATCGAGTGTATATGGTAATTTATAGGGACGCCCAATTGTAAATCTTTATATTAACATTAACAAACTTTCATTTAGTTAAACAAATATAAAGCCCATTAATAGCCCATAGTCTAGTTTCCACAAGTGTCGTTCTTTTGTCCAAACCCCAATTATGGTACAAAGCCCAATTACCCAATTTTAGTAATTAGCCCAACATCATGATTACTTCGTTTTAAATAAGCATAATAATAACTTAGCTACGAGACATTAATGTAAAAAGGTTGAACATAACTTACAATGATTAAAAATAGCGTAGCGTTACACGGACAGAATTTCGACTTACACCCTTACAACATTCGCTAACATACCCTTATTATTAGGATTTAAAATTAAAATTAAAATTAAAATATAAATTATATATATATATATTACGTATATATTGAGAGAGAAGAGAAAATAGATATATGAAATTTGATCAGAATTCGGTTTGCTTTATAGCCAGAGTTGAATTTTGGGGCTCCGCGACTCGCGGCAAAAACCCCTTCAAACTCCGCGAGTTGCGGAGATAGTATTTACAGCTCAGTCCTTGAAGTTTTCTCTGCCGACGGTTTTTTATATATATATATAATATATATATAATTAATATAATTAATTATATATTATATTATATTTATATGCATAGTTAACTTGTAATTTTTAGTCCGATGCGTCGAGCGTTAAGAGTTGACTCTGGTCCCGGTTCCGGATTTTCGAACGTCCTTGCGTACAATTTTATATTTTGTACTTTGCGTTTTGAATCTTGTACTCTTGTAATTTCGAGACGTTTCTTATCAATAATTGGAACCTTTTTGATTGTCTTTTGTACTTTTGAGCTTTTTGGTTGTTTGCGTCTTCAATTCGTCGAATCTGTCTTTTGTCTTCACCTTTTATTATTTAAACGAATATCTCTTGTAAATAGAACAATTGCAACTAAAAGCTTGTCTTTCTTGAGGAATAATGCTATGAAATATATGTTCGTTTTTAGCATTATCAAATATTCCCACACTTGAGCGTTGCTTGTCCTCAAGCAATATTGTCTTGAAATACTAGAATCACTTCTTTATTCTTCACACTTTGTACATCAGTGATTTCTATACGGCGGTATAAACAATGGTAGTAACGATATGGTTTACAGTCCCACATGACTATAAAAATTTAGATCCATTAAGGAAATTGGATCTTTATGAAAACATTTGATCTTTTGAAATCTAGTTTTTACCCTAGATAAGTTTTCCGGAATAACCCTTTACCGGTGTTTGCAAAATATTTTTGTGGGTTTGGTGGGTTTCAGATTTGAAAATTTTAGCTCAAAACTTGCGGTTTTGTGTCACCCGCTTGCTAACCTTGTATTTGGAAAGCAACACGTCCAGTTTACTTGTTCCGTATATTACCTTTCGGCAAACTACCGTCCGGTTGTAAAGGAAAGCGTTGAACAAGCAACTGTTAAGGCAATGTCCCCTGACATGCTTTTAATTATGGTTTATAACGTGTCGTACGCAATTACTATCCTTGGTAGGAGCAATAGTAAAGCTCACCCTTATAATTTTTCGGTCTGGCACAAGGTCCTGTCTTTGACCACTATGCAACCACCGTTCTTACGGTTGACACCCGATTTAGTTCAGGTGACCTAATGAATTCCAGGTGAATTCCTAGGATTTTACGTTCAATGGTAATGAACGCATTGAAAATAGGGTTTTCAGAAAACAAATCGGTTTATAATTTTGATCAAAATATTTTCTCGTTTAAGCTCGAGTTTAGATATCATCGAATTCCATGAGTTTGTAATTCTCAATCTTTAAGGTCAATCTCTAGGATTGAGTAATATCAGTCTTAAAAGCTGATTTTTAATCTTTAAGGAGATTATCCTTTCTGGGGATCTGATTCATTAGTCTTATCCAGCTAATTTGCATGGTGCCCCCCCATTGTACGAGATAAATCCTTCTCATGGTTAGGATAAATCTGACCACATGGCGACCCTGTTTAATGCTGAGGTCCGTGGATTTCCTGCTGATTTTAGTGATGACTTTTCTAGATTTTTCGTCAACCTACAGCTGGTCTGAACGACAACTTCATGACCTAAATCAAGAAGCGCGTTTCTTTTTCGGAAGACTTTACTTCCTTTTAATGATGGAATTGATTCATCGTGTAGATCCATCTCTTCTTTTCTTTCATTGGGTAAAACAGTTTAGTTTAGTCCAAAGCAAAAGTATTTTCAGTTATTTGTTACAGATATATGTGACATATGTTTAAGATAACTTGGTAAATTTTCCCACACTTGGCTTTTATTTTCCTTTTTATCGTCCTCTATTCCATTTTAAATGAATTTTAACATTTTAGTTTGTTTCTCAATTTATGTCCTTTCCGAGGTAACAATAATTTCGGTGTTAAAACCTAGTTTTATCGTTCATAAATATGTATAAACATGATTTGAATTCATTTAATTGAAAATTTTTACTAGAATTGGGTAGTCAGTATATAAGACTAGGGCTGTTCTTTTTTATCAGAGAGCACTAGATTCTAATACAACTACTGCTTTACTAGTATTTTTAATGGTAACCAAATGTATAAAGTAAAAAATTTTAAAATCCGAAAGAATTTAACCCCTTCCCACACTTAAGATCTTGCAATGCCCTCATTTGCAAGAAATCAGTAACAATTTAAATTATTGAGGGTGATTTGTGTGAAAATGATTAAATTTTTACCAAACTTTTCAAATATATTGGCGTTTGTTTGCTGAATGATAAATGGTGCACATCATTTGTTCATTCCGTCTTGTTGTTATTTCACATATATTTTGCATCTTGTCGTCAAAATTAGTTGCTTTTGCTGAACTTAATGCCAGTCTTTGAAAATGCGTTGTTTTACCCTGTTGTGTACATAAGATAAACTGCAAACATATATACATATTTTTGAAGTTTGGTATATTACCCCACATTCAAAAATTATTAAAATCTAAGAATAAAAGTTAGAAATTATAAAAATGATTACAATATTAACAAAAATATTAAATGTATCAATAATTACAAATTACAAAATAAAAAATAAAAAAATAATAATAATAAGTAAACTAAGGATGATATTGGTACCAATAGGGGTTCCAGGCATAACCATAAGTGCTATAGAATGCTTCGGCAGGGTCATACGTAGGATATGGTGGCTGCATCTCTATCGACCAAGGAGGGAAGACGGGTTTCGGTGTAGGAATATAGTTTCTACCTATATGTTGGCAATGCGCTATGATCTGGTTCTGATGAACTTGCCAATCTTCAAATGCTCTCTGTCTAGCATTTTCGTATTCCTGAGAAGCTATAAACCTATGCATTTCTTGCATCTCATTCCCCCCTCCTACATTACCTTGTTCCTGGTTTCTCTCCACCTGTGGATGTCTACCATGGTATCGTACTGCGGCGTTATTTCGCCGCTTCAAAACTTTCGCACCATGGTATACATTTAAACCTATAGTGTCGCGGGGTTCCGGCTCTTCTAGTAATAATCCCCCCCGACTTATATCCACACCAAGATATTCACCAATCAAAGTAATAAAAATACCACCTCCTATTATGCTATGTGGTCGCATCCCCCGAACCATAGCTGATAAATAATAACCCACACAATATGGTATACTTACAGCGCTCTGTGGGTCTCGAATACACATATGGTAAAACAAATCTTGTTCATTTACCTTTTCTTTGTTTTTACCCCTTTGTGTAATCGAATTAGCTAAAAACCTATGTATTACTCTTAATTCGGCTCTATCTATATCCAAATAAGAGTAGTTTCCCCCTTTGAAACGGTGATGGCTTGTCATTTGACTCCACACACCGTGTGTATCAAAATTCTCATCTATCTTTCTACCGTTTAGTATCAATCCTCTACAATCGGCAGACGCTAATTCCTCAGGCGTATATATACGTAAAGCCTGAGCCATGTCCAGTAAAGACATGTGGCGCATCGAACCGCCTAACAAAAATCTAATAAAAGAACGATCGGTTAAACTAGCTACCCGATCATTCAACTCTATACTACATAACAACTCTTCACACCATACTTTATATACAGGTCTGCGTATGGTGAATAAACATATCCAGTCATTAAAAGAAGAATTACCATACCTCTGTACCAGTAATTCCCTAATTGGCCCGGCCAATTCTACAGCTTCCAAGGGTCCCCATTCTATGACCCTCGGTACCTCAACAACCTTGGAATGAAGAGTATGCAAACCCCGTTGATATTTTGGATAATTTATCCAAAGTCTGTCAAATCTCAGGTTCGGGTGCAACTCTTCCAAATGCATATCGGAAAAGGTCATGACTGGATGAGGTACATCCTGCTTGTAGTAGTTATCTACCTCCTGTTGTTCCAAGTTCTCAGCAGGAGCATGGCGGGCTTGGGATGAAGATTCACCCCTTTCATTCGTTTTTCTTGAGAAATTCTTAGATAGCATCCTTCTTAACATGATTTTAGCAAAACATTTGGTGATTAACGGTTAAAAATTGGGATTTTTGGGGGTGATTTTTGGGTTTTTCGGGGTGTTTTTCGCTGTGAAATTCGCAGTGTTTTTGTGTGGGAGTTGATCAGTTCGTGCAGCTCTTTTATTTTTTTTTTTCTGGGTTTTGGTCCCTCCGCGAGTCGCGGAGGTTTTGTACTTCAAACTCCGCGAGTCGCGGAGTTTGCTCTTTTTTTTTTTTTTTTTTTTATAATCTTTAACTTATAAAACAATTAAGAAATTAATTTTAAAATTTTGTTTCCCTTGTTATTTAGGACGAGGTCGTTTCGGATCGATGTCCTAGTCCGTCCCTCGACAAAATTTTAAAATTTGTCTTTTTGTAGCGATTGTTTTAAAAGCTAAGATTTTTGGGTTTTTTAAATGTTTTTGGCATACTCTAATTCAATAAGATTAAAAATATTGATAATAAAAGTTCTCGTCCCTCCCTCGGGTAAAGCAATTTCGGTTCAAAGACCTAGTCTTCAACTTACGACGAATTTTTAAAAATCATATTTTTAACTTAATGAGATAAAGTAAATTTTTGTTTTTAAATTCACACAACTTAAATATAAAATTCAAAATTAAAAATTAAAAATTAAAAATTAAAAATTCACACCAAACTTAAAATTTGAAATGCATAAAATTAAAATTTCATATTTTAAAAATTAAAAATTCACACCAAACTTAATTTAAAAATTCATATTATAAATTCATACCAAACTTATATTAATTTTTCAAATATTTACAATTTTAAATATATTGTTTTTACAAAATTTACAATATTAATTTAAGATTTAAATATTAATTTTAAAAACATGGTAAAAAAATAAAATTAAAAATCTTTTTGGCTTTTTATCCCACTTTAATCAATCAAATATTATCAAAAATATGCGCCCCTCTTTTCGGTAAAGTAATTTCGGTTCCAAGACCTAATTTAACTCATGACGAATTTTTGAAATATTTTGGGTTGATTGATTAAAGATATTTATACCTTAAGAATAAACGTTAAATTTCGCAGTGATGTAATAAAATTTTGAATGATATCAATAATTTCGGTCGCCAAACCTAATTTTATTCCATACCAATTTAATACTTTTTAGCGAACAAATTAGCGTTTATTATCAAAAGGTTAAAAAAAAAAAAAAAAAAAAAAAAAAAAAAAAACTGTACAGACATACCTGTGGAATAGATTTCTTAGTTATATGATCTATTCCATTCATAAGATAGTCGGTTTAATTGATTTTCCATGGCTCCAAAGGCGTAACCTCGAGCATTCAGTGTCTTTTCTTCTAAACATATGAACGGTCCGTCTCTGCATAAAGTAACAAATTCGGTATTTGAATAGGTTTGATTATTTGAACATTTACCTCCATGTGACCATTTTCCGCATTTGTGACATCGTTCTAGGTGTCGTGCTCTTCTTTTCGCTGCGGATTTTGATTTTCCTTTACCAAATTGTAACTTATTATCTTCGCATCTGGATCCTTTTCTAACTCCGTCCATTCTTTCTCTGATTACTGATACTAATTCACTCGGTAGTATGTCATTATTTCTTTTAGTGATCAAAGCGTGTAGCATTAGACCATGGTTTAGTTCACAGGCAGTCTTCATTTCGTAAAAACCTAAAAAAAATAAAAATTCAGAATGGGGGGAGAAGACTAGTTCTTTAGGGTCTGCTAGGGAAAGACCATACGTGTTCCATTTTCGAGAACTACACGAAAACAGACAATCTAACTCTAACAGAAATACATATTATCCTTTAAAGACTTGATTCTCCCCATACTTAGTTAGCTGTGGTATCGAAATTGTGATTAACTTCGTTGTCGACTTCCATCGGACCATGTATGTAATGTTTAACTCTGTGACCATTAACTTTAAATTCAATCCCATTTGAATTTATTAATTCTATCGTTCCGTATGGGAAAACTCTTTTGACTATGAATGGTCCAGACCATCTTGATTTCAATTTTCCAGGAAATAGCTTGAATCGTGAATTGAAAAGAAGAACTCTGTCTCCTTCTTTAAATTCTTTTGAACTTCTGATTCTTTTATCATGCCATTTCTTCGTTCTTTCTTTATAGATTAACGAATTTTCGTATGCTTTATGTCTTAATTCTTCTAATTCGTTTAGTTGACTTAATCGTAGACGTCCGGCTTCATGTAAATCAAGATTACATGTCTTCAAAGCCCAAAATGCTTTGTGTTCAATTTCTACTGGAAGATGACATGCTTTTCCATAAACAAGTCTAAAAGGTGTGGTTCCAATTGGAGTTTTGTAGGCTGTTCTAAAAGCCCAGAGTGCATCCTCCAATTTAATGGACCATTCCTTCGGATTTGATCCTACGGTTTTCTCTAGAATACGTTTTAAAGCTCGGTTGGTATTTTCAACTTGTCCACTTGTTTGTGGATGATATGCGGTGGAGATTTTATGAGTTACTCCATATCTTTTAAGAACTTTCTCAAGTTGATTATTACAGAAATGAGTACCCCGATCACTTATTAAAGCTTTCGGTGTTCCAAACCTTGCAAAAAGACGTTTTAAAAAGTTGACTACAACTCGTGCATCGTTAGTTGGGAGAGCTTGTGCTTCCGTCCATTTAGATACATAATCAATGGCTACGAGTATATATAGATTATTATTAGATTTTGGAAATGGACCCATAAAGTCAATACCCCAAATGTCAAATACTTCACATACTTGGATGACATTTTGTGGCATTTCATCACGTTGACTTATTTTTCCGGCCCTTTGACATGCATCACAGGATTTGCAAAGAAGGTGTGCGTCTTTGTAAATTGTAGGCCAATAGAATCCAGCTTCATAAACTTTTCTTGCTGTTAGTTGAGGCCCATAATGCCCTCCTGTTGGTCCTGTGTGACAATGGTTTAAAATTTTACTAGCTTCATCTCCAAATACACATCGGCGTATTATTCCATCGGGACAACTTTTAAACAGATGTGGATCTTCCCAGAAATAGTGTTTTATATCACTGAAGAATTTCTTTCGTCTTTGGTACGATAATCCTTTTTCAAGGAATCCACAAACTAAGTAGTTTGCATAGTCTGCAAACCATGGGATTTCTTTATAATCTATCTTCAATAGATATTCATCAGGAAAGTTGTCTTGTATGGCCGATTCATTTAGAACTTCTAATTCGGGATTTTCAAGACGAGAAAGATGATCAGCGGTGAGATTTTCTGCTCCTCTTTTATCTCGGATTTCAATATCAAACTCTTGTAAGAGTAAGATCCAACGGATTAATCTTGGTTTAGCATCTTGTTTTGAAAATAGGTATCTAAGAGCAGAATGGTCGGTATAGACCACCGTTTTTGCTAGAACGAGATATGATCGAAATTTGTCAAAAGCAAAGACAATAGCAAGGAGTTCTTTTTCAGTAGTTGTATAGTTCGTTTGTGCTCCTTGTAATGTCTTGCTAGCATAATATATAGGTTGAAATCGTTTTTCAATCCTTTGTCCTAAAACGGCTCCCATTGCAAAATCACTTGCATCGCACATTAGTTCAAATGGTAGATTCCAATTTGGTGTTATCATGATCGGCGCATTAGTGAGTTTTTCTTTAAGAATATTAAAAGATTTGATACACTCATCTGAAAAGATGAATGGCGCATCCTTTTCTAGGAGTTTATTCATAGGAGTGGCAATTTTAGAAAAATCTTTTATGAAACGTCGGTAAAAACCGGCATGCCCTAGAAAACTCCTAACTCCTCTAACATTGGTGGGATGTGGAAGTTTAGCAATTACATCTACTTTAGCTCTATCCACTTCAATTCCTTCTTTTGAAATTTTATGTCCAAGAACGATGCCTTCTTTAACCATGAAATGGCATTTCTCCCAATTAAGTACTAGATTTGATTTTTCGCATCTAATTAGCATTCGTTCCAGATTAAATAGACATGATTTAAATGTATCACCGAAGACTGAAAAGTCATCCATGAAAACTTCCATGCATTCTTCTATCATGTCGTGAAAAATCGCCATCATACACCTTTGAAAGGTTGCAGGGGCGTTGCAAAGTCCAAATGGCATTCTTTTGTAAGCAAAAGTACCATAAGGGCACGTGAATGTGGTTTTCTCTTGATCTTCGGGTGCTATTGGAATTTGAAAATATCCGGAAAATCCATCTAGAAAACAATAGTAACTATTTCCGGCTAATCTTTCCAACATTTGATCTATGAAAGGTAAGGGAAAGTGATCTTTTCTGGTGGCGTCATTTAATTTTCTATAATCAATACATACACGCCATCCTGTTACAGTCCTAGTAGGAATAAGCTCATTTTTCTCATTTGTGATGACAGTCATGCCACCTTTCTTAGGTACGCATTGAACTGGGCTTACCCATGGACTATCAGAGATTGGATATATCAAACCTGCATCTAGCAGTTTAATAATCTCTTTCTTAACTACATCTTGCATATTAGGATTTAGTCTTCGTTGGCGTTGCACATACGTTTTATGACCTTCTTCCATAAGGATTTTATGTGTGCAATACGAAGGACTTATTCCTTTAATATCATGAATCTTCCATGCAATGGCTGGTTTATGAGCTTTCAACACAGAAATGAGTTGTGATTTCTCATTTTCAGTAAGAGAAGACGATATTATTACAGGTAATTCAGATTCACCATGTAAATAAGCGTATTCCAAATGGTTTGGAAGTGGCTTTAACTCTAATTTCGGAGGTTCTTCTATCGATGATTTATATCGATATCTGTCTTCTTCTTTTAGCATTTGAATTTCTTCTGTTGTTGGTTCATATCCATTAGCTATAAGTGTAGCTAACATTTCAGCTTCATCAATTGGTTCATTACCTTCTCCTAAAGAACATTCTCCTGTTCCTTGTAATTCTGGAAATTCTTCTAATAATTCTGCATGTGCATCTATAGTTTGAATATAATAACATGTATCATCTGCAGATTGTGGTTGTTGCATTGCTCTATCAACTGAAAAGGTAACACTCTCATCCTCTATACTTAGGGTCAGTTTCTTACCGAACACGTCTATCATTGCTTTAGCCGTGTTTAAGAATGGTCTTCCTAATATGAGAGGAACTTGAGAATCTTCTTCCATGTCCAAAACAACAAAATCTACTGGAAATACTAAAGTACCAACTTTAACTAGCATGTTCTCCATTATCCCTCTAGGATATTTTATTGATCTATCGGCTAGTTGTATGCTTATTCTGGTTGGTTTCAATTCTCCAAGGTCTAGTTTAGCGTATAGTGAATACGGCATTAGATTTATACTAGCACCTAAGTCTGCCAATGCTTCTATTGAACTAAGACTACCCAGAAAACATGGAATTGTGAAACTTCCTGGATCAGATAGTTTTTCTGGTATCTTATTCAACAGCACTGCTGAACAATTAGCATTCATAGTAACAGCCGAGAGTTCTTCCATTTTCTTTCTATTTGAGATTAGATCTTTCAAGAATTTAGCATATCTTGGCATTCCTGAAATCACATCAATGAAAGGAAGATTTACATTTATCTGTTTAAACATATCCAAGAATTTGGATTGCTCGGCTTCAAGTTTTTCTTTCTTCATTTTACTCGGGTAAGGAAGTGGTGGTTGGTATGGTTTAACATAAGGTTTATCCTTAACTGTGTTATCTTCATTAACCTTCTCAACTACCGGTTCTTTTTCCTTATCTTGATCAGGTTGTGGTTCTTGTGGAGTAGGAATAGTTTCATCAGAAGTTACAGGTATTTCAGGTGGTTTAAGTGTTGTACCACTTCTTGTGGTAATGGCTTTAGCTGTTTCATTCCGGGGGTTAGCGT
This sequence comes from Rutidosis leptorrhynchoides, assembly GCF_046630445.1. Taxonomy (NCBI): domain Eukaryota; kingdom Viridiplantae; phylum Streptophyta; class Magnoliopsida; order Asterales; family Asteraceae; genus Rutidosis; species Rutidosis leptorrhynchoides. The sequence continues at coordinate 137,479,073 of NC_092334.1, read as the reverse complement.
TTGTATCACTAGGTAGACTTCCCGGTTTTCTTTCACCTATTAACCTTGCTAGGTTACTCACTTCTTGTTCCAGATTTTGAATAGAAGCTTGTTGATTTCTAAATGCTTGAGCATTTTGTTCATTTGTTTGTTTTTGAGATGTGAAAAACTGCGTTTGAGTTTCAACTAGCTTCGTCATCATATCTTCTAAATTCGGCTTTTTATCATCGGTTTGTTGTGGTGGTTTGTTTTGAAAATTAGGTCTTTGCTGATTGTAAGTATTATTGGATACTTGTTGATTGCTAGGACCTTGTTGGTTGTTGTATGGAATATTTCGGTTATAATTCTGGTTTTGATTGTAAATCGGTCTTGGCGGTTGATAATTATTCTGATAATTATTTCCAGGCCTTTGGTTTATGTATGAAATATTCTCTCTTTGTTCCATTGTTAATTCAATACTGAGACAATCTTTTGTCAAATGTGGTCCTCCACACTGCTCACAACTAATTCGTATTGAGTGAATATCCTTAGTCATCTTTTCCATTCGTCTCTCGAAAACATCTATCTTTGCGGAAATGGAATCTAAGTCATGGCTAGAATCGGCTCTAGCTGCTTTAGATGATCTAACGATGTCTTTTTCTTGGTGCCACTCATGTGAGTGGGAAGCAGTATTATCAATAATTTTGTAAGCATCAGTTTCGGTTTTCTTCATAATAGAACCACCAGCTGCTATATCTATGTCTTTTCTTGTAGTGATGTCGCATCCTCGGTAGAATATTTGTACTATTTGACAAGTGTCTAAACCATGTTGCGGACATCCTCTTAATAACTTTCCATATCTTGTCCACGCCTCATATAGAGTTTCATTTGGTTTCTGTGTGAACGTAACAATTTCTGCTTGAAGTCTTACGGCTTTAGATGCAGGAAAGAATTGTTTAAGAAATTTGTCAATTAAAACGTCCCATGTATCGATCGCCCCTTCAGGTAACGATTCCAACCAATCTTTGGCTTCTCCCTTTAAAGTCCAGGGAAATAACATGAGATATATCTGTTCATCCTCCACTTCTCGGATTTTAAATAGTGTGCAGATCCTATTAAAGGTACGTAGATGTTCATTTGGATCTTCCTTCGGCGCACCACTAAATTGGCATTGATTAGTCACCATGTGTAGAATTTGTCCTTTGATTTCATAATCTGGCGCATTAATGTCTGGATGAGTAATTGCGTGACCTTGGCCAGTGCGTTTAGCTCTCATTCGGTCTTCCATACTTAAAGGTTCCAGATTCTCCATAATTGAATTTGTTGAATCGGTATCACTAGATGATTCTGTTTTAATGGTTCGTTCCTCAACAATCTCTGTTTGAATGATTGGTGGTTCCGGAGGAAAGTTTAATGGTTCAGGATCTATGAACCGTTCCTGAATATTTTCCGGATTCTCAATTGTGAGGTTAGGTTCAAAAAATGGATTATCGGAAATTTGAACTGAAGTACTTGGTCGACTAGATGACGATTCTAAAGAAAAATCAACGGCGGTTATATTTGTTAAACGATGTCTTGATCTAGTTACAGGTGGTGAACGTACAAAAGGTGATGAACGTCTTGCTCGGTGCATTCACTGAATATCCTATTAGTTTTTAAAAGGAAAGAAAAATTATAATAAGTTATCCAATCAATAGACTTTTCTGATTTTGCCCACGTTTCGAATAGCCAAAAGATGCAGCAGAGGGGCAGGATTCGTTTGGTCTCAATATAATTGAGGACTGTTTGGCTCCAATAACCCGGTCCACGTACAAATCCAACTATTACTACGAACCAGAAAATTTTGATGTCTATCAATTTAACCACTCAAAATAAATTTTCGTAATTTTAAGAAATTTAGATAAGAAGTAGAATAAAAATCTATGTCCTAAAACTAGAATAGCGAGAAATAAGAGAGAAAAAGAGTTCGTCGAAAAAGGTCGAAAAAGAAAAAAAATGGTTGAAAAATAAAAGGTGACGGAAAAATAAAAGAAACTTATAAAAACTTAAAAATACTTGACTAACCTAACCTTATTACTACAACTAACTTAAAATTATAATCGCAAATTGAAATTATTAATTGGAATGATAATTGATACATAGTAAAAGGTGTATAAAAATATTAAAGCTTACAGGAGAAACTAAATCCCAAATGGAAATAACTTAAAAAGAAACTAAAACTTAAAAAGGCGTCGCAAAATTCTAAAGTACCTAAATCTTAGTCTAAAGAAAAAGCACTTAAGGAATTCTACGGCAAAGCCTAAAAATCTAGGAGTAAAAATAACTATAGTAAAAACTAAGTTTAAAATTAAATATGAGCTAAAAATACAAATATTACGCTACAACGATTAAAAAGGGACAAAATATAAAAATATACCAAAAAGTTGTAAAAAGTACAATTTTTATAAAAATATTATTTTTATATTATTTATTTTATAAAACTATTAATTTTATAATTTAATAAAACTAATTTAACTAAAATATATAAATAAAAAGTAAAAAGTAAAAATAAAACTAAAACTAATAATAATAATAATAATAATAATAATTAGGTTAAATAATAATAATAATAATTAATAACCCGTAATTAATGCAGTTTTAGGGCTTCTGTTCGCGTGTCAGAGTGGCTCCGCGAGTTGCGGTGATTAATGAGGAAAACCCCGCGAGTCGCGGGGTTTAGAAATTCTGTTGACAGCTTTCAATTTTTACGCGTTTTTCTTTTTTTTTTTTTTTATTTTATTTTCTGTTTTTAATTTTTATATAAATGAAAGATGTTTAATAAAATTTATATTATTATAAACTAAAATAAAGATAAAGAAACTTATAAAACTTAAATATTTAACAAAATCTTAAAAATGCTTATATTTTTGTTTTTCTTTTTATATTTTTCAATAATTAAAACGTATTTTTACAAAAACGGATTTTAATAAAAGTAGATAAAAATCTTTTTTTTCTTTTTATATTAGCGTTGCGCTTCCGGCTTTTAAGATAGTTCCCCGGCAGCGGCTCCAAAAATACTTGATGTCGTACGAGGTGTATATAAAATAGCTTATATTTTACTAGGAAAAACTATTAAATACGATACAATTTTACACAAGATATTTATTTATTTATAGAATGGATATACTTAAACCTTGCTACAACACTTATAGGCAGTGTACCTAATCGTACAGTAGTGTAGTTTTTAGTAAGTCCGGTTCGTTCCACAGGGAAATCTTTAAACAAAGCTCAACGCTATATTAGTTTACTTTTATAAAAATACAAATATATATATAGGTAATATTATTATTATAAAGGGGGGTTTTTACCGTTTAATGACCGTTTTGTCGATTTTAAGATTTTAGTCGCAGTTAAAACCTAATGTAAAATATAAAATAAATACAAGACTTAAATTAAAGCGTAAAGTAAATAACGATAATGAAATTGCGAATAATAAAAGTGCGATAAAATAAACTTGCGATAATTAAAAAGTACGATAATTAAAAATGCGATAACAATAAATAAAAGTGCGATAATTAGAAGTGCAATTAAATATAAAATAAAGGAAATTAAATATGAAATAAAAGAATTATGCTTATTTAAACTTCCGTAATCATGATGTTTGACGTGTTGATTTTAGTTTTATGCCCATGGGTTAATTGTCCTTTGTCCTGGATTATTCAATATGTCCGTCTGGTTTTTGTCCATAACAGTCCATCAGTCATAAATATAAATTGCAAGTGTCCTTGTCAAATTATTATTATACCCGAAGTTAAATATTCCAACTAATTGAGGATTCGAATTGTAACAAGGTTTTAATACTTTGTTTAATGAATACACCAGGTTATCGACTGCGTGTAAACCAAGGTTTTACTACTTTGTTAACAATTACACCAATTACCCTTGAATGTAATTTCACCCCTGTTTTAATTATTCTAGTGGCTATTAATCCATTCCCGTGTCCGGTTAAATGAACGATTATTCGTACATATAAATACCCCGCCCATCGTGTCCGATCGAGTGTATATGGTAATTTATAGGGACGCCCAATTGTAAATCTTTATATTAACATTAACAAACTTTCATTTAGTTAAACAAATATAAAGCCCATTAATAGCCCATAGTCTAGTTTCCACAAGTGTCGTTCTTTTGTCCAAACCCCAATTATGGTACAAAGCCCAATTACCCAATTTTAGTAATTAGCCCAACATCATGATTACTTCGTTTTAAATAAGCATAATAATAACTTAGCTACGAGACATTAATGTAAAAAGGTTGAACATAACTTACAATGATTAAAAATAGCGTAGCGTTACACGGACAGAATTTCGACTTACACCCTTACAACATTCGCTAACATACCCTTATTATTAGGATTTAAAATTAAAATTAAAATTAAAATATAAATTATATATATATATATTACGTATATATTGAGAGAGAAGAGAAAATAGATATATGAAATTTGATCAGAATTCGGTTTGCTTTATAGCCAGAGTTGAATTTTGGGGCTCCGCGACTCGCGGCAAAAACCCCTTCAAACTCCGCGAGTCGCGGAGATAGTATTTACAGCTCAGTCCTTGGAGTTTTCTCTGCCGACGGTTTTTTATATATATATATAATATATATATAATTAATATAATTAATTATATATTATATTATATTTATATGCATAGTTAACTTGTAATTTTTAGTCCGTTGCGTCGAGCGTTAAGAGTTGACTCTGGTCCCGGTTCCGGATTTTCGAACGTCCTTGCGTACAATTTTATATTTTGTACTTTGCGTTTTGAATCTTGTACTCTTGTAATTTCGAGACGTTTCTTATCAATAATTGGAACCTTTTTGATTGTCTTTTGTACTTTTGAGCTTTTTGGTTGTTTGCGTCTTCAATTCGTCGAATCTGTCTTTTGTCTTCACCTTTTATTATTTAAACGAATATCTCTTGTAAATAGAACAATTGCAACTAAAAGCTTGTCTTTCTTGAGGAATAATGCTATGAAATATATGTTCGTTTTTAGCATTATCAACATCGATGATGAAAGTGTAAAATCAAACATATATTCGAATAATACACTTGATTTATTATGAATTGGATTTTTTATTGAATTGAGACAGAGATTGTAATTAACGATGGTTAAGTTGCGGACGAAGGACGTACATCATTGCATATTTGTAATATGAATTAACTGAGTAGTTAAGATTCACACATAATAGCTTAGTACGGGAAGATTTATTATGGTTTAAAAATTTATACATATAAAATATACATATAAATCTTTCGATTGGAAATGAGTTAATACTTCATAACTCGTTGATACAATATATTTGTTGTTGATTCGTAATGATGTCCACAATGATTCTTGAACTGACAGAGTTTGTGATGTTACAGGTGCTGTTGATTTTGACGATACTGACGGCACTGACTGTGTTGATGATGCTACGGTCCTGTTGATGCTGTTGGTAAAACAATTCTAGCTTGTAAATCGTACACCATTTTCGATCAAAGTTTCTACTCTACCATCTCCGTTCACTCATCCGATTTACGGTCAGAATTAAATAATCTCTAAGATTTTAGAGATTACATAACTGCCGCAGAGATATCTCTTCAATGAAGTTTATGAATTAATACTTCATCGTTTGTTGTTGTTGATATTCCTGGATATTTACAGGGCGTATGACGTTGATGTTTGAGATACATATTGTGATGTTGCGGTGTGGGATGTGGATGTTGTTGTTGGTGGTGGTGATGGTACTGTTGTGTTGCTGATGGTGGTATTGTTTATGTTGCTGCTGCTGGTGTTTGTAACCTTTGCACCATATTCTCCAAAGCCACTACCCGAGCGCGAAGCTCGTTGACTTCTTCTATTACACCGGGGTGATTGTCGATTCGGACGAGCGGATAAATAAAATCTAGAATTTGGTGTAGTATGTAATCGTGACGAGATACTCTAGAAATAAGAGAGAAAATGGTGTTTCGGATAGGTTCACCGGTAAGTGCTTCAGGTTCTTCGCCTAGAGGACATTGTGGTGGATGGAAGGGATCACCTTCTTCTTGTCTCCAATGATTAAGGAGGCTACGAACCCATCCCCAATTCATCCAGAATAGATGATGACTAATTGGTTGAACCATTCTGGTCACATTGCTTTCGGAACTTGAGTGGGATTCCATTTCGGAATCCGAGGGACTTGAACTAATGACGAATTCCATTTCGTACGATTGAATAAAGAATTTTTCGATATGAAATGATTTTCCGGCTATCGGGTGGTATTCTAATTATATAGAGCAAAAGGTTTCGTAGATTACGGAGGAATTTACGGAATATGTCAGGAAAAGTTTACAGTAACAGATACGCTAAGATATGAATTAGCAGATACGCTAAGATATGAATTTTGTCTATACACTATTCATGCAATCAATGCAATAAGATGTGTCTAGACTAAGAATGATAAGCAGGTAATTTCCGACAAGAATGATGAGCAAAACTTTTGAAATGCAGACACGGTCGAAGTCCATACTCACTAATGCATCCTAACGACTATCAGTTAGACACACTAATGCAGACCTGGTTCGCTAAGACCACCGCTCTGATACCAACTGAAAGGGCCCGTTCATATACATTATAAACGATTCACAATAGTTGATTACATCGCGAGGTATTTGATCTCTATATGATACATTTTACAAACATTGCATTCGTTTTTAAAAGACAAACTTTCTTTACAACGAAAGTTGACGGCATGCACACCATTTCATAATACATCCAACTATAATTGGCTTAATAATAATCTTGACGAACTCAATGACTCGAATGCAACGTCTTTTAAAATATGCCATGAATGATTTCAAGTAATATCCTTAAAATGAGCTAATGCACAACGGAAGATTTCTTTAATACCTGAGAATAAACATGCTTTAAAGTGTCAACCAAAAGGTTAGTGAGTTCATAGGTTTATCATAACAATCATTTCAATATATTAATAGACCACAAGATTTCTGTTTATAAATATATGTACACTCGCAAGTGTATAAAAGTATTCTATAAGTTGTAGGCACCCGGTAACAAGCCTTAACGTTCATGTTTTACCCTCTGAAGTACACCAGATCAGGTGTGTTTAAAATAACCTCGAAGTACTAAAGCATCCCATAGTCAGGATGGGGTTTGTCAGGCCCAATAGATCTATCTTTAGGATTCGCGCCTACCGTACATAGACAAGTAGTTTAATGTTACCAAGCTAAGGGTATATTTCTGGTTTAAACCCACATAGAATTAGTTTTAGTACTTGTGCCTATTTCGTAAAACATTTATAAAAACAGCGCATGTATTCTCAGTCCCAAAAATATATATAAAAGGGAGCAAATAAAACTCACAATACTGTATTTCGTAGTAAAAATACATATAACATCATTTAATAAGTGCAAGGTTGGCCTCGGATTCACGAACGTATCAATATTGAGATTCAATATTGCAGGAAAGTACGTAGACGCAACGGAGATGATAAACACTAGATTGACCTCACGAGCATACCCATGAACCATACCCATCACCTCCATAGCTATAACCCATAATTTCCTTAGCTTCGACTCATTCAAAAAAACTATTTTGAAATCACTCGGACAGCACTCCGTCGTAATATTTTATGTATACTAATAATATCTTGAAATAATACAGAGCAAATATATATATATATATATATATATATATATATATATATATATATATATATATATATATATATATATATATAAATCAATTGAGAGAGTTTAGAGAAATATATTTTCAAGTTTCTATCAAATAATGAAACCTATTGAATTCTATTTATAATAGATTTTTGAATTATAAAAGTGAATTATTAAAGTATGAATTATTAAAGTGAATTATTAAAGTATGAATTATTACAGTGAATTATTAAAGTATGAATTATTAAAGTATGAATTATTAAAGTGAATTATTAAAGTATGAATTATTAAAGTAAATTATTAAAGTATGAATTATTAAAGTGAATTATTAAAGTTAAAGTAAAGTAAAAGTAAAGTAAAGGTAAAGTTAAAGTATAGTAAAAGTATAAAAAACTATGTATGTATAATACGCGTATAAATATATATAATATTAATTTAAATCGTTATATATATTTAATGAAATAAAATATAAATATCGTTATATTTATTATACTGGTTAAGTAATGAGTTGTCAAAAGTGATTCTAGATATTTATAAAAGTTATATACGTTTTAATAATAAAGTTCTTTTTAAACTGAAAACGTCTTTGTACGTTTGAAAATAGATTAATAGAATAATATGGAAACCAATTCTCCACTAACTTTTGTCTAACTTTCGTAAATGACACTTTTTGTTTTTATTTATAAATAGCTTTACAAATTATTCTGAATATCGTTAAGAGGAATAGATTTTCTCAAATCATAGTGGACCTCTCAACAGAGACTTGTAATCATAATTCAATGTTTCTGATAATTCAATCATTTAATATATTTTTTTTCGTCGAAAATCATATTGAAACAAATACGTTCGTGTAAAGTATTATACGTTTAATACTTTATTAATATTCTCAAGTTATAATATATATATATATACATATACATATACTTATCTATTTATATATAACGGTTCGTGAATCGTCGGAATTTGGTCGAGGTTATAATGAATGTATGAACACAGTTTAAAATTCTTGAGATTTAACTTAACAAACTTTGCTTATCGTGTCGGAATAATATAAAGATTAAAGTTTAAATTTGGTCGGAAATTTCCGGGTCGTCACAACGTTGTCTTATTGCTCGACTCGACGCGTTTCAAAGTAAAAGTCAACTATATCATGCAAGTCAAACAAAGTCAACCGAAGTCAAACCGAAAGTCAAACTTGGTCAAAGTAGTCAACTAACGTCAACATCAGTAGGTTCATGTCATATATTGGTCAACATGTCAAACCTAAGTCAAACAATACGTTTTAGGTCATGAATGATCATTCTCACAATTTCAGTTTATCGTCATGCACAAAATTTATGAACATGTAGCATACGTAGCACATTATCTCATAGTACAAAATTCAAGTAAATATGAAAAACTCCAAATCATAATTAGACTTAAAATCGATTCCAAAAAGTCCAGCCAGGGACTCATACGACAATTAAAAGTCAGGAATCAGAAGGGACACATTTGGGGTTTGCCAAGTCAGTTTCTGACCGCGCACTGATTTCATTTCGGCTATAACCGGAGTTAGGAACATGAAATTGATACAAGACCAGTGGCTATAGTTCAAGGACAAATCAAAGTAATACATAGAAAAAATATAGAAACTTTTGTTTAGCCAATTGATACACTTTATTCGTGCAAGTTGAACATTCAGTTTTCAGCTCAAATCAGAATTCACATAAAGTATGGCTCTATTGTGCCCAATACATAAGGTTTCAGAGATTGACATAAACTAAAAATAAGTCACATATCATATTAAGTTTCATTTCCAGAAGTATACATACTCAATCAATATACAAAATTAACAAAGTACTAAACCGTGTTCAATTTACAGATTCGATTCCCATTTCGTTAGTCACATTCGCATACGATTATCCGAAGATCTAGATACAATTAGCCTATGATATCTACATGAAAGATGAAGTACTTTTTGTATAATTTTCAAATATGCAAAGCTTTAATCACAGAAGTTTCCACATTTTATCATATAAGGTTATTTTCATGCAAGTGCTGTATAAAACTACATTTACACTAATTTTAGCATATCTCAGGCTATACATAAGCAAACGACATGATATCCTAGTCTAACTTGAGTGTTTTTAAATTATATTTCCAGTGGTGTAAGTCTAAAATACCAATTCATTGTCTATCAATACCAGATTTCTGATCAAGCAACAAAAACACAACGATAATTCAAATCGACATAACTTAATCGTACGGAAACGAAATCAAGCGAATCCAAAGCCTAAACTCAATAGTTTTTCACAAGGAATCTGATTATAACATCATAATTAACATTTTAAAAACTTAATTTTTCTGATCAAACAAATACAAATTCGTTTTTAAACCCTAGCGCATCAAACAATCAAAACAACGATTACAATTAACACGTACGCGTATAGACTTGAGCAATTGACAACATAACTATGAAACTTTATAAAAATCAGATTTTTAAGAATTAGGTTTCATGCAAATATACCTTTGATCGCTAAATTAAATACACCAACGCGTAGAGGAGATCGTGAATTACAACTTTCGTGTTCAGGGTTTTATCAAAAAGTGAAAATTGAAGGTGATAGTATGGTGGTGGTGGTTGACGGTTTTGGGGAGGGAGGAGGGATCGACTGGAGTAATTTTTGTGAGGGTTTAATTAGTTTAGGTTAATCACAAGTATTTATATATAGCCCTAAAATAGATAAATACACATAAGTCCCTCAACTAATCCAACATTTAACAAAATAAAGGGGAGGGGGAGGGGGTCGGCCGATGGGCCCCATGGGATGGGTTCCCGGGATCTCGTTTTGCAAAAACGCGTAATCGTGGTCCGTTTTAAGTGTCGTTTTGTCGTACCAAAGGCCCGGAACGCTAACCCGATCGTTAAACGCAACCAATTGTCTAATTTATTAAAAACCCAATAAATTAAATATTTTAAAAAGTTAATAATTAATAAAATTAATTATTAAAATAAACCCGAGCGTTTCATTGTTCAAAAAAGCTATTATCATACTCGTACCGTTTTTATCGTATTTCATGATTCGAAATATTCATTTGAATTAATATCAACCCATATCAAATATTAAAACCCTTCGAAGATCAAGTACACATTTAATACACGTAAACGCATAAAAGTTAAATAATCGCCGTTAAATAAACTAACGGAAGGTTAACGAAAGTAACGGAAAAATCAGGGTTGTTACATTACCCACCTGTTATTGAAAATTTCATCCCGAAATTTTAGTGATCGTCCGCTGAAGTAGTTTCCTCGGGAAACAATTGCGGATACTTCAGCCTCATCTGGTCTTCACGCTCCCACGTGAACTCTGGTCCTCTTCTCGCGTTCCACCGAACTTTAACGATAGGAATTCTGCTTTGCTTCAATTGTTTGACCTCACAGCCCAAGATTTCAACAGGTTCCTTAATGAAATGAAGTTTGTCATCGATACGCAGTTCCTCTAAAGGAATAATTAAATTATCATCGGCTAGGCACTTCTTTAGATTGGGCACATGAAAAACGTCATGAATACCACTGAGTGCTTGTGGCAGTTCCAATCTGTAAGCTACTGGTCCAACTCTTTCGATTATCTGAAACGGTCCAACATATCTAGGACTCAGATTACCTTGTTTCCCAAATCGTACAACACCCTTCCAAGGTGATACTTTAAGCATAACTCTCTCACCAACTTGGAACTCTATGTCCTTCCGTCTAACATCGACGTAACTCTTTTGACGACTTCGAGCCGTTCTCAGTCATTCCTGAAGCTGTAGCACTTTCTCAGTCGTCTCCTGAATATTCTCAGGACCTGTCAACTGACTATCTCCCAACTAGCTCCAACAAACGGGAGATCTACACTTCCTTCCATATAATGCCCTGAAAGGTGCAGCTTTAATACTCGCATGGTAGCTGTTATTGTATGAGAACTCAGCCAGTGGTAAATACTTATCCCATCCGTTTCCGAAATCTATGACACACGCTCCTAACCTGTCTTCAAAAGTCTGAATAGTTCGTTCGCTCTGGCCATTCGCCTGGGGGTGATATGCTGTACTCATATCTAAACGGATCCCCATTGCTTTCTACAATGATTGCCAAAACCTAGAAGTAAATCTGCTATCGCGGTTGGATATAATGGATATAGGCATTCCATGCCTAGAGACGACTTAATGTAGATCTGAGCCAACTTCTCCATTCTATCGGTTTCCCTTATCGGTAAGAAGTGTGCGGACTTAGTGAGATGATCCACGATAACCCAAATGGTATCGTGACCTCCCGCCGTTCTCGGCAGTTTCGTAATAAAGTCCAAGGAAATTCCTTCCCACTTCCACCGGGGAATCTCTGGTTGAATTAATAATCCTGATGGCTTCTGATGTTCAGCCTTGACTTTAGCGCAAGTCAAGCATTTCCTGACATAAGTAGCGATATCAGCTTTCAAATTTGGCCACCAATAAAATGCCTTCAAATCCTGGTACATCTTATCTGATCCCGGATGAATTGAGTATCCCGACTTGTGTGCTTCCTCCAACACTAGTTCTCTCAATCCACCAAACTTTGGTACCCAAATTCGGTTAGCAAAGTACCGTGTTCGATCCTCCTTGACGTTAACTTCTTATCCATCCCTTTGAGAAATTCAACATCAACATTCTCTTATTTCATGGCTTCTTGTTGTGCTTCGCGGACTTGTGATGTGAGATTCGTACGGACAACTATATTAAGAGCTTTAACCCTAAAAGGTTTATCTCGCTCCTTTCTGCTTAAGGCATCTACCACAACATTCGCCTTGCCCGGATGGTATTGAAGGTCGCAGTTATAATCGTTAAGTAGTTCCATCCAACGCCGTTGTCACATGTTGAGTTTCTTCTGATCGAATATGTGCTGTAAACTCTTATGATCGGTGAAGATAGTGAACTTGGTTCCAAACAGGTAGTGTCTCCACGTTCTAAGTGCAAAGATAACTACTCCTAACTCAAGGTCGTGCGTAGCGTAGTTCTGCTTGTTAATCTTTAAATGACGCGATCCATAAGCAATAACTTTGTTTCGTTGCATAAGCACGCAACCCATTCCTTGACGTGAGGCATCAAAATAAACAACAAAATCTTCACTTCCCTCGGGTAGAGACAATACTAGTACAGTTGTTAACTTCTCCTTCAACAACTGAAATGCAGTCTCTTGCGGTTCTGACCACTCAACTTCTTACCCTTATGAGTCAACACGGTTAATGGTCGAGCGATCTTAGAGAATCCTTCAATGAATCTCCAGTAGTAACCAGTTAGGCCCAAAAATTGCCTAATCTGCGTTGGCGTCTTTGGAGTTTCCCAATTCTTAACCGACTCAATCTTTGCTGGATCGACCTGTATTCCATTGGCCCCTACAACATGGCCAAGGAATTGTACTTCTAGTAACCAAAAGTCACACTTAGAGAACTTTGCATATAACTGCTCTTCTTTAAGCATCGTCAAAATCAATCGTAGATGCTGTTCGTGCTCTTCTCTGTTCTTGGAGTACACCAATATATCATCAATGAATACGATGACGAATTTATCTAGGTATGGCTTACACACACGGTTCATGAGGTCCATGAACACTGCTGGTGCATTCATCAAACCCAACGACATCACTGTAAACTCATAATGTCCATAACGTGTTCTAAACGCTGTCTTCGAGGCATCAGCTTCTTTGACTCTCAATTGATGATACCCGGACCTCAAATCGATCTTCGAATAACAACTGGATCCTTGTAGCTGATCAAATAAGTCATCAATCCTCGGTAACGAATACCGATTCTTGATTGTCAACTTGTTCAATTCTCTGTAGTCGATACACACTCTCATCGACCCACCCTTCTTCTTAATAAGCAGGACCAGAGCTCCAATTCTAATGTATCTGGCCATGTGGTTGCCTTCTTGCGCAATTCATAGATCTCACATGATGGCCCTAATGTTCCTCACCATTTGGGGTGTTCCTTAGTGCAAAATAGCATAACGTGAGAGTGTCGATGAAACAACGTTATAGAAATAATCCAGAAACGAGTGGTGATTGAATCGACTAGAAGTGAGGAATAGTGTCGAATAGTGATTGGCAATGATATATAGTAAGGAGTTGTGACATGAGATGATGAGTATGTTCAATCAACAAATGATACGTAGTAGCAAGTGGGGGTCATTAGTGATGAGTGGTGGTATGTACATATATTATCGATGGGTTAACAGAGACTATTATGTTTATTTTATAAGCAGTGAGAGTTTGAAAAATTTCTTTGACTAGCCTCCCATTCCTTATTCATGCGGTCGAAACTTCCATATAAGTTACCGTAATATAATCCCGGTCATTACATTACGCTGACTTATACTTTCATTTTGACATTACTTCACAAGTTCAGATTAGCAAAACACGTACGGTTAATCCATTGCATGTAACGAGAATCTACGTGTACTTCTACCCATTGGAAGAATTACTAATAAATTTAGACCCAAAATTCACCTTCGCATGACTTTTCTATGTCTTTATAAAAATTGACAAGGCCCCTTATACATTAAATATGTGGTGTAATATTTCAAAAATTCAGTCATGTGAGTTTTTTATTCAATGCGACTTTCCTTCAAAACGTTAGGGACGGTTATGTGGATAAGTTACAAGGGATTTTATTACGAAATTTTTGACGTGTATTCCAAGCAAACAGAGCTGTACTTATATCATAAGAAGAAAATTCCAGAGTTGACCGTACGCTATACTATACCAATATGTAAAGAAAGTGTGTGACGCTCGTGTTTTAGTTCAAATCAACGTTAGTGTAACTGCCCAAATGACATAAGCTTAGTGTAAATAAATAGTAGTAATAGTATGATCGACTTTCAACGACACATGCACGAATAAGATAGAAGGAATAGCGTTCAAAATGTGAAAGTACAATAAAAGGTCTCGAAGTGATTGAATATGTCTCACAAAACAAATAATGAAACACGTCTGCTAGCCTTAACACGAAACAAGGTACTATAGGTAACGTATGTTAAGATAAACTCGATCTCACTCGGAGTCATCTCCATCTGGAAATTTCCGCTCTAAACGGAGAAAACTTGGTCCGACATGCTCTTTGAATGCGGCCAGCTCGTCGTGCAGGTCAGCATACTTTTCGCTAAGGCGTTCATAGTCTTCTTGGATGGCTGCTGTGGCTTTTTGTTCCTCTTCTAGCACCGAAACTCTGGCTACCAAACTCCTAACAATCTCCTTTAACTCTCAAATTTCATCGGTAGGGGATGATGAAGGCTTTGCAACACTAGTAGTTGGTATATTAGAACGGTGATGAACAACACGAGGTAGGGGAGTACTTGAGCCATAGTAGCGTGTAGTATCATTGTCATGAGAACTAAATGTAATCTTACGCTTACGGGAATTCTTGGCGGGTGGCAACATACGTGATTCGGTAAGGGTAGTAGGTGTAGTGATAGGTATAATAGAATCCTGGGGTCTTGGTTTAGTATTGAGCAGTTCCTTAGACTTTTCTTCACCCTCAGAATCCTTTTCCTTCTCGAATCCCTTTTCATCATCAGAATCTTATTCATCAGAACCTTCCTCATTCCCGGGTTCCTCTTCTTCATCGGAATCCTCTCGGTCAAGAAAATCAAACAAAGGGTTATCCTCGGCATTGGAATCTTCCTCGTCCTCTTTGGTCTCAGGTTTCCCAACAGTCTCAGACAACTTCTCTTCATCAGTACCAGGTGTAAGAGTATCCCGAGCAGTCACGAAAGTATCGGACTCGGTATCCGCATCCCAAGCACTTAAGTAAACATCATGAAGATGCTTCTTCTGGTGTCAGCATGGAAGCACGCTCACATTAGAACATCCAATATATAATAATAGTAGGCATTTATATATATATAAACATATATGATATACTAAGCAGTCATAGAATCAAGTAAAGTAGTAAGTAGTGTAACTACAGTCTACGTAGCTTAACTAGTCCATGGTTACAGTCCAGACCCACTAGTTGTCCTAGTGTTCGACTCTCTAATGCAGCCTAGTCCTAGGTAACCGTTTCGCTCTGATACCAATTTTAACACGCCGTCAGATGGTATTTTGGCGGGGTGTTAAAGGTTCACCGGTAAGTGCTTCAGGTTCTTCGCCAAGAGGGCAATGTGGTGGATGGAAGGGATCGCCTTCTTCTTGTCTCTAATGATTAAGTAAGCTACGAACCCATCCCCAATTCATCCAGAATAGGTGATGGATGATTGGTTGATCCATTCCGGTTACACTGTCTTCGGAATTCAGGTGAATATCCATATCGGAATAGCTGTCGGAGTTAAAGGAATTTGAACTAGATACGGGATCCATCGTGTATAATTAGAGAGATGATTTTTGATATGAAATATATTATAGAATTTAGATTGATATTCTTCAATACATAATTGATAATGCTAAAAACGAACATATATTTCATAGCATTATCCCTAAAGAAAGACAAGCTTTTAGTTGCAATTGTTCTATTTACAAGTGATATTCGTTTAAATAATAAAAGGTGAAGACAAAAGACAGATTCGACGAATTGAAGATGCAAACGACCAAAAAGCTCAAAAGTACAAAGTACAATCAAAGTGGTTCCAATTATTGATAAGAAACGTCTCAAAATTACAAGAGTACAAGACGCAAAACGCAAAGTACAAGATATTAAATTATACGCAAGGACGTTCGAAAATCCGGAACCGGGACCAAAGTCAACTCTCAACGCTCGACGCAACGGACTAAAAATTACAAGTCAACTATGCACATAAATATAATATAATATTTAAATAATTCTTATAATTATTTATATATTATATTTATTTTTTAAAACGTCGACAAGCAAAGAAACAAAAATATGTGAGCTGCTACCTACCCCCATGCGATCGCATGGCCTGGAGGCACAAAAGCCATGCGATCGCATGGCCCTGAAATCCAGCCCACAGGCCTATAAATTCGCAGCTTTGGTTCATCATACATCCATCTTTTTCTTCTTTCTCTCATACGTAAGATATATATATATATATATATATATATATATATATATATATATATATGTATATATGTATATATATATATATATATATGTATATATATATATATATATATATATATATATATGTATATATATATATATAGATATATTTTAATTTTAATTTTAAATTCTAATAATAAGGGTATGTTAGCAAATGTTGTAAGGGTGTAAGTCGAAATTCTGTCCGTGTAACGCTACGCTATTTTTAATCACTGTAAGTTATGGTTAATGTTATTTTTAAATTAATGTCTCGTAGCTAAGTTATTATTATGCTTATTTAATGCCGAAGTAATCATGATGTTAGACTAAATATTAAAATTGGGTAATTGGGCTTTGTACCATAATTGGAGTTTGGATAAAAGAACGACACTTGTGGAAATTAGACTATGGGCTATTAATGGATTTTATATTAACTAAATGATACCTCGTTAAATTAATATATAGACTTATAATTTGACGTATTTATATATAACCACATATGCTTGACTGGGTACGGTGGGCGGGATATCTATAAATACCAATAATTGTTCATTTTACCGGACACAGAACTGGATTAATAGTTAATAGACTTGTTGAAACAGGGGTGGATTACATTCAAGGGTAATTGGTGTAATTGTTAACAAAGTAGTAAAACCTTGGTTTACACGCAGTCGATAACCTGGTGTATTCATTAAACAAAGTATTAAAACCTTGTTACAATTCGAATCCCCAATTAGTTGGAATATTTGACTTCGGGAATAAGAATAATTTGACGAAGACTTTCGCACTTTATATTTATGCCTGATGGACTATTATGGACAAATCCGTATGGACATATCGAATAATCCAGGACAAAGGACAATTAATCCATGGAAATAAACTAAAAATCAACACGTCAAACATCATGATTACGGAAGTTTAAATAAGCATAATTCCTTTATTTCATATTTAATTTCCTTTATTTTATATTTAATTGCAATTTTAATTATCGCACTTTTATTTATTATCATTGTATTTAATTGCACTTTTAATTATCGTACTCTTTAATTATCGCAATTTTATTTTATCGTACTTTTATTTATCGCAATTTCATTATCGTTATTTACTTTACGCTTTAAATTAAGTTATATTTATATTTTACATTAGGTTTTAACTGCGACTAAAGTTTTAAAATCGACAAACCGGTCATTAAATGGTAAAAACCCCCTTTAATAATAATAATATTACTTATATATATTTTTGTATTTTACAAATATAGTTTTTAAAATTATAGCGTTAAGCTTGTTTAAGAGATCCCTGTGGAACGAACCGGACTTACTAAAAACTACACTACTGTACGATTAGGTACACTGCCTATAAGTGTTATAGCAAGGTTTAGGTATATCCATTCTATAAATAAATAAATATCTTGTGTAAAATTGTATCATATTTAATAGTATTACATTGTAAAAATAATATTATTTTATATACACCTCGCATAACATCAAGTATTTTTGGCGCCGCTGCCGGGGACATTCTTGCTTAAACGCCGGAAGCGCAACGCTATATATAAAAAAAAAAAAATTTAGTTTACTTTTGTAAAAATACGTTTTTGTAAAAATACGTTTTAAATTGCAAAAATATAAAAAGAAAAACAAAATTTATATATTTTTAAGAGTTTGTTAAATATTTAAGTTTTATAAAGTTCTTTATTTTTATTTTTAGTTTGTAAAAATATAAATTTTATTTAAATATTTTGTATTAATTTAAAACAGAAAATTAAAACAGAAAAAAAAAATATAAAACACTCGGCCCGATCACTGTTGCAGCCCAGAGTCTGGCCCAATTTCTCAAGGCATGCGATCGCATGGTAAAACAACTAACACCTCATGCGATCGAATGAGGTGAGTTAACAGGTCTGGTAACCTAATTCCATCAGTTTTGGGTTTTATTATTATTATTATTATTATTATTATTATTATTATTATTATTATTATTATTATTATTATTATTATTATTATTAATTAAAAACCCTAATTAGGGTTTAGTTATTATTTAATTTAGTTTAGTTTTAATTAATTTGTATTTTTAGTTTATTTAGTTTTAATAATTTATAAAACTTAATACTTTTATAAAATAATTAATATAAAAATAATATTTTTTATAAAAATTGTACTTTTTACAACTTTAAGTATATTTTTATATTTTGTACCTTTTTATTCGTTTTAGCGTAATATTTGTATTTTTCGCTCGTTTTTAGTTTCAAGTCATAGTTTTTGCCATAGTTATTTTACTTCTAGATTTTTAGGCTTTGCCGTAAAATCCCTTAAGTGCTTTTTCTTTAGACTAAGATTTAGGTGCTTTAGAATTTTGCGACGCCGTTTTTTTAGTACCTTTTTAAGTTATTGCCGTTTTGGGATATAGTATTTCTTTTAAGCTTTAATATTTTTAGACGCAACTTTTAATTCTTAGTTTTTAGTTCCTTTTTAAGTTTCGACGCGCTACATTCTTATTTTTATTTTTTGACTTTTTATTTTTCGACGTTTTTCGACGCGCTCTTTTTCTTTCTTATTTCTCGACATTCTAGTTTTTAGGACATAGAATTTTTCTATTTCTTCTCTCTAAATTTATTTAAACTTTAACAAAAAATTATTTTAAGTGGTTAAATTGATAGACATCAAAATTTTCTGGTTCGTAGTAATAGTTGGATTTGTACGTGGACCGGGTTATTGGAGCCAAACAGTACTCAATTATATTGAGACCAAACGAATCCTGCCCCTCTGCTGCATCTTTTGGCTATTCGAAACGTGGACAAAATCAGAAACGTCTATTAATTTGATAACTTATATAATTTTTCTTATTTTAATAACTAATAGGATATTCAGTGAATGCACCGAGTAAAACGTTCACCACCTTTTGTACGTTCACCACCTGTAACCAGATCAAGACATCTAGCAAATATTATCGCCGTTGATTTTTCTTTAGAATCGTCATCCAGTCGACCAAGTACTCTAATTCAAATTTCCGATAATCCATTTTTTGAACCCGACCTCACAATTGAGAATTCGGAGAATATTCAGGGACAATTCAGAGATCCTGAACCATTAATCTTTCCTCCGGAACCACCAATCATTCAAACAGAGATTGTTGAGGGATCAACCATTAAATCAGAATCCTCTGGTGATTCAGATTCAACAAATTCAATTATGGAAAATCTGGAACCTCTAAGTATGGAAGACCGAATGCGAGCTAAACGCACTGGCCAAGGTCACGCAATTACTCAACCTGACATTAATGCACCAGATTATGAAATCAAAGGACAAATCCTACACATGGTGACAAATCAATGCCAATTTAGTGGTGTGCCTAAGGAAGATCCAAATGAACATCTTCGTACCTTTAATAGGATCTGTACACTATTTAAAATCAGAGAAGTGGAGGATGAACAGATATATCTCATGTTATTTCCCTGGACTTTAAAGGGAGAAGCCAAAGATTGGTTAGAATCGTCACCTGAAGGGGCGATTGATACATGGGACGTTTTAGTTGAAAAATTTCTTAAACAATTCTTTCTGGCATCTAAAGCCGTGAGACTTCAAAGAGAAATTGTTACGTTCACACAAAATCCAAATGAAACTCTAT
Source organism: Rutidosis leptorrhynchoides (assembly GCF_046630445.1). Taxonomy (NCBI): domain Eukaryota; kingdom Viridiplantae; phylum Streptophyta; class Magnoliopsida; order Asterales; family Asteraceae; genus Rutidosis; species Rutidosis leptorrhynchoides. The sequence continues at coordinate 137,458,772 of NC_092334.1, read as the reverse complement.
ACGAAGCGTGGACAAGATTTGAAAAGTTATTAAGAGGATGTCCGCAACATGGTTTAGACACCTGTCAAATAGTACAAATATTCTACCAAGGATGCGAAATCACTACAAGAAAAGACATCGATATAGCAGCTGGTGGTTCTATTATGAAGAAAATCGCAACTGATGCTTATAAAATTATTGATAACACTGCTTCCTACTCACATGAGTGGCACCAAGAAAAAGATATCGTTAGATCATCTAAAGCAGCTAGAGCCAATTCTAGCCATGACTTTGATTTCATTTCTGCAAAGATAGATGCTGTCGAGAGACGAATGGAAAAGATGACTAAAGATATCCACTCAATACGAATTAGTTGTGAGGAGTGTGGAGGACCACATTTGACAAAAGATTGTCTCAGTATTGAACTAATAATGGAACAATGAGAGAATGTTTCATACATAGACCAAAGGCCTGGAAATAATTATCAGAATAATTATCAACCGCCAAGACCGATCTACAATCAAAATCAGAATTATAACCGAAATGTTCCATACAACAACCAACAAGGTCCTAGCAATCAACAAGTATCCAATAATTCTTACAACCAGCAAAGACCTGTTTTTCAAAACAAACCACCACAAACCGATGATAAAAAGCCAAATTTAGAAGATATGATGTCGAAGCTAGTTGAATCTCAAACACAATTTTTCACATCTCAGAAACAAACCAATGAACAAAATGCTCAAGCATTTAGAAATCAACAAGCTTCTATTCAAAATTTGGAACAAGAAGTGAGCAACCTAGCAAGGTTGATAGGTGAAAGAAAACTGGGAAGTCTACCTAGTGATACAAATGCTAACCCCCGGAATGAAACAGCTAAAGCCATTATCACAAGAAGTGGTATTACACTTAAACCACCTGAAATACCTGTAATTTCTGATGAAGCTATTCCTACTCCACAAGAACCACAATCTGATTAAGATAAGGAAAAAGAACCGGTAGTTGAAAAGGTTAATGAAGATAACACAGTTAAGGCTAAACCTTATGTTAAACCATACCAACCACCACTTCCTTACCCGAGTAAAATGAGAAAAGAGAGACTTGAAGCCGTGCAATCCAAATTCTTGGATATGTTTAAACAGATAAATGTCAATCTTCCTTTCATTGATGTGATTTCAGGAATGCCTAGATATGCTAAATTTCTGAAAGATCTAATCACAAATAGAAAGAAAATGGAAGAACTCTCGGCTGTTACTATGAATGCAAATTGTTCTGCAGTACTGTTGAATAAGATACCAGAAAAACTTTCAGATCCAGGAAGTTTCACAATTCCATGTTTTCTGGGTAGTCTTAGTTCAATAGAAGCATTGGCAGACTTAGGTGCTAGTATAAATTTAATGCCGTATTCACTATACACTAAACTAGACCTTGGAGAATTGAAACCAACACGAATAATTATACAACTAACAGATAGATCAGTAAAATATCCTAGAGGGATAATGGAGAACATGCTAGTTAAAGTTGGTACTTTAATATTTCCAGTAGATTTTGTTATTCTGGACATGGAAGAAGATTCTCGAGTTCCTGTCATATTAGGAAGACCATTCTTAAACATGGCTAAAGCAATAATAGACGTGTTCGGTAAGAAACTGACTCTAAGTATAGAGGACGAGAGTGTTACCTTTTCAGTTGATAGAGCCATGCAACAACCGCAATCTGCAGATGATACATGTTATTATATTCAAACTATAGATTCACATGCAGAATTATTAGAAGAATTTCCAGAATTACAAGGAACAGGAGAATGTTCTTTAGGAGAAGGAACTGAACCAATTGATGAAACTGAAATGTTAGCTACACTAATGGCTAATGGATATGAACCAACAACAGAAGAAATTCAAATGCTAAAAGAAGAAGACAGATATCGATATAAATCATCGATAGAAGAACCACCGACATTAGAGTTAAAGCCACTTCTAAACCATTTGGAATACGCTTATTTACATGGTGAGTCTGAATTACCTGTAATAATATCGCCTTCTCTTACTGAAAATGAAAAATCTCAACTCATTTCTGTGCTAAAAGCTCATAAACCAGCTATTGCATGGAAAATTCATGATATTAAAGGAATAAGTCCTTCGTATTGCACACATAAAATCCTTATGGAAGAAGGTCATAAAACGTATGTGCAACGCCAACGAAGACTAAATCCTAATATGCAAGATGTTGTTAAGAAAGAAATTATTAAACTGCTAGATGCAGGTCTAATTTATCCAATTTCTGATAGTCCGTGGGTAAGCCCAGTTCAATGCGTGCCTAAGAAGGGTGGCATGACTGTCATTACAAATGAGAAAAATGAACTTATTCCTACTAGGATTGTAACAGGATGGCATGTTTGTATTGATTATAGAAAATTAAATGACGCCACCAGAAAAGATCACTTTCCCTTACCTTTTATTGATCAAATGTTGGAAAGATTAGCCGGAAATAGTTACTATTGTTTTCTTGATGGTTTTTCCGAATATTTTCAAATTCCAATAGCACCCGAGGATCAAGAGAAAACCACATTCACGTACCCTTATGGCACTTTTGCTTACAAACGCATGCCATTTGGACTTTGCAACGCCCCTGCAACCTTTCAAAGGTGCATGATGGCGATTTTTCACGACATGATAGAAGAATGCATGGAAGTTTTCATGGATGACTTTTCAGTCTTCAGTGATACTTTTGAAACATGTCTAGTTAATCTTGAACGAATGCTTATTAGATGCGAACAATCAAATCTAGTACTTAATTGGGAGAAATGCCATTTCATGGTTAAAGAAGGCATCGTTCTTTGTCATAAAATTTCAAAGGAAGGAATTAAAGTAGACAGAGCTAAAGTAGATGTAATTGCTAAACTTCCACATCCCACCAATGTTAGAGGAGTTAGGAGTTTTCTAGGGTATGCCGATTTTTATCGACGTTTTATAAAAGATTTTTCTAAAATTACCACTCCTATGAATAAACTCCTAGAAAAGGATGCTCCATTCATCTTTTCAGATGAATGCATCAAATCTTTTAATATTCTTAAAGAAACACTCACTAATTCACCGATCATGATAACTCCAAATTGGAATCTACCATTCGAACTAATGTGCGATGCAAGTGATTTTGCAATGGGAGCCGTTTTAGGACAAAGGATTGAAAAACGATTTCAACCTATATATTATGCTAGTAAGACGTTACAAGGAGCACAAACGAACTATACAACTACTGAAAAAGAACTCCTTGCTATTGTCTTTGCTTTTGACAAATTTCGATCATATCTCGTTCTAGCTAAAACGGTGGTCTATACCGACCATTCTGCTCTTAGATACCTATTTTTGAAACAAGATGCTAAACCAAGATTAATCCGTTGGATCTTACTCTTACAAGAGTTCGATATTGAAATCCGAGATAAAAAGGGAGCAGAAAATCTCGCAGCTGATCATCTTTCTCGTCTTGAAAATCCCGAATTAGAAGTTCTAAATGAATCGGCCATACAAGACAACTTTTCTGATGAATATCTATTGAAGATAGATTATAATGAAATTCCATGGTTTGCAGACTATGCAAACTACTTAGTATGTGGATTCCTTGAAAAAGGATTATCGTACCAAAAATGAAAAAAATTCTTTAGTGACATAAAACACTATTTCTGGGAAGATCCACATTTGTTTAAAAGTTGTCCCGATGGATTAATACGCCGATGTGTATTCGGAGATGAAGCTAGTCAAATCTTAAACCATTGTCACACAGGACCAACAGGAGGGCATTATGGGCCTTAACTTACAGCAAGAAAAGTTTACGATGCTGGATTCTATTGGCCTACAATTTTCAAAGACGCACACATTCTTTGCAAATCCTGTGATGCTTGTCAAAGGGCCGGAAAAATAAGTCAACTTGATGAAATACCACAAAATGTCATTCAAGTATGTGAAGTATTTGACATTTGGGGTATTGACTTTATGGGTCCATTTCCAAAATCTCATAATAATCTCTACATTCTCGTTGCCATTGATTATGTATCTAAATAGGCGAAAGCACAAGCTCTCCCAACTAACGATGCACGAGTTGTAGTCAATTTTTTAAAACGTCTTTTTGCAAGGTTCGGAACACCGAAAGCTTTAATAAGTGATCGGGGTACTCATTTTTGTAATAATCAACTTGAGAAAGTTCTCAAAAGATATGGAGTAACTCACAAAATCTCCACCGCATATCATCCACAAACAAGTGGACAAGTTGAAAATACCAACCGAGCTTTAAAACGTATTCTAGAAAAAACCGTAGGATCAAATCCGAAGGAATGGTCCATTAAATTGGATGATGCGCTATGGGCTTTTAGAACAGCCTACAAAACTCCAATTGGAACCACACCTTTTAAACTCGTTTACGGAAAAGCATGTCATCTTCCAGTAGAAATTGAACACAAAGCATTTTGGGCTTTGAAGACATGTAATCTTGATTTACATGAAGCCGGACGTCTACGATTAAGTCAGCTAAACGAATTAGAAGAATTAAGACTTGAAGCATACGAAAATTCGTTAATCTATAAGGAAAGAACGAAGAAATGGCATGATAAAATAATCAGAAGTTCAAAAGAATTTAAAGAAGGAGATAGAGTTCTTCTTTTCAATTCACGATTCAAGCTATTTCCCGGAAAATTGAAATCAAGATGGTCTGGACCATTCATAGTCAAAAGAGTTTTCCCATACGGAACAATAGAGTTAATAAATTCAAATGGGATTGAATTTAAAGTTAATGGTCACAGAGTTAAACATTACATAGATAGTCCAATGGAAGTCGACAACGAAGTTAATCACAATTTCGACACCACAGCTAACTAAGTGTGGGGAGAATCAAGTCTTTAAAGGATAATATGTATTTCTGTTAGAGTTAGATTTTCTGTTTTCGTGTAGTTTCCGAGAATGGAACCCGAATGGTCTTTCCCTAGCAGACCCTAAAGAACTAGTCTTCTCCCCCCATTCTGAATTTTTATTTTTTTTTAAGTTTTACGAGATGAAGACTTCCTGTGAATTAAACCATGGTCTAATGCTACACGCTTTGATCACTAAATGTAATAATGACACCCTTCCAAGTGAAATAGTATCATTAATCAGAGGTAAATTGGACGGAGTAAGAAAAGAATCCAGGAACGAAAATAATAAATTATAATTTGGTAAAGGAAAATCAAAATCCACAGCGAAAAGAAGAGCACGACACCTTGAAAGATGTCACAAATGCGGAAAATGGTCACACGAAGGAAAATGTTCAAATAATCAAATATATTCAAATACCGAATTTGTTACTTTATGCAGAGATGGACCGTTCATATGTTTCGAAGAAAAATCATTGAATGCTCGAGGTTATGCCTATGTAGCTATGGAAAACCAATTAGTCCGACTATCTTATGAGTAGGCTAAAGCAGGTCACTAAGAATTCTATCTCACAGGTAAGTTTGTACAGTTTTTATTTTTATTTTATTGCTTTTAACCTTTTGATAATAAACGCTAAATCGTTCGCTATAAAGTATTAAATTGGTATTCAATAAAATTAGGTTTTGCGACCGAAATTATTGATATCATACAAAAATTTATTACATCACTGCGAAATTTACCGTTTATTCTTAAGGTATAAATATCTTTAATCAATCAACCCAAAATATTTCGAAAATTCGTCAGGAGTAAAACTAGGTAATATAGCCGAAATTACTTTACCGAAAAGGGGGGCGTATGTTTTTGATAATATTTGATTGATTAAAGTGGGATAAAATACCAAAAAGATTTTTAATTTTATTTTTACTTTGTTTTTAAAATTAATATTAAATTAATATTGTAAACCTTTTAAAATCAATATATTTAAGTTTGTAAATATTTAAAAAATTAATATTTTTAATATAAGTTTGTTGTATAAAAACAAAAATATAATTTAAGTTTGGTATGAATTTTTAATAATATGAATTTTTAATTTTATGCATTTTAAATTAAAGTTTGGTGTGAATTTAAAAACAAAAATTTACTTTATTTCGTTAAGTTAAAAATGTGATTTTTAAAATTCGTCGTGAGTTGAAAACTAGGTCGTTGAACCGAAATTGCTCTACCCAAGGGAGGGACGAGAACTTTTATTATCATTATTTTTAATCTTATTGAATTAAAGTATGCCAAAAACATTATAAAAATAAAAATAAACAAACGCCAATATGTTTGGAAACCTTGGTAAAATTTAATCATTTTTCTACGCTAATCACCGTCAATAATTTAAATTGTTACTGATTTCTTGCAAATGAGGGCATTGCAAGATCTTAAGTGTGGGAAGGGGTTAAATTCTTTCGGATTTTTAAAATTTTTTGACTTAAACACTTGGTTACCATTAAAAATACTAGTAACGCAGTAGTTGTATTAGAATCTAGTGCTCTCTGATAATAAAGAACAGCCCTAGTCTTATATACTGACTACCCAATTCTAGTAAAATTTTTCAAAATTTTCAATTAAATGAATTCAAAATCATGTTTATACATATTTATGAACGATAAAACTAGGTGTTAACACCAAAATTATTGTTACCTTGGAAAGGACATAAATTGAGAAACAAACCAAAATGTTAGAATTCATTTAAAATGGAATAGAGGACAACAAAAAGGCAAATAAAAGAAAATAAAAAGCCAACTGTGGAAAAAAATTTACCAAGTTCTTTAAAACATATATCACATATTTTGTACAAAGATACTTTTGTTTTGGACAAAATTAACCATTTTACCCGGAAAACTGTACTATATTTGAAAGAAAGATGGATCTACACGATGAATCAATTCCATCATTAAAAGGAAGTAAAGTCTTCCGAAAAAGAAACGCGCTTCTTGATTTAGGTCATGAAGTTGTCGTCCAGACCAGCTGTAGGTTGACGAAAAATCTAGAAAAGTCATCACTAAAATCAGCAGGAAATCCACGGACCTCAGCATCAAACAGGGTCGCCAAGTTGCCAGACTTATCCTAACCATGAGAGGATCTGTCTCGTAAAATGGGGAGGACGCCGTGCAAATTAGCTGGATAAGACTAATGAATCAGATCCCCAGAAAGGATAATCTCCTTAAAAGATCAAAAATTAGCTTTTAAGACTGATATTACTCAATCCTAGAGATTGACTTTTAAAGATTGAGAATTACAAATTCATGGAATTCGATGATATCTAAACTCGAGCTTGAACGAGAAAATATTTTGATCAAAATTACAAACCGATTTGTTTTCTGAAAACCCATTTTCAATGCGTTCATTACCATTGAACGTAAAATCCTAGGAATTCACCTGGAATTCATTAAGGTCACCTGAACTAAATCGGGTGTCAACCGTAAGAACGGTGGTTGCATAATATGGTCAAAGACAGGACCTTGTGCCAGACCGAAAAATTATAGGGTGATCTTTACTATTTCTCCTACAAAGGATAGTAATTGCATCCGACACATTATAGACCATGAACAAAAGCATGTCATTGGACATTGCCTTAACAGTTGCTTGTTCAACGCTTTCCTTTACAACCGGACGGTAGTTTACCGAAAGATAATATACGGAGCAAGTATATTGGACGTGTTGCTTTCCTAATACAAGGTTAGCAAGTGGGTGACACAAAACTACAAGTTTTGAGCTAAAATTTTCAAATATGAAACCCACCAAACCCTCAAAAATAATTTGCAAACATCGGTGAAGGGTTATTCCGGAAAACTTATCTAGGGTAAAAGCTAGATTTAATTTTCAAAAGATCAAATGTTTTCATAAAGATCCAATTTCCTTAATGGATCTAAATTTTTATAGTCATGTGGGACTGTAAACCACATCGTTACTACCATTGTTTATACCGCCGTATAGAAATCACTGATGTACAAAGTGTGAAGAATAAAGAAGTGATTCTAGTATTTTTATTTCAAGACTATATTGCTTGAGGACAAGCAACGCTCAAGTGTGAGAATATTTGATAATGCTAAAAACGAACATATATTTCATAGCATTATCCCTAAAGAAAGACAAGCTTTTAGTTGCAATTGTTCTATTTACAAGTGATATTCGTTTAAATAATAAAAGGTTAAGACAAAAGACAGATTCGACGAATTGAAGATGCAAACGACCAAAAAGCTCAAAAGTACAAAGTAAAATCAAAGTGGTTCCAATTATTGATAAGAAACGTCTCAAAATTACAAGAGTACAAGACGCAAAACGCAAAGTACAAGATATTAAATTATACGCAAGGACGTTCGAAAATCTGGAACCGGGACCAAATTCAACTCTCAACGCTCGACGCAACGGACTAAAAATTACAAGTCAACTATGCACATAAATATAATATAATATTTAAATAATTCTTATAATTATTTATATATTATATTTATTTATTAAAACGTCGACAAGCAAAGAAACAAAACTATGTGAGCTGCTACCTACCCCCATGCGATCGCATGGCCTGGAGGCACAAAAGCCATACGATCGCATGGCCCTGAAATCCAGCCCACAGGCCTATAAATTCGCAGCTTTGGTTCATCATACATCCATCTTTTTCTTCTTTCTCTCATACGTAAGATATATATATATATATATATATATATATATATATATATATATATATATATATATATATATTAATTTTAATTTTAAATTCTAATAATAAGGGTATGTTAGCAAATGTTGTAAGGGTGTAAGTCGAAATTCTGTCCATGTAACGCTACGCTATTTTTAATCACTGTAAGTTATGGTTAATGTTATTTTTAAATTAATGTCTCGTAGCTAAGTTATTATTATGCTTATTTAATGCCGAAGTAATCATGATGTTAGACTAAATATTAAAATTGGGTAATTGGGCTTTGTACCATAATTGGGGTTTGGATAAAAGCACGACACTTGTGGAAATTAGACTATGGGCTATTAATGGATTTTATATTAACTAAACGATACCTCGTTAAATTAATATATAGACTTATAATTTGACGTATTTATATATAACCACATACGCTTGACTGGGTACGGTGGGCGGGATATCTATAAATACCAATAATTGTTCATTTTACCGGACACGGAACTGGATTAATAGTTAATAGACTTGTTGAAACAAGGGTGGATTACATTCAAGGGTAATTGGTGTAATTGTTAACAAAGTAGTAAAACCTTGGTTTACACGCAGTCGATAACCTGGTGTATTCATTAAACAAAGTATTAAAACTTTGTTACAATTCAAATCCCCAATTAGTTGGAATATTTGACTTCGGGAATAAGAATAATTTGACGAAGACTTTCGCACTTTATATTTATGCCTGATGGACTATTATGGACAAATTCGTATGGACATATCGAATAATCCAGGACAAAGGACAATTAACCCATGGGAATAAACTAAAAATCAACACGTCAAACATCATGATTACGGAAGTTTAAATAAGCATAATTCCTTTATTTCATATTTAATTTCCTTTATTTTATATTTAATTGCACTTTTAATTATCGCACTTTTATTTATTATCATTGTATTTAATTGCACTTTAAATTATCGTACTCTTTAATTATCGCAATTTTATTTTATCGCACTTTTATTTATCGCAATTTCATTATCGTTATTTACTTTACGCTTTAAATTAAGTTATATTTATATTATACATTAGGTTTTAACTGCGACTAAAGTTTTAAAATCGACAAACCGGTCATTAAACGGTAAAAACCCCCTTTAATAATAATAATATTACTTATATATATTTTTGTATTTTTACAAATATAGTTTTTAAAATTATAGCGTTAAGCTTGTTTAAGAGATCCCTGTGGAACGAACCGGACTTACTAAAAACTACACTACTGTACGATTAGGTACACTGCCTATAAGTGTTGTATCAAGGTTTAGGTATATCCATTCTATAAATAAATAAATATCTTGTGTAAAATTGTATCATATTTAATAGTATTACGTTGTAAAAATAATACTATTTTATATACACCTCGCATAACATCAATAATTTACATATGTATATATAATACCAAAATTCCATAAATTACGGAGAAATTTTCGGAAGATGTCAGGAAAAGTTTACAGTAACAGATACGCTAAGATATGAATTTTTGTCTATACACTATTTATGTAATAAATGCAGGAAAACGTGTCTAGACTTAAGAATGATAAGCAGGTAATTTTTGACAAGAAATGATAAGCAAAACTTTTAACATGCAGACACGGTCGAAGTCCGGACTTACTAATGCATCCTAACAACTATCAGTTAGACACACTCATGCAAGACCTGGTTCGCTAGGACCAACGCTCTGATACCAACTGTGACGATCGTTCCAAATCCATATGGACGAACACGTCATTTATCGATTTCATTGCGAGGTATTTGACCTCTATATGATACGTTTTGTAAACATTGCATTCTTTTGAAAAGGCACACCATAAATAAATATTTAAATCAAAGGTTTTCGACATCTAATGATTTCTACATATAGACAATCACCGTAATATAATAGTTTACAATGATACTTCCGTTGACAATGCAGTCAAAATAAGATACATGGTGATGATTTGGTGAATGCAACGTTTCCTTGAAAAATATGTCATGTAAGACTCCATGCACATAGCTTGTCTAACATATAAGCAAACAGCGAAAAACTTCTAGGAAACCTGAGAATAAACATGCTAACAAGTGTCAACACAAAGGTTGGTGAGTTCATAGTTTTATTGTTTCGTATAATCTGTATGTAAAGGTGTGTCATACCCCGTCCTAATCCAACTGGACGAAGTCATCAACATTTGATTCCAGAGCGATGATCGACTCCAAGTAATGTCCTTAAAATGAGCAAATGCACAGCGGAAGATTTCTTTCATACCTGAGAATAAACATGCTTTCAAGTGTCAACCAAAAGGTTGGTGAGTTCATTAGTTTAACATAAATAATCATTTCATAATTTTAATAGACCACAAGATTTCATATTTCCATTTCTCATAAACATACATCCCATGCATAGAGACAAAAATATCATTCATATGGATTGAACACCTGGTAACCGACATTCACAATATGCATATAAGAATATCCCCATCATCCCGGGATCCTCCTTCGGACATGATATAAATTTCAAAGTACTAAAGAATCCGGTACTTTGGATGGGGCTTGTTGGGCCCGATAGATCTATCTTTAGAGTTCGCGTCAATTAGGGTGTCTGTTCCCTAATTCTTAGATTACCAGACTTAATAAAAAGGGCATATTCGATTTCGATAATTCAACCATAGAATGTAGTTTCACGTACTTGTGTCTATTTCGTAAAACATTTATAAAAGCAGCGCATGTATTCTCAGTCCCAAAAATATATATTGCAAAAGCATTTAAATAGGGATTAATGAAACTCACGCATACAAATATTGTAAAATAGTTAATAAAGCATTTGCATGTATTCTCAGCCCAAAAATGTAAAGAGTAAAACGGGTAAATGAAACTCACGCATATAAATATTGTAAAACAGTTAATAAAGCATTTGCATGTATTCTCAGCCCAAAAATGTAATGAGTAAAGAGGGATCAAATGAAACTCACCGTACTGTATTTTGTAGTAAAAATACATATGACGACATTGAACAATGCAGGGTTGGCCTCGGATTCACGAACCTATATCATTTGTATATATATATATATATATATATATATATATATATATATATATATATATATATATATATATATATATATATATATATATATATATTAAGACATATAATCGTAACTGAACAAATTTGTTTAATATATCACAATTTACATATTATATAAATTTAATTTGTGAATATATTCAAAATGATTAGTAGTCATATAGTTATATTAATATCCATATTTTTATATATAATTGTTTAGTGTTATGTTTATAAATCAATAGATTGTTATATGTAGGTATTTATATAAATAATATTAGTAGATTTGATATATATATAGTTATGTAAAATTTTAATATAATTTTAGTATGTGTAATAAGTATATTTTTATACATAAAATATATTTTTGTTTAAAAATGATAGTTTTGATATTAGTGATGTAATGATATTTATAATAATAACTTTATTAAAAAATGATAATATTAATAATAACAATAATAATACAATACTAATAATATAAATAAATACAATAATCATAGTAATGAAAATACTAATAGTTTATAATTGATAGTACTAGTAATAATAATGATAATATCATAAATTATATCATTAATCATTTTGCTATTAATAATACCTAACATGCTAGCAAAAATAATAATTAAACATAGTAGTAGTAGTAATAATAATAATAATAATAATAATAATAATAATAATAATAATAATAATAATAATAATAATAATAATAATAATAATAATAATAATAATAATAATAATAATAATAATAATAATAATAATAATAATAATAATAATAATAATAATAATAATAATAAAAATATAGTGTATATACCCTTTCTAAAGCTTTTCCAAAAAAATTGTCCACGACGGGGCTCGAACCCACGACCCCTTGGTTACACACAACACTCTTGACCACCCTTCTGTATCAATATATCTGAATATAGCCGAACCCAGTATATATCTAACTCGTTATTTCTGTTTCTATATCTTCTTCTTCTTTTAAGAAAAATAAAACGCCACCAACAGGGCTCGAACCTCCGATCCCTCGCTACCCTGACACACTCCTAGCCATCCCTCCATATCTGCTTTCCTGTTTTAATTAGTTCCTTCTATTTATTTAGCCTTTTTACTTTCTGTTTTGTTTTCTGCTACCTCACAGGTTCATCAACATAATATATGTCATCAACATATATATCTTTCTTAATTATCATCAGCCTAACGTCTCATTAAAAAAAAATGCGATGACCCAATTGTATTTGTTTAGTGGATCCACCAAATAGCCCATTCATTTAAGATAATCCGAAGCCCAATAACTAAACCTCACGGCCCAATATTTACATCAAACTTACGGCCTAATTTAGGATGAACCATCTCCAGCTTGTTAACCTATCTTTCTAGGATTCCTTTTCTTTTAAATTGTTATTTATAACACCCACATGTTATCCATGCTATACATGTCGGCCATAAGCAAAATAAAATATAAGGCAAGCATCACCAACTCGATTTATCATCATTATTGAAAATTTTATAAAAACAGAAGGGCTGTAGCGAGTTGCAGTTGGGTGTCGTCCAAACAGAAAAACAAAAGAAAGAAAGAAATAAAAAAAAAAAACGCAGCATGCTTGATATGATGATCGAAGTGATTGTGTTCAACAATAGTGTTACTTGTTTAAAAAAAATGGTGAAGGGTGATGTATTGAGGTGGTTCCCGTAGGTGGAGATGGTGGTTAAGGGTGATAGGGAGGGTCTTCGGAGATGGTTTCATGGAGGTAGTGTATCAACAATATCATTGGTGTAGTAGTTTGGTGTTGGCTTGCAAGTTGAATAAGAAGTAGAAACCAAACGTAAATTGAGTGAGGGTTTGTGAGGTGTTGGTGGGATGGTGATTCTCGGAGATCAAGGTGGTTGTCGAATGGTTATAGTGGTGGTAGTGGAGTGACATAATGGAAACATGAAAAACCAAGATGGTGATGAGAGTGGCGGGTTGAAGGCGATGGAGGTTGTGGTGCACTAAGGAGGTGATGACCGATGGTGTTTTGGGTGAAGTGGGGTAATGTTTTGATGATGGTGATGAACGGTTGTGGTTCATAAAGGTAGCAGTCTTTCTCGAGTAGTAGCAAGAAATTAAATCATATACGTGATATATGGTGATGGGTTTAATAATAAGAGGTGGTGACGTCATGACCGGCTGTGGTGATATGCAAGGTGAACAAGTGGGTTTCGATGGTAACAAAAACAGAAATTTATTTCTATCGATCAAAACAATTTGGATTAGCAAGTTACCTGGGTTTGTTGTGGGTGTCGGTTCAAATAATATGAAGCAAGTGAGTTAGGGTTTTTGTGGAGGTGGTTTACAGATATATAACTCTATATCTTATATGAATGTAATATCTATTTATATACATAGAGATTAGATAGACATAAAATAAAGAGAAAAGCATATTCAAATATGATATGCAAGTTGATTAGTTGATAGGAACTATTGATCGTACAGAAATAATAAAAGAAATGTAAAAGTTTGATACTGACACTAAACAAATTTTGGATTATGTAGGTGTTTAATTCAAGATTCGTACGATATTGTGAATTGGAGAATCAATTAGGCAGACCAAAACAAAAATGAAAAAAAATTCGATGTGGACATGTAAAAGCAATTAATTCTGTATCTGATTCCCTATATATCTAAATCTATTTAACATTGTTTATATATTTATATATAAATCTGTATATAAATCTGTATATATATAAAACGTATAAGTATGGATATGTAAATCTGTATAACTCTGTTTTTCATACGTATATATATCTATCTAATATAAATTCCAACTGATTCTTAATAATAATAATTAATCTTACTAATGACTAAATGTGATAATAAAAATGATAATAATAATAATGATAATAAATTTTTATAATAATAACAATCCTAACTATAATTATAGCAATGGTTTTTAGTATTAATGAAATGTAATAATATTAATAATAATTGTATTATTAATAATTATAATTTTAATCATTCTTATCATTTAAAATCTTTATTTTAATAATTATAATCTTTTAATTTCGTCACTAACTATATTGAACAAATATCGAAACAAACACGTTTATGTAAAGTATTATACATCTAATACCTTAACGTTTTCAATTAATAAGTATATATTATATATACATATCTATATACACATAAATGTTCGTGAATCGTTGAGCATGGTTAAAGGGTAATTGATTACATGAATATAGATTTTAAAACTTTCGAGACTCAACATTACAGATTTTGCTTATCGTGTCTTTATTTATATAAAGATTAAGTTTAAATTTGGTCGAAAATTTCCGGGTCATCACAGTACCTACCCGTTAAAGAAATTTCGTCCCGAAATTTGAGTGAGGTGGTCATGGCTAATAATAAAAATGTTTTCATGACGAATATGAGTTGATAAATAGAGTTTTATCATTATTGAGTAATATGGATAAAACAATTCGATTATTCGAAGAGTACGAATGAAGCTATCACCAAAGGGTGAAATGAGTAGGTATGGATTCGTCATATCTTTTGACGTAGATAGGATTGATTTCCAAGTTCAAGAGATTTGGAGAAAATCTTCGTAATACGATTTGATTCTTCGGTAATCAAGGAAATTTAGGATCCGCTTTAAATGCGATCATGCTTTTTGATTGCTTTGTCGGATATTTTACTATAAATCCACCCCCTTCATATCCTTACAACTCACACCTTCTATTCTTTCTCCTTTAATTTGTACTTTGAATCATTTGTCAACATGCTCCATCCCGTTCTGATCCTGGATATACTCTTAGCTTTTATATCTGTCATTCTTCTCTTTCATCTATCACCGGAGGATTATATTTACTTCTACTATTACCTTGGGGTTATAGTGTTTTTAATATTTTTTTCCCGTGCCTTTACGTGATGATAATGCTAAAAACGAACATATATTTCATAGCATTATTCCTCAAGAAAGACAAGCTTTTAGTTGCAATTGTTCTATTTACAAGTGATATTCGTTTAAATAATAAAAGGTGAAGACAAAAGACAGATTCGACGAATTGAAGACGCAAACGACCAAAAAGCTCAAAAGTACAAAATACAATCAAAGAGGTTCCAATTATTGATAAGAAACGTCTCGAAATTACAAGAGTACAAGATTCAAAACGCAAAGTACAAGATATTAAATTGTACGCAAGGACGTTCGAAAATCCGGAACCGGGACCAGAGTCAACTCTCAACGCTCGACGCAACGGACTAAAAATTACAAGTCAACTATGCACATAAATATAATATAATATTTAAATAATTCTTATAATTATTTAATATATTATATTTATTTATAAAATCGTCGGTAAACAAAGAGCCAAACTTGTGTGAGCTGTATTTACAAACTCCGCGACTCGCGGAGTTTGAAGGCCAAAAGGGCCGCGAGTCGCGGAGGCCCAAATTCTGAAATTCCCTATAAAGCCAACCGAATTTTGATCATTTTTCACACACTTAATCTATCTCTCTTTCAATATATACGTAAAAATATATATATATAATTTATATTTTAATTTTAATTTTAATTTTAAATCCTAATAATAAGGGTATGTTAGCGAATGTTGTAAGGGTGTAAGTCGAAATTATGTCCGTGTAACGCTACGCTATTTTTAATCATTGTAAGTTATGTTCAACCTTTTTAATTTAATGTCTCGTAGCTAAGTTATTATTATGCTTATTTAATCCGAAGTAATCATGATGTTGGGCTAATTACTAAAATTGGGTAATTGGGCTTTGTACCATAATTGGGGTTTAGACAAAAGAACGACACTTGTGGAAATTAGACTATGGGCTATTAATGGGCTTTATATTTGTTTAACTAAATGATAGTTTGTTAATGTTAATATAAAGATTTACAATTGGGCGTCCCTATAAATTACCATATACACTCGATCGGACACGATGGGCGGGGTATTTATATGTACGAATAATCGTTCATTCAACCGGACACGGGAATGGATTAATAGCCACTAGAATAATTAAAACAGGGGTGAAATTATGTACAAGGACACTTGGTATAATTGATAACAAAATATTAAAACCTTGGGTTACACTCAGTCGACATCCTGGTGTAATTATTAAACAAAGTATTAAAATCTTGTTACAGTTTAAGTCCCCAATTAGTTGGAATATTTAACTTCGGGTATAAGAATAATTTGACGAGGATACTTGCACTTTATATTTATGACTGATGGACTGTTATGGACAAAAACCAGACGGACATATTAAATAATCCAGGACAAAGGACAATTAACCCATGGGCATAAAACTAAAATCAACACATCAAACATCATGATTACGGAAGTTTAAATAAGCATAATTCTTTTATTTCATATTTAATTTTCTTTATTTTATATTTAATTGCACTTCTAAATTATCACATTTTATTTATTGTTATTGTATTTAATTGCACTTTAATTATCGTACTTTTTAATTATCGCAAGTTTATTTTATCGCACTTTTATTATTCGCAATTTCATTATCATTATTTACTTTACGCTTTAAATTAAGTCTTGTATTTATTATTTTACAGTTGGTTTTAACTGCGACTAAAGTTTTAAAATCGACAAACCGGTCATTAAACGGTAAAAACCCCCCTTTATAATAATAATATTACTTATATATATATTTGTATTTTTATAAAAGTAAACTAATATAGCGTTAAGCTTTGTTTAAAGATTTTCCCTGTGGAACGAACCGGACTTACTAAAAACTACACTACTGTACGATTAGGTACACTGCCTATAAGTGTTGTAGCAAGGTTTAAGTATATCCATTCTATAAATAAATAAATATCTTGTGTAAAATTGTATCGTATTTAATAGTATTTTCCTGCTAAAATTAATAGCTATTTTATATACACCTCGCGAAACATCAAGTATATTTTTGGCGCCGCTGCCGGGGAACAATCTAGCTTAAAAGCCGGAAGCGCAACGCTAATATAAAAAAAAAAAAAATTTAGTTTACTTTTATTAAAATCCGTTTTTATAAAAATACGTTTTTAAATATTCGAAAATATAAAAAAAATATATATAAGTATTTTTAAGATTTTGTTAAATATTTAAGTTTTATAAAGTTTCTTTATTTTTATATAAGTTTTATTTAAGTATTTTGTTTTTATTTAAAACATATAAAAAAAACCGAAAAAAAAATATTTTTATATATATAAATCTATTTTTAAGATATTTTTAAATTTATAAAGAAGTTCTATTTTTATTTAAGTTTTTAAATATAAGTTTTTTTTTATTATACAAATATTTTGATATAAACAAAAAATATAAAACAGAAAATATTGAAGAAAAAAAAACGCGTCAGTTTTAAACTGTTCCAGGGTTGAATTTTGAAACCCCGCGACTCGCGGGGTTTACTGCTTGAAATACCGCAAGTCGCGGAGATACTCTGACACGCGACAGAACCCTAATTCTGCATTTATTACGGGTAATTATTAATTATTATAATTATTAACCCTAATTATTATTATTATTATAATTAGTTTTATTTTAAAGTTTTACTTTTTATTTAATTTATATTTTAGTTAAATTAGTTTAATTAAATTGTAAAATTAATAGTTTTATAAAATAAATAATATAAAAATAATATTTTTATAAAAAATTGTACTTTTTACAACTTTTTATATATTTTTATATTTTATCCATTTTTAATTGTTTTAGCGTAATATTTGTATTTTTTGCTCATATTTAGTTTTAAACTTAGTTTTTGCCATAGTTATTTTTACTTCTAGATTTTTAGGGTTTGCCGTAGAATTCCTTAAGTGCTTTTTCTTTAGACTAAGATTTAGGTGCTTTAGAATTTTGCGACGCCTTTTTAAGTTTTAGTTTCTTTTTAAGTTATTTCCATTTGGGATTTAGTTTTTCCTGTAAGCTTTAATATTTTAGACGACTTTTACCTATGTATCAATTATCATTCCAATTAGTAATCTCAATTTGCGATTATAATTTTAAGTAAGTTGTAGTAATAAGGTTAGGTTAGTCAAGTATTTTTAAGTTTTATAAGTTTCTTTTATTTTTCCGTCACCTTTTATTTTTTAACCATTTTTCTTTTTCGACCTTTTTCGACGAACTCTTTTTCTTTCTTATTTCTCGCTATTCTAGTTTTTAGGACATAGATTTTTATTCTACTTCTTATCTAAATTTCTTAAAATTACGAAAATTTATTTTAAGTGGTTAAATTGATAGACATCAAAATTTTCTGGTTCGTAGTAATAGTTGGATTTGTACGTGGACCGGGTTATTGGAGCCAAACAGTCCTCAATTATATTGAGACCAAACGAATCCTGCCCCTCTGCTGCATCTTTTGGCTATTCGAAACGTGGGCAAAATCAGAAAAGTCTATTGATTGGATAACTTATTATAATTTTTCTTTCCTTTTTAAAACTAATAGGATATTCAGTGAATGCACCGAGCAAGACGTTCACCACCTTTTGTACGTTCACCACCTGTAACTAGATCAAGACATTTAGCAAATATTACTGCGGTTGATTTTTCTTTAGAATCGTCATCCAGTCGACCAAGTACTCCAGTTCAAATTTCCGATAATCCATTTTTTGAACCCGACCTCACAATTGAGAATCCGGAGAATATTCAGGAACGGTTCGTAGATCCTGAACCACTAAACTTTCCTCCGGAACCACCAATCATTCAAACAGAGATTGTTGAGGAACGAACCATTAAATCGGAATTCTCTAGTGATTCCGATTCAACAAATTCAATTATGGAGAATCTGGAACCTTTAAGTATGGAAGACCGAATGAGAGCTAAACGCACTGGCCAAGGTCACGCAATTACTCATCCAGACATTAATGCGCCAGATTATGAAATCAAAGGACAAATTCTACACATGGTGACTAATCAATGCCAATTTAGTGGTGCGCCGAAGGAAGATCCAAATGAACATCTACGTACCTTTAATAGGATCTGCACACTATTTAAAATCCGAGAAGTGGAGGATGAACAGATATATCTCATGTTATTTCCCTGGACTTTAAAGGGAGAAGCCAAAGATTGGTTGGAATCGTTACCTGAAGGGGCGATTGATACATGGGATGTTTTAGTTGAAAAATTTCTTAAACAATTCTTTCCTGCATCTAAAGCCGTAAGACTTCAAGCAGAAATTGTTACGTTTACACAGAAGCCGAATGAAACTCTATATGAGGCATGGACTAGATATGGAAAGTTGTTAAGAGGATGTCCGCAACATGGTTTAGACACCTGTCAAATAGTACAAATATTCTACCAAGGATGCGACATCACTACAAGGAAAGATATAGATATAGCAGCTGGTGGTTCTATTATGAAAAAAAACCGAAACTGATGCTTACAAAATT
The DNA here is from genome assembly GCF_046630445.1 of Rutidosis leptorrhynchoides. NCBI lineage: Eukaryota > Viridiplantae > Streptophyta > Magnoliopsida > Asterales > Asteraceae > Rutidosis > Rutidosis leptorrhynchoides. The sequence goes on along the minus strand of NC_092334.1, from coordinate 137,438,767 downwards.
ATTGATAACACTGTTTCCCACTCACATGAGTGGCACCAAGAAAAAGATATCGTTAGATCATCTAAAGCAGCTAAAGCCGATTCTAGCCATGACTTAGATTCCATTTCCGCAAAGATAGATACTGTGGAGAGACGAATGGAAAAGATGACTAAAGATATTCACTCAATACGAATTAGTTGTGAGCAGTGTGAAGGACCACATTTGACAAAAGATTGTCTCAGTATTGAATTAACAATGGAACAAAGAGAGAATATTTCATACATAAACCAAAGGCCTGGAAATAATTATCAGACTAATTATCAACCGCCAAGACCGATTTACAATAAAAACCAAAATTATAACAGAAATATTCCATACAACAACCAACAAGGTCCTAGCAATCAACAAGTATCCAATAATAATTACAATCAGCAAAGACCTAATTTTCAAAACAAACCACCACCCGATGATAAAAAGCCAAATTTATAAGACATGATGACGAAGCTAGTTGAAACTCAAACGCAGTTTTTCACATCTCAGAAACAAACTAATGAACAAAATGCTCAAGCATTTAGAAATCAACAAGCTTCTATTCAAAATCTGGAACAAGAAGTAAGTAACCTAGCAAGGTTAATAGGTGAAAGAAAACCAGGAAGTCTACCTAGTGATACAAATGCTAACCCCCGGAATGAAACAGCTAAAGCCATTACCACAAGAAGTGGTACAACACTTAAACCACCTGAAATACCTGTAACTTCTGATGAAGCTATTCCTACTCCATAAGAACCACAACCTAATCAAGATAAGGAAAAAGAACCGGTAGTTGAAAAGGTTAATGAAGATAACACAGTTAAGGTTAAACCTTATGTTAAACCATACCAACCACCACTTCCTTACCCGAGTAAAATGAAGAAAGAGAAACTTGAAGCCGAGCAATCCAAATTCTTGGATATGTTTAAACAGATAAATGTAAATCTTCCTTTCATTGATGTGATTTCAGGAATGCCTAGATATGCTAAATTCTTGAAAGATCTAATCTCAAATAGAAAGAAAATGGAAGAACTCTCGGCTGTTACTATGAATGCTAATTGTTCAGCAGTGCTGTTGAATAAGATACCAGAAAAATTATCTGATCCAGGAAGTTTCACAATTCCATGTTTTCTGGGTAGTCTTAGTTCAATAGAAGCATTAGCAGATTTAGGTGCTAGTATAAATCTAATGCCGTATTCACTATACGCTAAACTAGACCTTGGAGAATTGAAACCAACAAGAATTAGCATACAACTAGCCGATAGATCAATAAAATATCCTAGAGGGATAATGGAGAACATGCTAGTTAAAGTTGGTACTTTAGTATTTCCAGTAGATTTTGTTTTTCTGGACATGGAAGAAGATTCTCAAGTTCCTCTCATATTAGGAAGACCATTCTTAAACACGGCTAAAGCAATGATAGACGTGTTCGGTAAGAAATTGGCCCTAAGTATAGAGGACGAGAGTGTTACCTTTTCAGTTGATAAAGCAATGCAACAACCGCAATCTGCAGATGATACATGTTATTATATTCAAACTATAAATGCACATGCAGAATTATTAGAAGAATTTCCAGAATTGCAAGGAACAGGAGAATGTTCTTTAGGATAAGGTAATGAACCAATTGATGAAGCTGAAATGTTAGCTACACTTATAGCTAATGGATATGAATCAACAACAGAAGAAATTCAAATGCTAAAAGAAGAAGACGGATATCGATACAAATCATCGATAGAAGAACCTCCGAAATTAGAGTTAAAGCCACTTCCAAACCATTTGGAATACGCTTATTTACATGGTGAATCTGAATTACCTGTAATAATATCGTCTTCTCTTACTGAAAATGAGAAATCACAACTCATTTCTGTGTTGAAAGCTCATAAACCAGCCATTGCATGGAAGATTCATGATATTAAAGGAATAAGTCCTTCGTATTGCACACATAAAATCCTTATGGAAGAAGGTCATAAAACGTATGTGCAACGCCAACGAAGACTAAATCCTAATATGCAAGATGTAGTTAAAAAAGAGATTATTAAACTGCTAGATGCAGGTTTGATATATCCAATTTCTGATAGTCCATGGGTAAGCCCAGTTCAATGCGTGCCTAAGAAGGGTGGCATGACTGTCATTACAAATGAGAAAAATGAGCTTATTCCTACTAGGACCGTAACAGGATGGCGTGTGTGTATTGATTATAGAAAATTAAATGACGCCACCAGAAAAGATCACTTTCCCTTACCTTTCATAGATCAAATGTTGGAAAGATTAGCCGAAAATAGTTACAATTGTTTTCTAGATGGATTTTCTGGATATTTTCAAATTCCAATAGCACCCGAGGACCAAGAGAAAACCACATTCACGTGCCCTTATGGTACTTTTGCTTACAAACGCATGCCATTTGGACTTTGCAACGCCCCTGCAGCCTTTCAAAGGTGTATGATGGCGATTTTTCATGACATGATAGAAGAATGCTTGGAAGTTTTCATGGATGACTTTTCAGTGTTCGGTGATACATTTGAATCATGTCTAGCTAATCTTGAACGAATGCTTATTAGATGCGAACAATCAAATCTAGTTCTTAATTGGGAGAAATGCCATTTCATGGTTAAAGAAGGCATCGTTCTTGGACATAAAATTTCAAAAGAAGGAATTGAAGTGGATAGAGCTAAAGTAGATGTAATTGCTAAACTTCCACATCCCACCAATGTTAGAGGAGTTAGGAGTTTTCTAGGGCATGCCGGTTTTTACCGACGTTTCATAAAAGATTTTTCTAAAATTGCCACTCCTATGAATAAACTCCTAGAAAAGGATGCTCCATTCATCTTTTCAGATGAGTGTATCAAATCTTTTAATATTCTTAAAGAGAAACTCACTAATGCACCGATCATGGTAACACCAAATTGGAATCTACCATTTGAACTAATGTGCGATGCAAGTGATTTTGCAATGGGAGCCGTTTTAGGACAAAGGATTGAAAAACGATTTCAACCTATATATTATGCTAGTAAGACGTTACAAGGAGCATAAACGAACTATACAACTACTGAAAAAGAACTCCTTGCTATTGTCTTTGCTTTTGACAAATTTCGATCATATCTCGTTCTAGCAAAAACGGTGGTCTATACCGACCACTCTGCTCTTAGATACCTATTTTCAAAACAAGATGCTAAACCAAGATTAATCCGTTGGATCTTACTCTTACAAGAGTTTGATATTGAAATCCGAGATAAAAGAGGAGCAGAAAATCTCGCCGCTGATCATCTTTCTCGTCTTGAAAATCCCGAATTAGAAGTTCTAAATGAATCGGCCATACAAGACAACTTTCCTGATGAATATCTATTGAAGATAGATTATAAAGAAATTTCATGGTTTGCAGACTATGCAAACTACTTAGTATGTGGATTCCTTGAAAAAGGATTATCGTACCAAAGACGAAAGAAATTCTTCAGTGATATAAAACACTATTTTTGGGAAGATCCACATCTGTTTAAAAGTTGTCCCGATGGAATAATACGTCGATGTGTATTTGGAGATGAAGCTAGTAAAATTTTAAACCATTGTCACACAGGACCAACAGGAGGGCATTATGGGCCTCAACTAACAGCAAGAAAAGTTTATGATGCTGGATTCTATTGGCCTACAATTTACAAAGACGCACACCTTCTTTGCAAATCCTGTGATGCTTGTCAAAGGGCCGGAAAAATAAGTCAACATGATGAAATGCCACAAAATGTCATCCAAGTATGTGAAGTACTTGACATTTGGGGTATTGACTTTATGGGTCCATTTCCAAAATCTCATAATAATCTCTATATACTCGTAGCCATTGATTATGTATCTAAATGGGCGGAAGCACAAGCTCTCCCAAATAACGATGCACGAGTTGTAGTCAACTTTTTAAAACGTCTTTTTGCAAGGTTTGGAACACCGAAAGCTTTAATAAGTGATCGGGGTACTCATTTCTGTAATAATCAACTTGAGAAAGTTCTTAAAAGATATGGAGTAACTCATAAAATCTCCACCGCATATCATCCACAAACAAGTGGACAAGTTGAAAATACCAACCGAGCTTTAAAACGTATTCTAGAGAAAACCGTAGGTTCAAATCCGAAGGAATGGTCTATTAAATTGGAGGATGCACTCTGGGCTTTTAGAACAGCCTACAAAACTCCAATTGGAACCACACCTTTTAGACTTGTTTATGGAAAAGCATGTCATCTTCCAGTAGAAATTGAACACAAAGCATTTTGGGCTTTGAAGACATGTAATCTTGATTTACATGAAGCCGGACGTCTACGATTAAGTCAACTAAATGAATTAGAAGAGTTAAGACATGAAGCATACGATAATTCGTTAATCTATAAAGAAAGAACGAAGAAATGGCATGATAAAAGAATCAGAAGTTCAAAAGAATTTAAAGAAGGAGACAGAGTTTTTCTTTTCAATTCACGATTCAAGCTATTTCCTGGAAAATTGAAATCAAGATGGTCTGGACCATTCATAGTTAAAAGAGTTTTTCCATACGGAACAGTAGAATTGATAAATTCAAATGGGATTGAATTTAAAGTTAATGGTCACAGAGTTAAACACTACATAGATGGTCCGATGGAAGTCGACAACGAAGTTAACCACAATTTCGACACCACAGCTAACTAAGTGTGGGGAGAATCAAGTCTTTAAAGGATAATATGTATTTCTGTTAGAGTTAGATTGTCTGTTTTCGTGTAGTTCTCGAAAATGGAACCCGAATGGTCTTTCCCTAGCAGACCCTAAAGAACTAGTCTTCTCCCCCCATTCTGAATTTTTATTTTTTTTAGGAAATGAAGACTGCCTGTGAACTAAACCATGGTCTAATGCTACACGCTTTGATCACTAAACGTAATAATGACACACTTCCGAGTGAAATAGTATCAGTAATCAGAGAAAGAATGGACGGAGTTAGAAAAGAATCCAGATGCGAAGATAATAAGTTACAATTTGGTAAAGGAAAATCAAAATCCGCAGCAAAAAGAAGAGCACGACACCTAGAACGATATCACAAATGCGAAAAATGGTCACATGGAGGTAAATGTTCAAATAATCAAACCTATTCAAATACCGAATTTGTTACTTTATGCAGAGACGGACCGTTCATATGTTTAGAAGAAAAGACACTGAATGCTCGAGGTTATGCCTATGTAGCTATGGAAAACCAATTAAACCGACTATCTTATGAATGGGATAGATCATATAACTAAGAATACTATCTCACAAGTAAGTCTGTACAGTCTTTATTTTTATTTTTATTTTTAACCTTTTGATAATAAACGCTAATTTGTTCGCTATAGGTATTAAATTGGTATTGAATAAAATTAGGTTTGGCGACCGAAATTATTGATATCATTCAAAAATTTATTACATCACTGCGAAATTTAACGTTTATTCTTAAGGTATAAATATCTTTAATCAATCAACCCAAAATATTTCAAAAATTCGTCATGAGTTAAATTAGGTCTTGGAACCGAAATTACTTTACCGAAAAGAGGGGCGCATATTTTTGATAATATTTGATTGATTAAAGTGGGATAAAAAGCCAAAAAGATTTTTAATTTTATTTTTTACCATGTTTTTAAAATTAATATATAAATCTTAAATTAATATTGTAAACTTTGTAAAAACAATATTTTTAAAATTGTAAATATTTGAAAAAAATTAATATAAGTTTGGTGTGAATTTTTAGTGTTATGCATTTTAAATTATAAGTTTGGTGTGAATTTATAATAAGAATTTTTAAATTAAGTTTGGTGAGAATTTTTAATTTTTAAAATATGAATTTTTAATTTTATGCATTTTAAATTGTATGTTTGGTGTGAATTTTTAATATTAATTTTGAATTTTATATTTAAATTGTGTGAATTTAAAAACAAAAATTTACTTTATCTCATTAAGTTAAAAATATGATTTTTAAAATTCGTCGTAAGTTGAAGACTAGGTCTTTGAACCGAAATTGCTTTACTCAAGGGAGGGACGAGAACTTTTATTATCATTATTTTTAATCTTATTGAATTAAAGTATGCCAAAAACATTAAAAAACCCAAAAATCTAAGCTTTTAAAACAATCGCTACAAAAAGACAAATTTTAAAATTTTGCCGAAGGACGGACTAGGACATCGATCCGAAACGACCTCGTCCTAAATAACAAGGGAAACAAAATTTTAAAATTAATTACTTAATTGTTTTAATTAGTATAAGTTAAAAAAAAAAATACCAAACTCCGCGACTCGCGGAGTTTGAAGGTCCAAACACCGCGACTCGCGGAGGGACCAAAACCCAGAAAAAAATAAAAAGTAAAAAAAACAGATCAGTTCACTCCCCACACCACAAAACTGCGAAAAAACCCGAAAAAACACCCCTAAAATCACGATTTTTAACCGTTAATCATCAAATCTTTTTCTAAAATCATGTTGAGAAGGATGCTATCAAGGAATTACTCAAGAAAAACGGTAAATCTCTACACCTAAACACCATTTAATCAGAAAATTAGTGTTCTTGAGCAATTTTTTTCCCCAATTTGATTTTGATGCTTTTTAGTGTAATTAGGCTTAAATTGTTTATGTATTATGCTTGTATAACCTAGATTGATGCTATTTAACATGATTAGAAGCCTTAAACTTCAAATTTTGAGTAATCTAGGGTTTGTGTTCTTGAGCAAATTTGGGGCTTTTTGATATAAACAGGTTATGGCCAATTTTTGTCATGAATTGTTGCTAAATTAAGTAGTGTAACATGTTTAGGTAGTTAAATGATCCAAACTTTGAGCCTAAACATGATTTTGAGAATTAAAGTGGACTTTTTCAAGTCTAAAATTCATGAACTTGATTTTTGAAAGATAATGCCATTTGAAACTTGTTTAATTGCTAGTAATGATTATTTTGACATGTTATTTGAGTTGAATGCTTATGAACTTGGCGAACATTTTCGTATATGCTTATTTGAAAAAGTGTAGATTTGATAAAAATGTGAAAATAAGCTTAAGTTTGATATAAATTGATCATGTCATTGTAATTATTTTGATTGATGATTTGCTGACACTAATGCATATTTGGATGCACAAAAATTGTGTTTGATGTGTTTTGCAGACTGAAAGGGGTGAATCTTCATCCCAAGCTCGCAATGCTCCTGCTGAGAATGCGGAACAACAGGAGGTGGATAACTACTACAAGCAAGATATACCTCATCCAGTCATGACCTTTTCTGATATGCACTTGGAAGATTTGCACCCGAACCTAAGATTTGACAGACTTTGGATAGATTATCCAAAATACCAAAGGGGTTTGCATACTCTTCATTCTAAAGTTGTTGAGGTACCTAGGGTCATAGAATGGGAACCATTAGAAGCTGTATAATTGGTCGGGCCAATTAGGGAATTACTTGCACAGAGGTATGGTAATTCTACTTTTAATGACTGGGTACGTTTATTCACCATGCGTAGACCTGTATATAAAGTATGGTGTGAAGAATTGTTGTGTAGTATAGAATTAAATGATCGGGTAGCTAGTTTAACCGATCAATCTTTTATTAGATTTTTGTTAAGAGGTTCGATGCGCCACATGTCTTTACTAGACATGGCTCAGGCTTTACGTATATATACGCCTGAGGAGTTAGCATCTGCCGATTGTAGAGGGTTGATACTAAATGGTAGAAAGACAGATGAAAATTTTGATACTCATGGTGTATGGAGTCAAATGACAAGCCATCACCGATTCAAAGGGGGAAATTACTCTTATTTGGATATAGATAGAGCTGAATTAAGAGTGATTCATACGTTTTTAGCTAATTCGATTACACAAAGAGGTAAGAACAAGGAAAAGGTAAATGAACAGGATTTTTTTTACCATATGTGTATTCGAGACCCACAAAGCGCTGTAAGTATACCTTATTGTGTGGGTTATTATTTATCAGCTATGGTTAGGGGATGAGACCGCATAGCATAATAGGAGGTGGTATTTTTATTACTTTGATTGCTGAATATCTCGGTGTGGATATAAGTCGGGGGGGATTATTAGTCGAAGAACCAGAACCCCGCGATACTATTGAAGGTATTTTGTATGCCCGAGAGACATATTAAATTAATGTGGCTAATGTGTTATGATCCAAGTCGGGTCATACCCAATAACAAGCTTACCGACACTTTATATGTGTTTAATCTTAACGATTGGATCATTAAGTAAATACGCGACACTTGAATTTTAGAAAATTAGTTTTCTAAAATATTATCACTTGAGATAAATTATTTGGATAATTTATATATGTATATTAAGGATTTAATTATTTATAGGTTTAAATAATTATGTTGTGTTTTATAAAGTGGTTTATAAAAATGCAAGTAACAAAACATTTACATGGTGTGTTATTACAAGTTTTATAAAATTTACATATTTTATAAATCAAACCCCATGGTGGCGGTTTTGATGAGGTCAAGGGGACACACACATGCCTTTTGTTACTTTTAATACAACACAAGTTCTTAAGTACATGTGTGTCTCTTTAATCAAGTAATTGACCCATGCAATAAACACACATAACAACAACATTCTCTCTTCTCTTTTGGGGGGCTGCTGGCCGAGTTTCTCAAAGGGAAAAGGAGGGAGATTTTGCTGGTTAATGAAGGTGATAAGTGTCTAAAATCCTAACCAAGTTCAAGGAAGGTGTTGGTGATTGAAAGCTTGGGGTATGTTTCACTTGAGGCTTCAAGTTAGAAGCTTTAATTCATTCATATTCATCATCATTAGCTGCTGTCCCTGGTCGAAATTTTCAGCAAATTACAAAGGGTTTCAAGCTTGCTAGACAAGGTAGTTAAGGTTCTAAGGTCTAGCTAACTTAAAGCGTGTTGTTGGTGCATCAAAGGCTTGAAGTTCTACATAATTGTTCATCATCTTATAAGCATTTTAGACAGCCCTTAAACTTGTTTTAAGGAGGTATATAACTCTCCCTTTCTTGTTAATTTGTAAGTATATATTCACAACTTGATCCTATTGGGAGTTAGCTTTAATTGGCTTAAAGTTTAACAAGTAAAATTTGATAATTACACGCTTCCGTTTATTAAGATTCTTAAAAGGTTTTAAGACTTCTCAAACTTGTTAAATCCCAACAATGGTATCTAGAGCCGAGGTTGTTGAAATATGCTTCGAGATGGTTATTGAACCCAATATAATTTTGCATTCTATGAACATGCATGAAGTAGAATGTAAAATTTTCGGTTTTGGGTGGTTTGTCATTTTGGCCAAAATCACTTGTGATTCTGTACTGCCAATCACTTGTGATTCTGTACTGCCAATCACTTGTGATTCTGTACTGCCAATCACTTGTGATTCTGTGTTGCCAATCACTTGTGATTCTGTACTGCCAATCACTTGTGATTCTGTATTGCCTATCACTTATGTAGATGATGTTCACAATCTATGCCTTGACCTTGTGTTTGGTTGCATGTTTGGTTGATTTAATATTTATTCATTTGGTCATGTAATTTATTTTATATTTGGTATGTAAAATAGATTAGGTTGTATTTCATTTTCTAGAAAAATGTATTAGGATACATATTTTGTAAAAAAAAAATGAAGATACAAGATGATGAAGACTTGAAGAACACAAGGAGCATATGGATGCAAGGTTAAGTGGGAGATTTGAAATCTCCTACTTTGTATTATTACCCCTTAACCCGGTGACATTTGTTTTCGGCTAAACAAATGTCCACCAAAATGGCTAGATTGTGAACATACTTGTTTTGCATGTGTGGTTGTTTGTTTGTTTATTGTATTGTATGTTTGGTTGATACAATTAATCACAAGATAACAACAAGCAAAACGACAATTTAATTGGTTAAATTAGACGTATTAATAACATGCAAGACGACAATTTAATTGGTTAAATTAAAAGCAACTAAAGACCTTAATAAATGGTTATTAAGAACAAGAAAAGGTTCACATATATATAAAATGGTTTATATCAAGTAATTGGCAAATTACAAGACATGAAAGTGGTTTTTCATAAGTACCATACACTAAATGCATGTTGGTGTATGGCATAAAAGTTTTCTCATACTAGAATAAACGAAAACTTAAAATCCCTTTTACAAACAAGGTAAACAAGTTTAACGCCATCCTTTTGTGAGACACTTAAACATATTAGGGAACTCATGATGGGATAAAGGTCACCTAACCGTCATGAACAAACTAATGTGGTTAAGGTGAATTTGACATGCTTGTGGGATAAAGGTCACCTAACCACTTGTATGTTAAGTTTACACGTTTACACAAGTAGGACGACTTGATTTGGGAATCATGAACTTAGGGTCACCGAAGCATGAGGAACAAATAGGCGTTGATGGGATAAATATGCCATGCAAAAGGATTGCATGATCCCATACTCTAAAAGTTGCAAATGGATTGCAATTGTCATATAATGACTACCTAGCTAAATCAAATGACGGGATAAAGGTCACCTAACCGGAATTTGGTTTACCGTTGGATTCTAGAATTTAATATATCAATTGGATTTAAAGGGCATTGAATGTTAAATTGAAATTGATACTTAAACGAACTTTGTTAAATTTTGTAGATGGCCGCCAATAATAACAACAACATTCCAAACACACCAATCAACTTTAATAACCTATCATTGAGGTCCATCCTCGAAAAGGAAAATAACTCCCAATCCGTTTCATCTAATGTACAAAAGATGAAAAGCCTCATTGATCGATTGCACCGTCTCAACTGTCCCGTGTCTAATGAATTAACCACGGACCTTATCCACAACTCTTTGTCAAAAAGGTTTGACACATGCGTGTTGAATTACAGCATGAATGATTGGGATAAGAGCATTGGCGAATTACATGCCATGCTAAGGACGGATGAATCAAGCATAGGTAAAAAGGCTTCACCCATGCTAATGATCAATGATGGTGGGTCCAAAGGTAATAACACCTCTAAGCCTAAGGCGGCTAAGAGGAAAGGACCCGCTCATCAAGGCAAGGGAAAAGGGAAGACGGTTACCCCAACCAAAAACAAGAACAAGAAGCAAAAGGTTGCCGGACAAGCAAACCCCAAGGAAGACCCGTGCTTCGGTTGCGGTGAAATGGGTCACTGGAAACGCAACTGCCCGGTCTACGTAAAGGAGTTGAATGCAAAGAGGGATGCAGGGCAAACCTCAGGTAATGTATACATGATATACGTTGAGCTTAGTATTACTTCTTCTAATACATGGGTATTAGACACAGTATGTGGAACTCATATTTGTAATTCATTGCAAGGGTTCATAAGAAGTAAACTAAATAAGGGAACAACAAGTCTCTACATGGGAAATGGTGCAAAGGTACACGTAAAAGCTCAAGGAGACTTTGTTTTAAAGCTACCAAGTGGTTTGGAGCTTATATTGAAAAATGTTTTGTATGCACCGGATTTAACACGAAACATTATTTCTGTTTCCCATTTAAGACTATGTGGTTTTAATCTTAATTTTATTAATGATGATATCCATGTTTCTTTGAATGATATGTTCTATTTTAAGGCCTCGCCTTTGAATGGTATTTATGAATTGGTTCATGATAACACATCATTCGATAGCTCAATATACCAAGCAAGCACCAAGAAGCTCAAAAGGGAATTGAGTGATTCCTACTTATGGCATTGTCGCCTTGGTCACATAAACAAGAATCGAATGCATACACTTCAAAAGAATGGTCTTTTAAAATCAAGTGAGCTGGATTCGTTTGATGTATGTGAATCTTGTTTACAAGGAAAAATGACTAAAGCACCTTTCAAAGGGACCTATGAAAGGGCTAAGGACTTATTGGGATTAATACATTCGGACGTATGTGGACCCTTTAAGCCCATAACTAGGAATGGTGAAAGATACTTCGTTACTTTCATTGATGACTTCAGTCGTTTCGGATATGTCTACCTGTTAAGACATAAGGACGAAACTTTTGAAGCATTCAAGGAATATCAAAACGAAGTACAAAATCAACTCAACAAGACAATTAAGGTACTTCGTACCGATAGAGGAGGTGAATACCTCAGCGATGCCTTCCAAGATTATCTTAGAAATTGTGGGATTATCTCACAACTTACTCCACCCGGAACACCCCAGCTTAATGGAGTGTCCGAGAGGAGAAACCGAACCCTAATGGATATGGTTCGATCTATTATGGCAAGAAGCTCGTTACCTCTATCTTTTTGGGGTTATTGTCTATGCTCCGCGGCTCGTATTTTAAATATGGCCCCAACCAAGAAAGTGGAACAAACTCCTCACGAGATGTGGTTCGGAAAACCTCCTTCTCTATCATACTTGAAAGTATGGGGATGTGAAGCTTATCCTAAGCGCTATGATGCTAATAAGTTGCATGCTCGATCCACAAAGTGTATCTTCATAGGATATCCCAAGGATGATATGGGATACTATTTCTATGATCCGACTGAGCAAAATGTATTTGTTGCTCGAAAGGCAGAATTCCTTGAAGCTAAGTTCCTAATGGAAGGAAATAGTGAAAGGAAGATAGATTTTGAAGAGGTTCAAGATCAAATAGATGATACACAATTGGTTAACACTAGCACTCAACATGAAAATGTTGAAAATGATCAAGTGGTTGATCAAAGTATACAAGACGTTCGAAGATCTAGTAGGATTAGTAATCCTCCTGAGAGATATGGTTTTCTCGTGGATGGTTGCTATACGGTTGATTTAGATGATCCCACAAACTACGAAGATGCTTTATCAAGGATTGATAAAGACAAATGGCAGGAAGCCATGAACGCCGAGATGCAATCCATGTATGAAAACCAAGTTTGGAAACTTGTTGTGCAACCTCCTAGCTCCAAGCTAGTTGATTGCAAATGGCTTTTCAAGAAGAAAACCGACATACATGGAAACTTGGATACATACAAAGCTAGACTTGTAGCAAAAGGTTTCACTCAAACTCAAGGGGTTGACTATGATGAAACTTTCTCGCCTGTGGCAATGCTAAAGTCTATTAGGATATTATTTGCCATTGCTGCACACTATGATCATGAAATATGGCAAATGGATGTCAAAACCGCTTTCCTAAATGGATATCTTGAGGAAGATGTCTATATGGTACAGCCCGAAGGTTTTGTTGATCCGAAACATCCTAAAAAGGTATGCAAGTTAAAGAAATCAATCTACGGATTGAAACAAGCATCTAGAATGTGGAATCATCGTTTTAATGAGGAGGCAAAGAAATTTGGCTTCATTAAAAATGGTGATGAAGCTTGTGTATACAAGAAAGCTAGTGGGAGCTCTGTTATGTTCCTCGTACTATACGTGGATGATATATTGTTATTTGGGAATGATATTACCACAATGCAAGGAGTCAAAACTTGGCTTAAAATTTGCTTCTCCATTAAGGATCTTGGAGAAGCACAATATATATTGGGGATAGGGATCTATAGGAATAGATCCAAGAAACTGATAGGTTTGAATCAAAGTGCATACATTGAAAAGATCTTGAAAAGGTTCAAGATGGAGTACTCTAAGAAAGGTTTGGTACCTATTCAAAAGGGAACACTTCTCAGTTTATCTCAGTGCCCCACCACGAAAGATGAACAGGAGAGAATGAAGAAAGTCCCATATGCATCTGCTATTGGGTCAATCATGTATGCAATGATATGTACTAGAACGGACGTGTCATGCGCTCTAAGCTTGACAAGTAGATACCAGAATAACCCAGGAAACAGTCATTGGATTGCTGTTAAAAGTATATTGAAATACCTTAGGAGGACTAAGGATATGTTTCTTATATACGGGTCTGGTGAGGAGGAACTCGCTGTAAAAGGTTATGTGGACGCGAGTTTCCAAACTGATCGTGATGATTCTCGATCACAATCCGCTTATGTCTTCACATTAAATGGAGGTGCGGTCTCTTGGAAGAGTTCAAAACAAGATGTTGTTGCATTATCCACTACAGAGTCAGAGTACATTGCCGCCTCATTGGCAGCTCAGGAAGCTGCATGGATGAAGAAATTCATCGACGACTTAGGAGTGGTCCCTACCATTCAAGACCCTCTTGAGATCTTTTGTGACAACGAAGGTGCGATTGCTCAAATCAAGGAACCTCGTGCTCACCAAAAGACCTGTCACATTGAGCGGAGATTCAACTACATAAGGGATGAAGTTGAAAAAGGAAAGATATGTATTCGCAAAGTTCACATAGATCTTAACATAGCGGATCCACTCACGAAGCTCTTACATGGTGCAAAACATCAAGGGCATGTTAGTGCATTAGGACTTCGATATTCTAGTGATTGGTCATGATCTGTTTTAAGTATTGTAACGGAACGAAATTGTTCAAACTCATTAATATAATTATGGTATTAATTTATTTTGAGTTATGTTCCTATTTTGCATATTTTATCCATGAATAAGTAATTATTCTAAATTCTGTAGTCGATCACGTTTGTGGGAGCAAATGTGAGGTTTAGACTATTGTGAACTCGGATTGGTATACATTCACGGGATGAACGTGGTGCAAGGTTGCAACCAAGGTTCATAGATATTTGTAGGATACAAATATTGGAAGACCCGCCCTCAAGACTTACTAAATGGAGCCTTTGTGGTTGATCACATGTAATCTTGAGTAAAGGTGAATATCATTGTATCCTCTGACCTGAGATACATATTGGGTTCGGACATTCACTAAGTATTGTGCCTTGATTCTTTCCTTCACTATTCTGAAATATGGTAGTTCATAAGGAAGAGCTCAGGTATAATGCATAGTGTATGTCTAGGACATATGTAGTCAAGATGGAATTTTTCCCTCTTATTCGTTGAGAGTCAGATGTCTAAGGCCTGATAAAGTTAAATCTAGAAGAGAGTGATCACTCTATGTCTCTTGGATTTAACATGACATCTAGGACGAAAGGATATAATGAAAAGATTCACCTATTCATATTCGAGATGGGAACTCGAAAGGGATGATGTTATTGAATGGCACATAGTCATAACATATTGGGGGTGATGGACGGTCGTTAGGTGGTATCCGTCACTTGCATTAATTTCTCATGTTTCTCGTGCAAGTGGGAGATTGAAGGTATTTCGTATGCCCTAGAGACATATTAAATTAATGTGGCTAATGTGTTATGATCCAAGTCGGGTCATACCCAATAACAAGCTTACCGACACTTTATATGTGTTTAATCTTAACGATTGGATCATTAAGTAAATACGCGACACTTGAATTTTAGAAAATTAGTTTTCTAAAATATTATCACTTGAGATAAATTATTTGGATAATTTATATATGTATATTAAGGATTTAATTATTTATAGGTTTAAATAATTATGTTGTGTTTTATAAAGTGGTTTATAAAAATGCAAGTAACAAAACATTTACATGGTGTGTTATTACAAGTTTTATAAAATTTACATATTTTATAAATCAAACCCCATGGTGGCGGTTTTGATGAGGTCAAGGGGACACACACATGCCTTTTGTTACTTTTAATATAACACAAGTTCTTAAGTACATGTGTGTCTCTTTAATCAAGTAATTGACCCATGCAATAAACACACATAACAACAACATTCTCTCTTCTCTTTTGGGGGGCTGCTGGCCGAGTTTCTCAAAGGGAAAAGGAGGGAGATTTTGCTGGTTAATGAAGGTGATAAGTGTCTAAAATCCTAACCAAGTTCAAGGAAGGTGTTGGTGATTGAAAGCTTGGGGTATGTTTCACTTGAGGCTTCAAGTTAGAAGCTTTAATTCATTCATATTCATCATCATTAGCTGCTGTCCCTGGTCGAAATTTTCAGCAAATTACAAAGGGTTTCAAGCTTGCTAGACAAGGTAGTTAAGGTTCTAAGGTCTAGCTAACTTAAAGCGTGTTGTTGGTGCATCAAAGGCTTGAAGTTCTACATAATTGTTCATCATCTTATAAGCATTTTGGACAGCCCTTAAACTTGTTTTAAGGAGGTATATAACTCTCCCTTTCTTGTTAATTTGTAAGTATATATTCACAACTTGATCCTATTGGGAGTTAGCTTTAATTGGCTTAAAGTTTAACAAGTAAAATTTGATAATTACACGCTTCCGTTTATTAAGATTCTTAAAAGGTTTTAAGACTTCTCAAACTTGTTAAATCCCAACAACTATAGGTTTAAATGTATACCATGGTGCGAAAGTTTTGAAGAGGCGAAATAACGCCGCAGTACAATACCATGGTAGACATCCACAGGTTGAGAGAAACCAACAGCAAGGTAATGTAGGAGGGGGAAATGAAATGCAAGAAATGCAAAGGTTTATAGCTTCACAGGAGTACGAAAATGCTAGACAGAGAGCATTTGAAGATTGGCAAGTTCATCAAAACCAAATCATAGCTCATTGCCAACATATAGGTAGAAACTATATTCCTACTCCGAAACCCATATTCCCTCCCTGGTCTATAGAGATGCAACCACCGTATCCTACGTATAACCCTGCCGAAGCATTCTATAGCACCTATGGTTATGCTTGGAACCCCTATTTGTATCAATATCATCCCTAGTCTACTTAGTTTTATTTATTTTGTAATTTGTAATATTGATACGTTTAATACTTATGTTAATATTGTAATAGTTTTTATAATTTTCTAACTTTTATTCTTAGATTTTAATAATTTTTGAATGTGGGGTATATACCAAACTTCAAAAATATGTATATATGTTTGCAGTTTATCTTATGTACACAACAGGGTAAAACAACGCATTTTCAAAGACTGGCATTAAGTTCAGCAAAAGCAACTAATTTTGACGACAAGATGCAAAATATATGTGAAATAACAACAAGACGGAATGAACAAATGATATGCACCATTTATCATTCAGCAAACAAACGCCAATATGTTTGGAAACTTTGGTAAAATTTAATCAATTTCACACAAATCACCCTTAATAATTTAAATTGTTACTGATTTCTTGCAAATGAGGGCATTGCAAGATCTTAAGTGTGGGAAGGGGTTAAATTCTTTCGAATTTTAAAATTTTTTACTTTATACACTTGGTTACCATTAAAAATACTAGTAAAGCAGTAGTTGTATTAGAATCTAGTGCTCTCTGATAATAAAGAACAGCCCTAGTCTTATATACTGACTACCCAATTCTAGTAAAATTTTTAAAAATTTTCAATTAAATGAACTCAAAATCATGTTTATACATATTTATGAACAATAAAACTAGGTTTTAACACCGAAATTATTGTTACATCGGAAAGGACATAAATTGAGAAACAAACCAAAATGTTAAAATTCATTTAAAATGGAATAGAGGACGATAAAAAGGAAAATAAAAGCCAAGTGTGGGAAAATTTACCAAGTTATCTTAAACATATGTCACATATATCTGTAACAAATAACTGAAAATACTTTTGCTTTGGACTAAATTAACTGTTTTACCCGATGAAAGAAAAGAAAAGATGGATCTACACGATGAATTAATTCCATCATTAAAAGGAAGTAAAGTCTTCCGAAAAAGAAACGCGCTTCTTGATTTAGGTCATGAAGTTGTCGTCCAGACCAGCTGTAGGTTGACGAAAAATCTAGAAAAGTCATCACTAAAATCAGCAGGAAATCCACGGACCTCAGCATTAAACAGGGTCGCCAAGTGGTCAGATTTATCCTAACCATGAGAAGGATTTATCTCGTAAAATGGGGGGGCACCATGCAAATTAGCTGGATAAGACTAATGAATCAGATCCCCAGAAAGGATAATCTCCTTAAAAGATCAAAAATCAGCTTTTAAGCCTGATATTACTCAATCCTAGAGATTGACCTTAAAGATTGAGAATTACAAACTCATGGAATTCAATGATATCTAAACTCGAGCTTGAACGAGAAAATATTTTGATCAAAATTATAAACCGATTTATTTTCTGAAAACCCTATTTTCAATGCGTTCATTACCATTGAACGTAAAATCCTAGGAATTCACCTGGAATTCATTAGGTCACCTGAACTAAATCGGGTGTCAACCGTAAGAACGGTGGTTGCATAGCATGGTCAAAGACAGGACCTTGTGCCAGACCGAAAAATCATAAGGGTGAGCTTTACTATTGCTCCTACCAAGGATAGTAATTGCGTCCGACACGTTATAGACCATAATCAAATGCATGTCATTAGACATTGCCTTAACAGTTGCTTGTTCAACGCTTTCCTTTACAACCGGACGGTAGTTTACCGAAAGGTAATATACGGGACAAGTAAACTGGACGTGTTGCTTTCCAAATACAAGGTTAGCAAGTGGGTGACACAAAACCATAAGTTTTGAGCTAAAATTTTCAAATCTGAAACCCACCAAACTCACAAAAATATTTTGCAAACACCGGTAAAGGGTTATTCCGGAAAACTTATCTAGGGTAAAAACTAGATTTAATTTTCAAAAGATCAAATGTTTTCATAAAGATCCAATTTCCTTAATGGATCTAAATTTTTATAGTCATGTGGGACTGTAAACCACATCGTTACTACCATTGTTTATACCGCCGTATAGAAATCACTGATGTACAAAGTGTGAAGAATAAAGAAGTGATTCTAGTATTTTTATTTCAAGACTATATTGCTTGAGGACAAGCAACGCTCAAGTGTGGGAATATTTGATAATGCTAAAAACGAACATATATTTCATAGCATTATTCCTCAAGAAAGACAAGCTTTTAGTTGCAATTGTTATATTTACAAGTGATATTCGTTTAAATAATAAAAGGTGAAGACAAAAGACAGATTCGACGAATTGAAGATGCAAACGACCAAAAAGCTCAAAAGTACAAAATACAATCAAAGAGGTTCCAATTATTGATAAGAAACGTCTCGAAATTACAAGAGTACAAGATTCAAAACGCAAAGTACAAGATATTAAATTGTACGCAAGGACGTTCGAAAATCCGAAACCGGGACCAGAGTCAACTCTCAACGCTCGACGCAACGGACTAAAAATTACAAGTCAACTATGCACATAAATATAATATAATATTTAAATAATTCTTATAATTATTTAATATATTATATTTATTTATAAAACCGTCGGTAAACAAAGAGCCAAACTTGTGTGAGCTGTATTTACAAACTCCGCGACTCGCGGAGTTTGAAGGCCAAAAGGGCCGCGAGTCGCAGAGGCCCAAATTCTAAAAGTCCCTATAAAGCCAACCGAATTCTGATCATTTTTCACACTCTTAATCTATCTCTCTTTCAATATATACGTAAAAATATATATATAATTTATATTTTAATTTTAATTTTAATTTTAAATCCTAATAATAAGGGTATGTTAGCGAATGTTGTAAGGGTGTAAGTCGAAATTCTGTCCGTGTAACGCTACGCTATTTTTAATCATTGTAAGTTATGTTCAACCTTTTTAATTTAATGTCTCGTAGCTAAGTTATTATTATGCTTATTTAATCCGAAGTAATCATGATGTTGGGCTAATTACTAAAATTGGGTAATTGGGCTTTGTACCATAATTGGGGTTTGGACAAAAGAACGACACTTGTGGAAATTAGACTATGGGCTATTAATGGGATTTATATTTGTTTAACTAAATGATAGTTTGTTAATGTTAATATAAAGATTTACAATTGGGCGTCCCTATAAATTACCATATACACTCGATCGGACACGATGGGCGGGGTATTTATATGTACGAATAATCGTTCATTCAACCGGACACGGGAATGGATTAATAGCCACTAGAATAATTAAAACAGGGGTGAAATTATGTACAAGGACACTTGGTATAATTGATAACAAAATATTAAAACCTTGGGTTACACTCAGTCGACATCCTGGTGTAATTATTAAACAAAGTATTAAAATCTTGTTACAGTTTAAGTCCCCAATTAGTTGGAATATTTAACTTCGGGTATAAGAATAATTTGACGAGGATACTCGCACTTTATATTTATGACTGATGGACTGTTATGGACAAAAACCAGACGGACATATTAAATAATTCAGGACAAAGGACAATTAACCCATGGGCATAAAACTAAAATCAACACGTCAAACATCATGATTACGGAAGTTTAAATAAGCATAATTCTTTTATTTCATATTTAATTTCCTTTATTTTATATTTAATTGCACTTCTAATTATCGCACTTTTTGTTATTGTATTTAATTGCACTTTTAATTATCGTACTTTTTAATTATCGCAAGTTTATTTTATCGCACTTTTATTTATCGCAATTTCATTATCGTTATTTACTTTACGCTTTAAATTAAGTCTTGTATTTATTATTTTACATTTGGTTTTAACTGCGACTAAAGTTTTAAAATCGACAAACCGGTCATTAAACGGTAAAAACCCCCCTTTATAATAATAATATTACTTATATATATATTTGTATTTTTATAAAAGTAAACTAATATAGCGTTAAGCTTTGTTTAAAGATTTTCCCTGTGGAACGAACCGGACTTACTAAAAACTACACTACTGTACGATTAGGTACACTGCCTATAAGTGTTGTAGCAAGGTTTAAGTATATCCATTCTATAAATAAATAAATATCTTGTGTAAAATTGTATCGTATTTAATAGTATTTTCCTGCTAAAATTAATAGCTATTTTATATACACCTCGCGAAACATCACGTGGCAATACGTATTGATATGCACGGTTTGTAATTTATGTGTTGTTGTCGAGCTTTATATTTTCTTTTATATTCAAGAGTTCCATACTCTTGTCTCCTCTTCCCGACTTCAAGTCAAGCGGATAATGGTCCAGAATTCGTAGGTATGGATTTTTGAAATGAACATAGTTAATGTACTCAGAAAGAAATCGTAATGGCACGATCTTGATTTGGCAAATTACCAAAATCTTTGAAAAGATAGAACTATCAAGAAGATATGTTCTTATTATGTTTGGAGATTGGGTAGAATGTAAGAGTCATGTAAATGGCACATGATGACGGTATATTCTGTGAATCATCACGTTCCATTAGAAACTCAGCATGAATTACTGTAATATAATCACGTTGATCAAGTGTCATTATATTATACTAACTCATGCATCAGTTTCCAACACTACTTCAAAAACATTCATAATTTAAACTTGAAGGTTTACAGAATATAGAAACTAACAGTTTCTATATTATGTAACACTGATAGTACGAAGAGGTTAATGATTTCAGATAAGAATAGTTATAAAAATATCTTCAGAAATATGGAGGATATTTATAATGAAAGATACAATAATATCTCGGAATATCTAAGATCAGAGGATGATAGACACTATTGTCTGCAAGGGTTTAGAGTAAGGAGCAAGTTATTCACTATAGACTTTAGCAGTCATTGAATCATTTGGATTCTTTGAAGTCAAACTTATTCTTTATGATTTGTCCACGGCTTTCTTCATAGTTTCGCATAATCTGCTTTTCGGTACTATATCTTCTATTGAATATTTCCAATATAATGATACGCAGGAAGCACGAAGAGGTATATAATTTCGAACGAGAATATTTATGAAAATATCCTCAGAAATATTGAAGATATTGATGATGATATTTTGGAATTTCTAAGTTCGATGGTTGATGGAGAAAGATTTTTCCGCAAGATTTTAACATGACTTCGGAGCAAGATATTCTCTAAAGATTTCAACGGATCCAGAATTACCTGAATCGTTTGAATATAGGGTTTGGTCCTTGTATTTGTCCTTGGTCTCCTTCTTGGGTAGCTCAATCTGTTTTTCAATACCCAATTTTCTATCGAGCGTTCCAAACACTCCTTTCTTTATCATCAAACTTTTGGTCGTTTAGACCATCTACCATTTTTCTGTTTCCTCTGTATTTAATGCTATGATATCTGAATCATCGGTTATTAATCAGAGGTGGTTTCAGGAAAAATTGTGTTTTTAGATGATTAAACGCTGATGGTAATATGGTGGAATATGAAAGGTTCCCTGGTAACAATAAAAGAGCACGCGTATATGTCAACGTTATAATAAGGTTGTTTAGAACGAAAAGTCAAAGTTGATTTGCTGAAGCTGTGACAAAATTTGCTACTTTGAAAAGGGATCGCAAAGTTATCTTTGCTAATAATTGTCAAAGGATCTGACGCGGCTACGTGTTAAACTTTTACTCAGTTGCCGAGAGTTTCTCAGGTGCATAACTATATGCATAAATCTTTACTTCCGTAGATGAAGTGCGGTTGATTCATCCTATCGATTGAGGTGTTTCCATGAATCATGAAAGGTTTGAACGCAGATTGTAATCGTCAAGATACAATGAGGTTTAAGATGAAATCAAGTGGCAAACTTGAAGAATTGTTTAGTTTCATACGTTATAATCAATATTTAATTCATTTTAATTGTCCAATGTTGGTAGTCCTCAGTTGATAGTCCACAGTTAGCAATTCAATAATTCATATATAGTTTAATATATAATATTCGAATTAATTAATACGTATCATGACCCGATATTTAAAGTGCGTAAAATAAATATAGAAATTAAATGACGATAAATAAAATTGTGAGAATGTAAATTGAGATAATTAAATAGCGATAAATAAAGTGTAATTAGTTAGCTGGGAACAATTAGCTCGGAACAGTTAGCGTGGATTCTTAACAAAATTTCTCATAGTTAATTTGTTTGTTTCTAACAAATTTTATTTTGTCAAATGTTTCCTTCATTATGCCACTTGATTTTTGATAAATCAAAATCCAAATATGAAATTGGATGGATATGGTTATTCTGTGGTGAATCAGGTTCGTATATCGGTGGATGTAAGTAGGATAATAAATGACCGTTGAATTAGCTTCAAAGAATGTACAGTGTAACCTATTAATGTGAGATCTAAATATTCCTCGGGTATTACCTACCCGTTAAAATATTTTCACCATTAACAGTTTGTACACAAGAATTTTTAATTACAATCTTTATGAAAAAATATATATACATATATATTTTCTTCAGATGTAATTATGGATTTAATGAGTAAATGAGATATTAAACTCATCAGTTTTAATGCTAGAACGAGAGTACATAATCTTTAAAATATTAGAGATTACATAATCACCATAAAGGACGAAGATAGTTTAAGTAGAACGATTCGTAAAATGATTCGTAGAACAATGATTATGCTTAAGGTATAGATTGCGAGGTTGAGACGTGTGATACGGATGTTGCTGTTGGCGGTGGTGATGGTACTGTTAATGTTGCTGATGGTGGTACTGTTGGCGCCAGTGATGTTGCTGAAGCTGGTACGTTTTACACCATATTTTTCAAAATTACAACTCGGGTGCGAAGCTCATTGACTTCTTCAATTACTCCGGGATGATTGTTTGTCGGAATGAGCGGATGAATAAGGTTTAGAATTGTGGGTAGAATCTAATCGTGTCGAGCTACTCTGGAAATGAGAGAGAAAATGGTGTCTCGAACAGGTTCGCCGGTAAGTGCTTCAGGTTCTTTGCCAAGAGATGAATTCGGTTGGTGGAAAGGATCGACTTATTCTCATCTTCATTGATTAAATCGACTACGAACCCATCAGATGAATTAGGGATGGCTGATTGATTGATTCATTCTGGTGACACCGTTTTCGAAGCTTAGGTGAATATCCATGTCGAAATAGTTGTCGGAATAACTATCGGAATAGCTATCGAAATCTGAGGGACTCGAACTGGATGAGGGATTCATCCCGTACAATCAGATGAAGGATTTTCGATAAGAAATAGATTATAGGATGTAGATTAGCACCCTGCAATACATAATTGTCATATGCATATATAATACTAAAATCCCATAAATTACGGAGGAATCTACGGAAGCTGTCAGGCAAAGTCTACAGTAGCAGATACGTTAAGATATGAATTTTGTCTATACACTATTCATGCAGTCAATGCAGTAAAACGTGTCTAGACTAAGAATGATAAGCAAGTGATTCCCTAAGAATGATAAGCAGGAAATTTTTGACACGAAATGATAAGCAAAACTTTTGACATGCAGACACGGTCGGAGTCCAGACTCACTAATGCATCCTAACGACTTATCAGTTAGACACACTAATGCAGACCTGGTTCGCTAAGACCACCGCTCTGATACCAACTGTCATACCCCGTCCTAATCCATCTGGACGAAGTCATCAACATTTGATTCCAGAGCGATGATCGACTCCAAGTAATGTCCTTAAAATGAGCAAATGCACAGCGGAAGATTTCTTTCATACCTGAGAATAAACATGCTTTCAAGTGTCAACCAAAAGGTTGGTGAGTTCATTAGTTTAACATAAATAATCATTTCATAATTTTAATAGACCACAAGATTTCATATTTCCATTTCTCATAAACATACGTCCCATGCATAGAGACAAAAATATCTTTCATATGGATTGAACACCTGGTAACCGACATTCACAATATGCATATAAGAATATCCCCATCATCCCGGGATCCTCCTTCGAACATGATATAAATTTTGAAGTACTAAAGCATCCGGTACTTTGGATGGGGCTTGTTGGGCCCGATAGATCTATCTTTAGAGTTCACGTCAATTAGGGTGTCTGTTCCCTAATTCTTAGATTACCAGACTTAATAAAAAGGGCATATTCGATTTCGATAATTCAACCATAGAATGTAGTTTCACGTACTTGTGTCTATTTCGTAAAACATTTATAAAAGCAGCGCATGTATTCTCAGTCCCAAAAATATATATTGAAAAAGCATTTAAAAAGGGATTAATGAAACTCACGCATACAAATATTGTAAAATAGTTAATAAAGCATTTGCATGTATTCTCAGCCCAAAAATGTAAAGAGTAAAACGGGTAAATGAAACTCACGCATATAAATATTGTAAAACAGTTAATAAAGCATTTGCATGTATTCTCAGCCCAAAAATGTAATGAGTAAAGAGGGATCAAATGAAACTCACCGTACTGTATTTTGTAGTAAAAATACATATGACGACATTGAACAATGCAGGGTTGGCCTCGGATTCACGAACCTATATCATTTGTATATATATATATATATATATATATTAAGACATATAATCGTAACTGAACAAATTTGTTTATTATATCACAATTTACATATTATATAAATTTAATTTGTGTATATATTCAAAATGATTAGTAGTCATATAGTTATATTAATATCCATATTTTTATATATAATTGTTTAGTGTTATATTTATAAATCAATAGATTGTTATATGTAGGTATTTATATAAATAATATTAGTAGATTTGATATATATATAGTTATGTAAAATTTTAATATAATTTTAGTATGTGTAATAAGTATATTTTTATACATAAAATATATTCTTGTTTAAAAATGATAGTTTTGATATTAGTGATGTAATGATATTTATAATAATAACTTTATTAAAAAATGATAATATTAATAATAACAATAATAATACAATACTAATAATATAAATAAATACAATAATCTTAGTAATGAAAATACTAATAGTTTATAATTGATAGTACTAGTAATAATAATGATAATATCATAAATTATATCATTAATCATTTTGCTATTAATAATACCTAACATGCTAGCAAAAATAATAATTAAACATAGTAGTAATAATAATAATAATAATAATAATAATAATAATAATAATAATAATAATAATAATAATAATAATAATAATAATAATAATAATAATAATAATAATAATAATAATAATAATAATAATAATAATAATAATAATAATAATAATAATAATAATAATAATAAAAATATAGTGTATATACCCTTTCTAAAGCTTTTCCAAAAAAATTATCCACGACGGGGCTCGAACCCACGACCCCTTGGTTACACACAACACTCTTGACCACCCTTCTGTATCAATATATCTGAATATAGCCGAACCCAGTATATATCTAACTCGTTATTTCTGTTTCTATATCTTCTTCTTCTTTTAAGAAAAATAAAACGCCACGAACAGGGCTCGAACCTCCGATCCCTCGCTACCCTGACACACTCCTAGCCATCCCTCCATATCTGCTTTCCTGTTTTAATTAGTTCTTTCTATTTATTTAGCCCTTTTACTTTCTGTTTTGTTTTCTGCTACCTCACAGGTTCATCAACATAATATATGTCATCAACATATATATCTTTCTTAATTATCATCAGCCTAACGTCTCATTAAAAAAAATGCAATGACCCAATTGTATTTGTTTAGTGGATCCACCAAATAGCCCATTCATTTAAGATAATCCGAAGCCCAATAACTAAACCTCACGGCCCAATATTTACATCAAACTTACGGCCTAATTTAGGATGAACCATCTCCAGCTTGTTAACCTATCTTTCTAGGATTCCTTTTCTTTTAAATTGTTATTTATAACACCCACATGTTATCCATGCTATACATGTCGGCCATAAGCAAAATAAAATATAAGGCAAGCATCACCAACTCGATTTATCATCATTATTGAAAATAGTATAAAAACAGAAGGGCTGTAGCGAGTTGCAGTTGGGTGTCGTCCAAACAGAAAAACAAAAGAAAGAAAGAAATAAAAAAAAACGCAGCATGCTTGATATGATGATCGAAGTGATTGTGTTCAACAATAGTGTTACTTGTTTAAAAAAAATGGTGAAGGGTGATGTATTGAGGTGGTTCCCTTAGGTGGAGATGGTGGTTAAGGGTGATAGGGAGGGTCTTCGGAGATGGTTTCATGGAGGTAGTGTATCAACAATATCATTGGTGTAGTAGTTTGGTGTTGGCTTGCAAGTTGAATAAGAAGTAGAAACCAAACATAAATTGAGCGAGGGTTTGTGAGGTGTTGGTGGGATGGTGATTCCCGGAGATCAAGGTGGTTGTCGAATGGTTATAGTGGTGGTAGTGGAGTGACATAATGGAAACATGAAAAACCAAGACGGTGATGAGAGTGGCGGGTTGAAGGCGATGGAGGTTGTGGTGCACTAAGGAGGTGATGACCGATGGTGTTTTGGGTGAAGTGGGGTAATGTTTTGATGATGGTGATGAACAGTTGTGGTTCATAAAGGTAGCAGTCTTTCTCGAGTAGTAGCAAGAAATTAAATCATATACGTGATATATGGTGATGGGTTTAATAATAAGAGGTGGTGACGTCATGACCGGCTGTGGTGATATGCAAGTTAAACAAGTGGGTTTCGATGGTAAAAAAAACAGAAATTTATTTCTATCGATCAAAACAATTTGGATTAGCAAGTTACCTGGGTTTGTTGTGGGTGTCGGTTCAAATAATATGAAGCAAGTGAGTTAGGGTGTCTGTGGAGGTGGTTTACAGATATATAACTCTATATCTTATATGAATGTAATATCTATTTATATACATAGAGATTAGATAGACATAAAATAAAGAGAAAAGCATATTCAAATATGATATGCAAGTTGATTAGTTGATAAGAACTATTGATCGTACAGAAATAATAAAAGAAATGTAAAAGTTTGATACTGACACTAAACAAATTTTGGATTATGTAGGTGTTTAATTCAAGATTCGTACGATATTGTGAATTGGAGAATCAATTAGGCAGACCAAAACAAAAACGAAAAAAAATTTGATGTGGACATGTAAAAGCAATTAATTCTGTATCTGATTCCCTATATATCTAAATCTATTTAACATTGTTTATATATTTATATATAAATCTGTATATAAATCTGTATATAAATCTGTATATATATAAAACGTATAAGTATGGATATGTAAATCTGTATAACTCTGTTTTTCATACGTATATATATCTATCTAATATAAATTCCAACTGATTCTTAATAATAATAATTAATCTTACTAATGACTAAATGTGATAATAAAAATTATAATAATAATAATAATGATAATAAATTTTTATAATAATAACAATCCTAACTATAATTATAGCAATGGTTTTTAGTATTAATGAAATGTAATAATATTAATAATAATTGTATTATTAATAATTATAATTTTAATCATTCTTATCATTTAAAATCTTTATTTTAATAATTATAATCTTTTAATTTCGTCACTAACTATATTGAACAAATATCGAAACAAACACGTTTATGTAAAGTATTATACATCTAATACCTTAACGTTTTCAATTAATAAGTATATATTATATATACATATCTATATACACATAAATGTTCGTGAATCGTTGAGCATGGTTAAAGGGTAATTGATTACATGAATATAGATTTTAAAACTTTCGAGACTCAACATTACAGATTTTGCTTATCGTGTCTTTATTTATATAAAGATTAAGTTTAAATTTGGTCAAAAATTTCTGGGTCATCACAAGGTGGACCACAAGATTTCAGTTGTTTCATCCAGAAACGTTTATCAAAATATTCTATAAGATTGAGCACCCTGGTAACTAAGCTTTAACGTTTATCTAATAAGTACCCCTGTGTTTAACATGCAACTAACATGTACGATACGCTCAAATAGCATACGTCTGTTTTATAGTTCAGGCTAGGGTTTCTATACCTGGAACAGACGGGGATGTCAAGCCCTATGGATCCATATATTACTACTCGCGCCCACCAGTTCTTATAACCGGCAGTTACTAGTTACCAAAGCTAAGGGATTTTCAGTTCAAACTCAGTATAGAATTTAGTATGTACTTGTGTCCATTGTTTAAAATAAAGTGCATGTATTCTCAGCCCAAAAATATATATTGCAAAAGCATTTAAAAAGGGAACAAATGAAACTCACCTTAGCAGCATATAAAGTCGTTCACCAAAACGTGATTGAAACTCGGATTACCAAATAATCGTAGATCTCAACCTAGAGAACATATGTTGGTCAATAAATGTCTATCAAGCTAGGTCAGGTCATAGTGTATCACAATCCTAATGCTCGAGATCGACATACAAAAGTTATCCAAAGTCGTTTCAAAAAGTCAATTTTGACAATAGTTCACAAAACGTGATGTACCTTATATAAGGATTCATTTACTCGGTTGGTAATATTCAAAAATCCATTTTATCAATCTCGTAAACAAGTTGTTTAAATATTAATTGCAGATTCAAAAGTAATTCCAATTAACGTCAATCATAATTCAGTTGATCATATTGTAACATCCCGCGTTTTTCCGTTAAATTATTTTTTAACGCCGTCTTTTTTATTTTATTTTATATCCTCGGTATCTCGATTCGTATCCTCCATTAGCTACATTCTTACAATATTTTCGTTATTGGATTATAACGTCTTCCGTACTCTCGTGTAACTTAAAATAATTCGTTTGGTTAATTCCCGCACCCGATTACAAACTAGAGGGACCAGACTTGTCAAAATACCAAACCTTTGACTAGGTCAAAGTGGTCAAACCACCTCCTCCATTCATTATCCTCTCCATTTTCTCTTTTTTTTAATACTTCCCTATTTTTTCTTAAATTCTCCATTTCAAAGATTCATCATCCATTCATGATCTAGCAAACTTCAATCAAAACAAAATACATATTTGGAATCCTCTCTTCATCCTCTTCAATTTGATACCAACTTCATCTCATTTGGGTAACTTTCTAAAATCACTAATTTTATGTGTTCTTGAGATTTTTGAGTTATAAAGTTGTTAATTAGTGTCTATGGCTCATTGTGATGTCGTGTATGTAATTTGTATGCTCGATTTGTTGTTTTTGGTGTAACTAGCTTGAATATGAAAAATGCTTGCTTAATCTTGTGTTTTGGATGCTCATATGTTGTTAGATTGTTAAAGTCCATGTTTTAATTGTGTTACTAGTATCATTAGCTTCGTTTTGGTGTATAGGTTGATTAAGAAAACTTCAAGAACATGATTAGTGATTTTGTGAACTTGGATTAGGATTTGATAAGCTTTATATGAACTTTTGGTGCATCAAATGCTATGAATTGTTGTTGATAAGTGTTTGGTTGCAATGTGTGCTCGATTACCTTCAAAACAGCATATCATACATGTAAATTGGTTGCCCGAATCATGAAATGCGTTTTTAGAACTTGAAACTTTGATTATGAAAGTTTAATGCGGTTTTGGGTTGTTGTAAGTGTTGAATTGCTTGATGAAATGTGTCTAGGTGTTTTCCTCGTCAAATTTCCTTTCCGATGATATAAGATACATGTTCTAATTGTTTGCGGATCATAAGATGTGGTTATTTGGTTTTAGCTCGTGCATACTTGTGAAAAACAGAAAAGTGTCTGCCCAGATGGTGGCGCGGCGCGCCCCATCCCCGCGCGGCGCGCGGATTAGCCTGGCCAGATTCTGCTCCATTTGGCACATTTCACGCGAAATGTTTGACTAGCTACCGACCTTCGATTCACATGAAACTTGTTTTAATATACTTATATATGAATAATTAGCATAGAAAATTTGTTCGGGACCCGACCCGAACATGTTGACTTTTTCGTTGACTTTGACCGACCAAAGTTTGACTTTTTGTCAAACTTAACCAATTGATTATGCAATCTTTCTAACTTGTTTCTATACATGTATCTTGCATGAAACTTGACTATTTGCTTCACATGCTTCATAATCGAGTCGTGTTGAGCCATAGGACTAATTGAGCAACTTTGACCCTTCGTGACTATCGTTATTGATACAACCTATTTGTTTAGGTCGAGGCTAGCGTTGTCCTTTGCGCACATTACTTGTTGAAGTACTTATTTACTCTTGCAATCAAAGGTGAGATCATAGTACCACTTTTTTTTAATCACTTTTATTCTTTACATCGTGGGCTGGGAAACACATACATTTCATACTTATATACTTTTCATGCTTTTACATTGTGAACAAATACGAATACAAAGATGCATACTAGTTTGAACAAAAGTACTCAATCCAATTATCATTAGTTCCACTTGCAGGGTGTAAGTGTAAGCGTGTAATTATGTTGTGTGGTCATACGGGTTTAACAAACCCTCATTCAGACGGTTCGCTACCGTTAGTGAATGAAATATAATTTCAACAATGTATAGTGTAAGTTCTAACACTAAATTCAAAAATTCAGAGGGAAGATTCAGTTAAGCCTTGATAATTGGGTGCTCGTGATACAAATACTATTTTGGAATGTGAACGATTTTGGTTAAGCAATTCATAAAGAACCTTGTGGTTCAATACATTTTACTTACTAAACCTATGATTTCACCAACGTTTTCGTTGACAGATCCTTCTATGTTTTTCTCAGGTTTTGAATGCTTAAGTGATACATGCTTCCGCACTCTTTTGATACTTGCTTGGATGTCGAGTATACATGCATATTTGGAGCATCTTTTTGGCTACTTTTAAATTGTGTCGCATAGGTTTCAATTGTACGTTTAACATTGTAATGTAACTAGCCATCGAACTTCTTTTGTAAACTTGAAACACCCTTTTACATTGAAATGAATGTGACATATTTTGGTCAAACGTTGTCTTAAAGACTTATGACCATGTAATGGGACCTACGTAGTCGACGCCGTCACTTGACGATTTGTCGGGGTCGCTACAAGTGGTATCAGAGCCTTGGTTGTAGGGATTTAGAGTTCATTTGTGTCCACCCCGAGTCATAGGGTACATAGGTGAATCTAGACTACAACTGGCATATAGACTGAAGTAGGAATTACTTGACTATTTGTGCATTATACTCGAACTTTTCTATCATATCTAAGTCGTATTCGATCTTAATCTTACGTTGATAAATTTTGTTGACGCGCCACCTTGACTTTATAAAGTAATGTTAAATGCACATGTGAATCAGGGTAATATAATTTCCGGGATTATATTACAGTGATTCACATGGACGTTCCGACATTATGACATAAAGAATTTAAGGCGAGTCAAGGAAATTTTTTTTTTTTTTCTTTTTCTCTTTATCCTCATTCCATATCACGGTTAGTATTATTGAGAATACTAACCAACGATATTCTTGTGTTTTGAAGGAATAATGGCTCGTCCACGCGCTCCTCCCGAAACTCCCGAACAAGCCCTCCAACGTATGATAGCCACTGCCGTGGATGCGGCCATGGCCGGTCACTCCTCCAACAACAACAATAACAACAATCATCACAACAACAACAATGGAGCCGGAAATTCCAACGAAGGATGCTCCTATAAGAATTTCATGGGGTGCAAACCTCACACTTTTGATGGAACCGGGGGACCGGTTGTGCTCACCCGATGGTTTGAGCAAACGGAAGCCGTCTTTAGCATAAGCGGTTGTCGAGACCAAGACAAGGTTAGATATTCCACTCACACCTTCGCCGGTATCGCTCTCACATGGTGGAATTCGTATGTACAATCGGTGGGTATCCACGAAGCCCACGCTCTCTCTTGGGCCGACTTAAGAGGAAAGATGATCACCGAATATTTTCCTCGCGAAGAAACCCGAAGGCTCGAACAAGAGCTAAGAGCTCTGAAAGCGGTCGGGAACTACCTTAAGGCCTATAATCAACGATTCTCCGAACTTGCTTTGATGTGCCCAAATCTTGTGAACCCCGAATCTTTAAGGGTTGAACTTTACATGGATGGTCTCCCCAAGAGCATTAAACAAGGAGTAATGTCATCCAAACCCGCTAACCACCAAGAGGCTTTGAATATGGCCCGTCAATTGATTGAAACAGTGGACGAGATTGAAGTGCCGGCACCTAAAGCCGAGGATAAGTCGGGTGACAACAAAAGAAAATGGGAAGCCCCCCAATCAAGCAATTACAATAACCTCGCCAAGAAGCCCTTCATCCCCAACGGCAAGAAAGGTTATACCGGACACCTACCGTATTGTAACGAGTGCTACAAACATCATTTAGGCGAATGTGGCAAACCATTTTGCTTGAAGTGTCAAAGAAGTGGCCATGTAGCCCACGATTGTAGGAATACCGCTCCCGTCACTCAAAAGGAGCCCAATGCACCCAAGACGGGTGTTTGTTTTGAATGTGGCCAACCGGGTCATTTTAGGAGTGCGTGCCCAAATAAGAAAATCAACCCCAACACCCGCCGTTGAACTTCCAACATCGACACCTAGGATGCCCGAGACGACGATGGACTAGTCACGGGTACGTTTCTTCACAACCAACCGTATATTTCATACTTATTCAATTCGGTTACATCTAGACGTTTTATAACCAAGACTTTGACTCGTGCCCTTTGCACTCCACCTTTTCCCCTAGACCCTACTTAGGTAATTTAAGTGACCGATGGAAATATTGTGTGCCTATAAATTTTATCGGAGGGGATACGTTAAGAATTTCGACTTGACACCTATAGAACTAAGGAGCTCAAAACCTATTCGTTAAGGAGAAACTATTTTCCCTACAATTGTGTTTAGATGATTGCTAACTAAGTAATTTTCGGTTGGAAACCGATACCCTCTTCCTTGTATCCATGACCTCATGATTTTTGCATGAATCCCGGGTGCGTCCTAAAACGACATCCGTTCCGGTGACGATGTCTCCTAAGCCATTTTCGAACTCGCAACGTTAGTTGTAAATCTATCTTAGTACCATTCTAGGACTCCGTCCGTATTCATGAACCTCCTAAACCGCATATGTAAACTTATCTAGACAAATCCGTTATCGTATTTATTGATGATATCTTAACCTATTCAAGTGAAGAAGGAAAACGAACAACTTTACCGTCTTACGCTCGAACTGTTGAGAAAAGAGCAACTCTATACCAAATTCTCCGAGTGGGAATTTTTGTTGAACAAAGTCCAATTTTATAGACCATGATGCTAATGGTCGAGGCATTACAACCAATCTCGAATTCAAGCCACACGTAATCAGGGAACTCTCCCAACTCAGACTTATACACGTAAAATCTTAGATCTCACCGGTTGTTACCAAAGATTCAATTTCGACTTTTCCTCGTGATGCTTGTTCTTTACCCTCGAAAACTCATTAAGGTAGAAATCTAAACCTCTACGTGCCCGATTCTTGAACGTGATTATTCACACCAACCTTGCTAGCTTAATTCGTATAGCACCAGATGGAACTCAAATATGGAAATAATTCTACTTGAACGCCTGAAAGGCATACTTTCTCGACTCGAAATAAAGGAAAAATGAAAATCGTTATTTAGCACGAAAAATTTGAATACTTAACATTGGATCCGATCAATTTTCTCGTCATCACGTACCACATTACATACCTCTGTTATTTCACCGTTACCATCTGATATTACTGGAACTTAAGACAACCCATGATCCAAGGATACTTCACTCTTCTTTGACTTAACGTCCTTGTGTTTCGGATAATCGGTCAACTACTATTCAACCCCGAACTATAAAACTACGTGTACTATCTTGTTTCTTTTTCAAACCTCAACTTTTGACAACTAGATGCACGATATGGCAACCTCGAGATGTAAACTCACTCTACTCTAAGTTCTCATTTCACTTCTATCTTCATCGCTCGCACCCCCGTATGAGGAAACTCCTTGTAACATTTCTCAATGGGTAGAGAAACTCTTCATATTACATTAGTATTCGCCACGAGGGTGAATAGTCCTAACGAACATTTTCGAACCCTAACTAACTTGTTCAAACATATCTTACGGAATTCTTTTCCAATACGGTGTACCATTGCCAATTACCTCGGATCAAAATACTCGTATCACTTCTAGTTTCGCAAGAGACCTTGGGAACCCGCTTAGACATATGTACCGCGTATCTTCCACAAACCGACGAACTGAACAAACGAACGAATTACATCATGGAAGTACATGTTTCAAACTTGTATGGTCGCTTTTAGTTGATTTCTCCCACTACGGTTACCATTCGTGTACTAACGCCGCACTTCCGAAACCCTATAGGACCGCAAATGTCATACCCCTGTTCGTTGGACCAACGCATGTGGCAAGCAAACACCGAAATCTGAACTTCATCAAGAAACAACAATTGAGATCATTCAAGTCCGAGAAGGGCTCGAGACGACCCGTAGTTGCCATAAGAGTTATACCAAACTTAGATGAAAACCTCACAAAGTCCCAGTGTGTGACCGCGTAATAT
Organism: Rutidosis leptorrhynchoides; assembly: GCF_046630445.1. Lineage (NCBI taxonomy): Eukaryota > Viridiplantae > Streptophyta > Magnoliopsida > Asterales > Asteraceae > Rutidosis > Rutidosis leptorrhynchoides. The sequence goes on along the minus strand of NC_092334.1, from coordinate 137,403,867 downwards.
TGAGAAACTACACCTTGGAAAGGTGTAATCCATTTGGGAAATCGAGGAAGGTTATATCCGCAATATTAATCCTTTTGAAACCTTGAGGCGCATTGGAACCGCTCCCTACCGTTTAGAGTTGCCGACTCAATTAAGTTTCCGTTTACCTTACATTTCGTGTAACAACTTAGAAACGTGTCCTGCGGAACAGGAATGTGCAATCCTTCTAGATGCACCAAACATTGATGACAAACTCTCCTTCATGGGAAAACTGGTTGAAATCATGGATCGTGAACCCAAACCTCAACACTACGTAACACCCCGACTATCCGGATTCGTGGAATGTCCAAGAAAGTGCCTTCACTCCTTCGTAGAGTTACAACACTAGGTCTCGAGTAAGAGACATCGATTATTACTTCCAACTAAATTTCGGGACGAAATTTCTTTTGAGGTGTGGATAATGTAACATCCCGCGTTTTTCCGTTAAATTATTTTTTAACGCCGTCTTTTTTATTTTATTTTATATCCTCGGTATCTCGATTCGTATCCTCCATTAGCTACATTCTTACAATATTTTCGTTATTGGATTATAACGTCTTCCGTACTCTCGTGTAACTTAAAATAATTCGTTTGGTTAATTCCCGCACCCGATTACAAACTAGAGGGACTAGACTTGTCAAAAGACCAAACCTTTGACTAGGTCAAAGTGGTCAAACCACCTCCTCCATTCATTATCCTCTCCATTTTCTCTTTTTTTTAATACTTCCCTATTTTTTCTTAAATTCTCCATTTCAAAGATTCATCATCCATTCATGATCTAGCAAACTTCAATCAAAACAAAATACATATTTGGAATCCTCTCTTCATCCTCTTCAATTTGATACTAACTTCATCTCATTTGGGTAACTTTCTAAAATCACTAATTTTATGTGTTCTTGAGATTTTTGAGTTATAAAGTTGTTAATTAGTGTCTATGGCTCATTGTGATGTCGTGTATGTAATTTGTATGCTCGATTTATTGTTTTTGGTGTAACTAGCTTGAATATGAAAAATGCTTGCTTAATCTTGTGTTTTGGATGCTCATATGTTGTTAGATTGTTAAAGTCCATGTTTTAATTGTGTTACTAGTATCATTAGCTTCGTTTTGGTGTATAGGTTGATTAAGAAAACTTCAAGAACATGATTAGTGATTTTGTGAACTAGGATTAGGATTTGATAAGCTTTATATGAACTTTTGGTGCATCAAATGCTATGAATTGTTGTTGATAAGTGTTTGGTTGCAATGTGTGCTCGATTACCTTCAAAACGGCATATCATACATGTAAATTGGTTGCCCGAATCATGAAATGCGTTTTTAGAACTTGAAACTTTGATTATGAACGTTTAATGCGGTTTTGGGTTGTTGTAAGTGTTGAATTGCTTGATGAAATGTGTCTAGGTGTTTTCCTCGTCAAATTACCTTTCCGATGATATAAGATACATGTTCTAATTGTTTGCGGATCATAAGATGTGGTTATTTGGTTTTAGCTCGTGCATACTTGTGAAAAACAGAAAAGTGTCTGCCCAGATGGTGGCGCGGCGCGCCCCATCCCCGCGCGGCGCGTGGATTAGCCTGGCCAGATTCTGCTCCATTTGGCACATTTCACGCGAAATGTTTGACTAGCTACCGACCTCCGATTCACATGAAACTTGTTTTAATATACTTATATATGAATAATTAGCATAGAAAATTTGTTCGGGACCCGACCCGAACATGTTGACTTTTTCGTTGACTTTGACCGACCAAAGTTTGACTTTTTGTCAAACTTAACCAATTGATTATGCAATCTTTCTAACTTGTTTCTATACATGTATCTTGCATGAAACTTGACTATTTGCTTCACATGCTTCATAATCGAGTCGTGTTGAGCCATAGGACTAATTGAGCAACTTTGACCCTTCGTGACTATCGTTATTGATACAACCTATTTGTTTAGGTCGAGGCTAGCGTTGTCCTTTGCGCACATTACTTGTTGAAGTACTTATTTACTCTTGCAATCAAAGGTGAGATCATAGTCCCACTTTTTTTTTAATCACTTTTATTCTTTACATCGTGGGCTGGGAAACACATACATTTCATACTTATATACTTTTCATGCTTTTACATTGTGAACAAATACGAATACAAAGATGCATACGAGTTTGAACAAAAGTCCTCAATCCAATTATCATTAGTTCCACTTGCAGGGTGTAAGTGTAAGCGTGTAATTATGTTGTGTGGCCATACGGGTTTAACAAACCCTCATTCAGACGGTTCGCTACCGTTAGTGAATGAAATATAATTTCAACAATGTATAGTGTAAGTTCTAACACTAAATTCAAAAATTCAGAGGGAAGATTCAGTTAAGCCTTGATAATTGGGTGCTCGTGATACAAATACTATTTTGGAATGTGAACGATTTTGGTTAAGCAATTCATAAAGAACCTTGTGGTTCAATACATTTTACTTACTAAACCTATGATTTCACCAACGTTTTCGTTGACAGATCCTTCTATGTTTTTCTCAGGTTTTGAATGCTTAAGTGATACATGCTTCCGCACTCTTTTGATACTTGCTTGGATGTCGAGTATACATGCATATTTGGAGCATCTTTTTGGCTACTTTTAAATTGTGTCGCATAGGTTTCAATTGTACGTTTAACATTGTAATGTAACTAGCCGTCGAACTTCTTTTGTAAACTTGAAACACCCTTTTACATTGAAATGAATGCGACATATTTTGGTCAAACGTTGTCTTAAAGACTTATGACCATGTAATGGGACCTACGTAGTCGACGCCGTCACTTGACGATTTGTCGGGGTCGCTACACATATCTTTTAATCCGTTCATCGAAACTATTCGATATCTAAAAAAAAAAGTTATTGATTTTTCGTTAGCTTTCCAAAAACATGCATATCATATATCTTTTTCCAGTAATATATGTATTTAATTCGTGATTCATTATAAACTGTTTAACGGCAAAATTTAGCATACAAGCATGCATAAATATATATACTCGAGCACTAGACATGGATACACAATTAATATATAAAAGATAAGATATGAATGCTCACGTATCAATATTGAGATTCAATATTGCAGAAAAGTACGTAGACGCAACAGAGATGATAAACACTAGGTTTGACTTGCGAACAATACCCATGAATATTACCCATAACCTCCATAGCAATAACCCATAATTTTCTTAGCTCTATCCCGCTCAAAAAACTATTTTGAAAGTGACATGCTCATGACCTCGTCGTAGTATTTTATGTATAATACTAATTAATAATAATACTACTAATAATATTAAGATTACTAATAATATTGAGATTAATAATAATATTAATCTTAATTATAATAATAATAATAATAATAATAATAATAATAATAATAATAATAATAATAATTATAAATATAATAGAGAGATTGAGACGAGAGATATAAGTAAATAAAACTGGTACCAGACTTCGCGTTTTATAGCATCTGGCCTGAAAAAGTACCCCATGCGATCGCATGGGATTTGTGCTTCAAGGCCATGCGATCGCATGGCACCCTGGGACAGCTCACAATTGTTTAACTTCTAGTTTGTCGACATATTTTTATATTATATATAATATATTTAATTTATATAATTAATTATATATTATATTAAATTCACGTGCATAGTTGACTTGTAATTTTTGTTCCGATAAGTCGTACGTCGTCACTCGACTTATGTCCCGGTTCAGGTTTTTCGAATGTCCCTTCGTACGCTGAGAAAACTTGTACTTTACGTTTCGTGACTCGTACCTTTGCCAAAATATAAACTTAAATTATCAATAAACTATATCACTAGAATAGTAACTTATACACTTGAGTGTTTTGGTCATTTACTTCTATAAATCATCTTCTCGTTATCAAAGTATATACATATACGTATATACATTTTCATTTTGAAATAGTGTTTACTGTAGCAAAGTTTTTTTACTGTAGCAAATAGTGATTTTTGAAAACACTATAGCTTTTCGGGTACTGTAGCAATTCAAAAATACTGTAGCAAATTAGTGTTTTACTGGTTCATCTTAAACGTTTTAGTTAACTTATCTAAATATCAATCGAATCAATAATCGAATGTTACTATCGTTTACTAAATAACTTGAAATCATATATATATATATATATACATTAAGTTATATATATATATTGTTCGTGAAACTTCGAGAACAGTCAAAGAATAATTGATTACATGAATATAGTTCCAAAACTTTCGTGACTCAACATTACAGACTTTGTTTATCGTGTCGGAAACGTTATAGATTAAGTTTAAATTTGGTTAGAAATTTCCGGGTCATCACAGCTCCGTTGACTTAGTTGACCTCGATAAATAGGTATAGGGTTAGGTGTTCTTGGGTTGCACCGTGATTGGGTTAAGTTTGCGGTTTCTACGGGGTGAAGATGTGGGGTTTGATACGGGGTCGGGTTTATGTGTATGTTTCTAGGCTTAGGCTTGGTGCTTCTACATTTATGTATTCTCAATTGTAATTCCAATGTTCTCGCTCTACTGTCAATGTAGTCGTTCATATTGTTTAGAACGAACAGAGCGACTGTCAATGTGTTTTAGTCGTATGTGATCACTTACTTTCACAACAGATTGTCACGATCTGCTTACTGTTGTACCACTAGATCTTCGGGTCTACTCTCTCTCTCTCTCTCTCTCTCTCTCTCTCTCTCTCTCTCTATATATATATATATATATATATATATATATATATATATATATATATATATATATATATATAAAGGATCCATAGAGAACTAGAGTATGTAGAGAACTCATAGAATTCATAGATTGAATTTCAATCGTTGTGGACATTGAGCTTAAAAAAAAAAAAAAAAAACAGTCAATCTGCACACACAAAAAAGTCAATCTGCAAAAAAAAAAAAAAAAACTAAAAAAAAGTCAATCTGCACAAAAAAAAACCAATCTGCAAAAAAAAAATCTGTAAAAAAAACTAAAAAAAAGTCAATCTGCACAAAAAAAACTGCACAAAAAAAGTCAATCTGCACAGAAAAAAATCAATCTGCAAAAAAAAAACTGCAAAAAATAAGTCAATTGGCACGCAGATTGAGTTAATCTGCACAAAAAAAACTGCACAGGAAAAAAGTCAATCTGCAAAAAAAAAAAAACTGAAAAAAAAAGTCAATCTGCACGCAATTATGAAAGGTTAGTCGATGGTTCCATGAGTTCTCTACTACCTTTGGTTATCCATGGATACTCACCCTATATATATATATATATATATATATATATATATATATATATATATATATATTTGAAGAAAAAAATTGTAGTTTATAAAAGTATGATGGAAAGTATATTTGTTAAAAAGATTTAAGATACATATATTAAAATCCCTATTACTATAGAAAGTAGAAAACTTGCTATTATTATCATTATCAATTATAAACTTGCTATTAAGATACATATATTATCATTATCAATTATTCACTAAGAAATCAATATAAAGTAAACACTCGTGGTGGCCCTTTTAACCAAAAGGTTGAGGGTTCAAGTTTCATCGTGGACATATTTCATGAATTATTGTTGTAAATATTTGTGTAAGGTGTGTGTGTGTTTGCCTTTCAAAAAAAATATCAAACTAATAATTATAATTATTTAACTTATATTGATCATTGTCAAGTTAAAACAATATATATTAGAAGTTGTGATTTAGTCCAGCAGCTGGCGGTCTGCTTTCTTTAGGAGAGGTCAGTAGTTCAACCCTCGTTAGTTACATATTAACCCACAATTTCATCTCTGCCATGAAGTACCACATATGACACATTTTTCCCATCGCGTTTGGGATAAAGGGGAGGGGGTTTTACCATCCAATCCCCGATTGATACAGGTTTCCTCCTGAGCACGCAGTTGGGGCAGATATAGTAACTGCAGATGATGATCGTGTGAGTGGTTAAGTCCCCTGGATGATTCCAACTAACCATTGTCCAAAAAAAACAATATAAATTACACATGTTAAATATATGTACTTGAGTCATGAATAGTTCGTACTTGTGCACACTAAAACTCTTAATTGCAATGAATCACATAAAAGTGTATATACAACATAGAGCAGGGTAGGATGCGGCAATTCCATTGAATCTAGCTATTATAAGATAAACATATCATTACAAGTTTTGTGTAAACTAGTATCGAACCGGTCCGCGCGTTGCGGCGGGGATTTTCGGTTTGCATCTTAATATTTAACGTAATGTTATGTGTTTACATGTGCGAAAACGGGAAATGTTGTACGCCCTGTTTTAAATGTCGTTGTGTTTAGGTTTTTTTAGAAGTTTCTGTTTTGAGCAAAGCTAGTTTCATTTTGTTCGTAAAATTAGTTTGAGTTTAATGGTGTTGTCGGTTGGAAGTAACGCGCGTTGAACATGAAGATACGGGTTGTTGAATATCGTGGTGGATTATGTGGAGTATTTGTGAATTAAATATTAAATTTACGCTTTATACCCTTGGATGTTACAATTTTAACCCCTAAAGAAGTTGAAAGTAGAAGATAGTGTAGGGGGTTGGAATGAAAATTGTAAGTGTGATTAGGGGGATGAAACGATAATGATTTTTCCTGTAATGACCTAAAGGTTCACCTCTTTTAGCATATAGGGTCAATAAGATAAAATTATAAGATAAACATATCCTTACAAGTTTTGTGTAAATAAGATAAAAATATGTGATTGTTATAATTCAGTAGGGTTATAACTACCTTTAGTGGTTCTTGACTGTAGAAGGTATATAGAGATAGAGATACTGTAAAACGGAGAAAACAAAGGTTGAACAAAAGGTATGAGTAATTGGTTTTTTATTTATAGAAAAATGTACAATGAGAGTTTGGTGGCATTTGGAATCTAGAGAGAGAGTGTTTTTGTTAACAAAAAAATACATACATTAAACTCTAACTCAACACACCTATTTATACTCAAAAAAATATACTATGCAATATCTATAATAATAATAAAATTATCATCCAATTATTACTTTTATAACACTCCCCCTTGGATGATAATTTTATTAGTGAATAACTAGTACTGCCTCGTTAAAAACCTTGCTAAAGAAAACCCTTTGGGATAAAACTTTAGCTAAGGGAAAAAGAGTGCAGCATAGAGTTGACTCCCCCTCAAGTAGGCAACGCCTGAGTTGTTACATCTTCTGAACATGCCTCATGCCAATATTATGAACGTGTGTTCTGAAAATAGCAGTTGGAAGTGCTTTGGTGAAAAGGTCAGCAGAGTTTTTGCTGGACTGAACATATCTCATTTCAATCTGGTTGTCCTTAATGAGATTTTGAGTGTATGAGAAGAATCTAGGGGGTATGTGTTTTGTTCGGTCACTTTTGATATACCCTTCTTTCATCTGTGTTATGCAAGCTACATTATCTTCATAGATAGTTGTTGAACTTTTATTGCGTTCTAGTCCACAAGAATCTGTAATGAGTTGTGTCATTGATCTCAACCAAAAACATTCCCGACTGGCTTCATGTAATGCAATTACTTCGGCATGATTTGATGATGTTGCAACAAGTGTTTGTTTTTGAGAACGCCATGATATTGCGGTACCTCCATTTAGGAATACATATCCATTTTGAGATTTAGCTTTATGTGGATCAGATAAATAACCTGCATCTGCATAACCAACCAAATCTTGTTTTGATTCGTTAGAATAAAATAATCCTAAATCAGTAGTTCCTCGAAGGTATCGAAATATGTGTTTGATCCCATTCCAGTGTCTTTTGATAGGAGCTGAGCTGAACCTTGCCAACAAATTAACTGCAAAAGAAATGTCAGGTCTTGTACAATTTGTAAGATACATAAGAGCTCCAATTGCACTAAGATATGGTACTTCTGGTCCCAGGATATCTTCATGATCTTCACAGGGACGAAATGGATCAGTGTCAACATTAAGTGATCTAACAACCATAGGAGTACTTAATAGTTTTGCCTTGTCCATATTAAAACGTTTTAAAATCTTTTCAGTATATGTTGTTTGATGTACAAGTAAGCCATTAGGCATATGTTCAATTTGTAAACCAAGGCAATACTTGGTTTTTCCGAGATCTTTCATTTCAAATTCTTTCTTTAGAAGTTGAATGGCTTCATGGATCTCTTTATTTGTACCTATGATATTAAGATCATCAACATAAACAGCTATGATCACATATCCGGATGTTGTTTTCTTAATGAAAACACATGGGCAAATAAGATTATTGGTATACCCTTTGCTTATCAAGTAATCACTTAATCGTTTATACCACATGCGACCCGATTGTTTCAACCCATATAAAGACCTTTGTAACTTGATTGAGTACATTTCTTTGGGTTTTGCATTGGTTGCTTCTGATACCTTAAATCCTTCAGGTATCTTCATATATATATCACTATCAAGTGATCCATAAAGATAAGCAGTCACAACATCCATGAGATGCATTTCTAAATTTTCAGAAACTGCCAGGCTGATTAAGTATCTAAAAGTAATTGCATCCATAACAGGAGAATAAGTTTCCTCATAATCAATTCCCGGTCTTTGAGAAAAACCTTGAGCTACAAGTCTAGCTTTATACCTTGTAACTTCATTTTTCTCATTTCTTTTTCGCACAAAAACCCATCTATATCCCACAGGTTTCACATCTTTAGGTGTGAGAATGATAGATCCGAAAACTTTTCTTTTATTGAGTGATTCAAATTCAGCTCGTATTGCTCCTTTCCAATGATCCCAATCATGTCTATTTTGACATTCCATGACAGATTTTGGTTCTGGATCATCATCATCATTCATGATGTCATATGCAACATTATATGAAAATATCTCATCAAGATTTTTCATTTCATTTCGGTTCCATAATATTTTTGAATGTGCGTAATTGATTGAAAATTCCGTATTGACATCATCAATCTCCTCTGCAGAAGGAGTATTGATTTGTAGTTCTTCTTGAACACTTTCTTTTACCTCATTATCAGCTGATTTTCTTTTCCGAGGATTTTTATCTTTGGAACCAATTGGTCTCCCACGTTTCTGGCGTGGCAAAGACTCAAGAATAACATTATTGCCAGTTTTTGGAATTTCAATTCGAGCTGGAGCATTTGCTGCTGGTATATATGATTTAGTCACTCTTTTTGTATCTGTAAATGCATCAGGCAATTTATTTGCAAGTTCTTGCATATGCATTATTTTTTGAACTTCGATCTCGCATTCTTTTGTGCGAGGATCAAGATACATTAATTGAGGTTCACACCATGAAACATCATTTTCTTTATTTTTTATTTCTCCCCCTAATCTAGGGAATAATGTTTCATTAAAGTGACAATCAGCAAAACGTGCTGTAAAAACATCACCCGTCATGGGTTCAATATATCTTATTATTAAAGATGTTTCATATCCAACATATATTCCCATCCTTCTTTGAGGACCCATTTTAGTGCGTTGTGGTGGTGCGATAGGGACATAAACCGCACAACCAAATGTTCTAAGGTGGGAAATATTTGGCTGATGACCAAAAGCAAGTTGCAAAGGAGAATATGTATGACTTGCGCTTGGTCTAATGCGAATCAATGATGCAGCATGCAAAATTGCATGGCCCCATACAGATACTGGAAGTTTTGTTCGCATTATCAATGGTCTAGCTATTAGCTGCAATCGTTTAATTAATGATTCAGCTAAACCATTTTGTGTATGCACATGGGCAACGGGATGTTCAACAATAATCCCAATAGACATGCAAAAGTTATTAAATGCTTGAGACGTAAACTCACCGGCATTATCTAGTCTCACCCTTTTAATAGTATAATCAGGGAAATGTGCTCTCAATTTAATAATTTGAGCAAGAAATTTTGCAAATGCCATATTTCGACTTGATAATAGACAAACATGAGACCATCTACTAGATGCGTCTATTAGAACCATAAAATATCTAAATGGTCCACATGGTGGATGAATTGGTCCACATATATCACCTTGAATTCTTTCAAGAAACATTGGTGATTCTTTTTCAACCTTAAGAGGTGATGGTCTTATTATCAACTTTCCAAGTGAGCATGATGTACATGGGATAAGTGCATCATGAGGGATCCTTTGATCCGCCAATGGATGTCCATGTGTATTTTGTATTATTCTTTTCATCATTGTTGATCCTGGATGACCTAATCTCTCATGCCACAAACTGATCATTACAGGATCACATAATTTTTCTTTAACTACCACATTTACTTCAGGTACATTTATATGTGTATAATGTAAACCAGAATGAAGTCTTGGTAGTTTTTCAATTACACGATTCTTATCAGTGATACTTAAATATTTTTCATTTTCTGTTGTCACTGACTGATAATCATATCCATTTTGGTATATGTCAGAGAAACTTAACAAATTTCTCTTTGACATGGGAGAAAATAAGGCATTATTTATCAGAAAATTCGTACCATTTGGTAACATGAATTTTGCCTTTCCCATTCCTTTTATTAAGTCCACAGGACCTGATATAGTATGTATAGTTCCTTCCGTTGCTTTCAAGTCTGTGAAATATTTTTTAGATTTGAGTATGGTGTGAGTGGCACCACTGTCTGCAATACAAATATCTCCACCATTTGACTGATTTTTTACTCCAGCAGTATACATCATGAATTTCAAAAAAAAATATGAGAAACAAATAATGAGTATATAATTCATCAATATATTACATTCAAAACATGTTACAAACGATAGCACATAATAAGGAAATATGTAGTAAACTAGATATGGTGTAGATTGAAAATCTACAACCATTTATTTAACGAGAACATATAATAGGATATCTATATATATATATATATATATATATATATATATATATATATATATATATATATATATATATATATATATATATATATATAGATATTAGAAATTTATTCATTAAAGTAGTCACAAGTTGGCTCAGTGATTTTTGTATCAAGGTCATCCACAAGATTTGCTTCTTTTCCTTTTCCCTTTAGGGATTCTTGATACCGATTAACAGAATGCTGATTTGTTCGGCAGTTTTTAGACCAGTGGCCAATTTTACCACATCGGTAACAAGAATCTTCAACATTCTTTGAAGAGCCTTCTTCAACATTGTGATTTGTGGGATTGTATGGTGTTTGGATTTTATAATTTTGTGGATTATTATTTCTTTGTCCACGACCACGACCACCACGACCACGACCACCACCACGACCATTACCATAAGGGTGATTTCGAACATAGTTATGATTTTTATTATTGTTATGGTAATTTCCATGATGATGGTTTTGGCCAATATGGCTACGACCTCTTCCACGCCCTCGTCCATGTGCATTTCTTCTTTTATTATTATTATTATTATTATTATTATTATTATTATTGTTAATAGCATTAGCTTCAGGAAATGCTAGCGCACCGGTAGGACGAGATTCTTGATTTTTCATCAGTAATTCTTTATTAACTTCTGCAACTAAGAGATAAGTTTGAAGTTTGGAAAAAGTTTTATAATTCTGCAATCTTAAATTTTCTTGCACAGTTATATTTGCAGAATGCATTGTGGAGAAAGTTTTCTCCATCATATCAGCATCACTTATTTCTTGACCACAGAATTGAAGCTTTGAACGGATCTTGAACATGGCCGAGCTGTATTCACTTACCTTTTTGAAATCTTGGAACCTTAGATTTCTCCATTCTTCCCTCGCAGCTGGAAGTAATATTTCCTTTTGATTATCGAATCTACTCTTGATACTTTCCCATAAAATATGTGGATCTTTGATAGTGAGAAACATATGTTTTAAGGTGGTATCAATATGTTTGCGAATAAAAGCAATTGATTTTAATTTATCTTGATCGGAACAAGTATTATTTTCTTTTAAAGTTTCTAGAATACCCAATGATCCAAGATTTATTTCTACGTCCATAACCCATGATGTGTAGTTTGTTCCCGATACGTCTAAGGCATCAAACTCAAGCTTTGATAAGTTTGACATTTTCTATTTTCAGAAAGATGAACAACATAAATCATAATCATAATCATAATCATAATATTTTTTTTTCGTAGATAAATAACAACATGCAATTAGAATTAGTTTAGATTCATAAGTAGTAAACAAAGGAATAATGGTATGATTACAAATAATAAAATCATAAGGGAATATAGGTTCATATTATATTATATTATTAATGATATTATTATAATATATATTAAGTTATAATATATATTATTATAATATATTTTTCTTATTTTAACCTTTAAGATTTACTTTTAATAAAAATACAAACTACTTTTCTTATTTTAACTTTTAAGATTTACTTTTAATAAAAATACAAACTACTTTTTTTTATTTTAACTTTTAAGATTTACTTTTAATAAAAATACAAACTATTTTTTTTTCTATTTTAACTTTTAAGATTTACTTTTAATAAAAATACAAACTACTTTTTTTATTTTAACTTTTAAGATTTACTTTTAATAAAAATACAAACTACTTTTTCTATTTTAACTTTTAAGATTATAAATTTAAGAATAAACATTAGTATGCATGAAATAAATAATGATTAATTGCATAAGTAATCATAAATGTTAGATAACATATAAAGACCCCATCGTATTCGTATTGATCGGAATTAATCTCGACCCATGGTACCGTGTTGTCAAATGACGTGTTGCGTACATAAAGTACCGTGTTGTCAAATGACGTGTTGCGTACAATCATGAGGTCTTATTAACATAAATATAAATGTTAGTGAAGTTAATAAGAGTTAGATTACAGAAAATATAATTCAGGTGGTATAACCGACCATATATAACTTAAATAACATAAATATAAATGTTAGTGAACATAACTGTAAATGTTAGTATACATAAATAAATGTTAGATAACATAAATGTAAATGTTAGATAACATAAATGTAAATTAGGCGACAGTGTCGACCATATATCATTTAGGTGGTATAACCGACCATATATTAGTTAGGTGGCAGAGCCAACCATATTTAGTATAAATGTTGAGATAATCGTGCTGATAACGTGTTATAATTCAGTAGGCTTATAACTACCTTTAGTGGTTCTTGACTGTAGAAGGTATATAGAGATAGAGATACTGTAAAACGGAGAAAACAAAGGTTGAACAAAAGGTATGAGTAATTGGTTTTTTATTTATAGAAAAATGTACAATGAGAGTTTGGTGGCATTTGGAATCTAGAGAGAGAGAGTGTTTTTGTTAACCAAAAAATACATACATTAAACTCTAACTCAACACACCTATTTATACTCAAAAAAATATACTATGCAATATCTATAATAATAATAAAATTATCATCCAATTATTACTTTTATAACAGTGATTTTAATCTCATATCTTCATAATTCTAGGTAGAAAAATGATTTTATATATCTCAGCTCTTAGAAACCTCATATCACATTTGTGAGATTAATTATTGTGGTTGTTTCGAGAAGAAAAAGGCAAAGTAGCATCATAAGTTATGATCAGAAAGATAATACTCCATATGTCTCAAATTAATAGTCCATATTTAACATTTCAAGTATTTATTTATCAACTTTGACTTAAAATATCTTTGTTTTTTGTCATATATTATTTAATGAAATTTATATAAATGAAAACACATTTAAAAGGCCAATATATTCATATAAATTTAACCAAACAATATATAACACAAACAAATATACTTAAAGTTAAAGTTGATAAGAAAGACTTGAAAAGTCGGTGACTATTAAGTTGAGAGGGAAGGAGTATAATATAAATATGAAAAATGTTAAACGTAGCCCTTAGGGCTACGTTTAAGCATACCATATTTAAATTTAATAATTTGTTGAATTAATTACGAAGTATAAATATTTCCTTTTTAATGTCAATTTTTCTTATATAGTTTTACTATTAATTAATATTTTTCATGGCATTGTTAAGTTATAGATATGGAATTAAACTATATTTTGTATGCTTAAATGTAACCTTTAGAGCTACGTTTATCATTTTTGTATAATTATTTCATGATTATTGCGATTGTGTGTTAAATAACAAGCTTATAAAAAAAAATTGAGTGACCGTGACACTACAGATTTAGTACGGCTGAACATAGGTTTGTAGGATTATTTCGCAATTACTTAGACCTCTTGTAGCGGTGTCGTGCAATGGCCGTGGGGGTGGTGACATGGCACCCGGCACCGCCCCCTTCTAGCCGTATCGAGGCGTGGCACAGTAAAAAAAATGGAGCGTTCCTGGGAATCCAACGGGGTTGGCAACAGTGTGGCTTGTAAATTTATTAATTTTTATTATTTTAATAATTTTATTTTTACCCCTTTTAATACATAACCCAATCATATTTTAACAACACATCACAATACTACTAACCCACACCAAAACCCCACACCACCAATACTCTACAAAAACAACTCAAACGTCCTAGTCATCGAAAAGGTACAAAAAACAACTCACACCCCCAACCCACGCCCCTAACCACTACAAATAGTCTTAGTTTATGTAGCTTAATACAATATAAATATACTACAAAAAAACAAGCTTCACAACCAGTAGAAGAATTTGTAATTTAACAAAAAGACAAGTCACAAGTACTTAAAAAATCTTCCTTTAATTTTCAAGATAGCACACTTTACTTCTTGAGCTTGTGTTACAAAATTACAATCATAATCCAGTCAAGAAATTCTCAAAAATAAGCAAAGGGACCCATTATGTATGTTTACATCCTTCAATCATAGTATTAAGCTTTAATTTAATAAGAGTCATGAGGGTCGGACTCATGAGATCAGATTTTGTAGACAGGAGTAATGCCCAAAAGATGGAAGCATTTCCTCATAACAACTGCAGTTGCCTCACACAACAATAATCTGCTTTCCTCCTCATCGGACCCAACAACCTGCCCAAAATATCCAAACAAGAATTTAGGGTTATTTCTGGCTAAAAAGCAAATGATAATTATATCAAATTATTCATTCTAACATTTTGATTTGACCAGGCTCGAGCTCTCGCTTGAAATTTAGGGAGCTCGACGAGCTCAACTGGGTTTAAAATTTAAAGAGCTTGAGCTGGCTTGTTTCAAGCCTGATGTAGTAAGCTCAAGTTCGGCTAGTTTAGGGTCGTTAATAATACGATATATTGTTTTTTACTATTATTTAATTTATTTCAATTGTATAATTATTTTTTGTTTTTGTATAATTTTGAACAACATATAATAAGATTAACTATTAGTATTATTTTAAATATTATATAAAATAAATAAATATAAATATAAATTTATATTAATATGTACTCCGTAATATATATTATGTAAATTAAATATAATATAATATAATATTTAATAGTATGTAGTTATTAGTTTATTACTGTGTAATTATATAAAGTACTAATATAGATATTATAATAAAAAATTAAAAATAAGGTATACAGAAGAAAAGCTCATTTAGGATCGAATAACGTATTCGAGCAATCGAGCTCGATACAAGCTCATTTACTAAATGATCTTCAAAATATGTTCAAGCCGAGCTCGGGCTCGTATAAGCAGAGCTCGAATCGAGTTTTTAACAAATCAGTGAGAGAGTAGCTCACGAGTAGCTATGGTCATTTACACCACTAAGAACGAATACAATCATACATTTTGGAATTTCAAAACTAGCAAGAGATGGAAGATTCAGCAATAAATGAAAAAAATATTACCTGGCACTCAGAGTAGAAACTGGTAAACTTCTCGGACAAATCGTATAGGTATTCGCATAAGACATTTGGTAAGAGATTTGTGCAAGCCTCCTCAACAACCTGGAAAAGAAGATATTGAGCAATAACTCAGGCTTACAAGCCAGCTTAAATTCAAGGGTGACAAGTGGAATTTGGTCAAGCTTTATCTCTGATCCGGTCAAATAAAACATATTAGATGGGTCAAATGAACAGTTCTTTTTCCTCTTTTTGGAATGGCACAAGTACTCCGAACAGAACGTGTGTTGCCAATACAGTTTTCAGAATAATACTGGCACAGTTTAAAATTAGAAAAAGAAAGGGACAATACTAGATTAAACACATTTCAAGCCACACTAAGTTATTACAAATTCGCCCATGTATATGTATGATTATAAAAAGGATGCATACTGGTTTTACGCCATTACTGATGGCACATTTGACCAAATAAGACCTATATACCATTTAGTGTATATGTTTGATACTCATGGTGGTGGTGATGATGTTATACGATACTCATGGTGGTGTGGTTTTGTTTATATAATACTCGTATGTTTTGGTATTGGTTTTGTTACTAAAGTTCATCATGATAGATAACTTGAACAATGTTTTCTTTATTATAAATTGTCTTACCTCAGGAAACTGGAGCAGATGTAATCCTAGTTTGCGTTCTTGATCTTTCTCCAATATTAATTGCCCCGCCTGTAGCAAACAATTAAACTCATCCATAAACATGATATTCATTCAAAAACCCAATAGGAACGCAATACAATAGGCAGAGATGAGAATTTTGTATCACCGTAGTACCCACAAAATCTTACCCTCTTCAACTCCTCTATGTCTTTATCAGATTTCCGAATGATGGAACATATACGAGCATGTGCATACAACAGATATACAGCAGTATTTCCCTATGCATCAAATATTGTAAGAAACAAAAACAGTGTTACACTTTCACATTAAAGAAAAATAAATAATAATAGAGTTTAGACTTAATAAAACAGAAATGGAGATCATCCTTGAGCAGACCTTATCGTTTAACATCTGATCAAAATTGAATGTGTAATTTGTCAATCTGTTGTTCTTCAAGTCTGCATACCTGTCAATAACACCAGTGTAACGTGTAACAAATCAAACAAGCGATATAGCAAAGGACCAGGTAGCAGGCGCATTAACGTATGGTTACCCATCAACGATAGCTGTAATTGGCCTAACAATTATGCTTCGCTTATATAAACGGGGTGAAATAGAATTTTGTGCTACCAGAACAATTTTTAATTTCAAAAACAATGTCAAATATTGATTTGAACAATTTTCACTGAAAGTGAAGTACTGAAAAACAAACATCATCTTTCAACAAATACATCCTAAACAAAGTCATTTTGTCAGAATGCATACATTTATAGAATCACCTTATCGGTAAAAATGTCTACCGCTTTAGGAAATGAAAACTCGTTAATTAAAAAACAAATGTGAATCACTCTTCGCATTTTAATGGTGCTGACATAACTAGAACAGTAAACAAGGTTTTGAAAATATAACATTAAGAACTTACTTAACAGCACCATATCCAACTGCTTCAGCAGTACTCTCAAGCTCCTCAGGGGTCCACTCAGCAGCCTTACCTGATAAAAAAATAAGCCCACTTTATTTAGACTCAGTTGCCTATAAAATGAATTGACTCAAGTTGTGATTTATCTGTGAACTGTCAAACGGGTCAAAATTCATCAGAAGTGTATGTACCCAAATACATAAGAACGTCCTGGATCGCTTTACTATAAAGTAAGTTCAAAAAAGAATGTATATATGTAAGAAACTTTTAATCGGATAAGTTATCAATATAAAAATGAATGGATCAAAAAGTGTTACGGGTGGGCCATACCTGATCCAAGCTTATAGCACGAACCTATTATGACCCGTTAAACAACTCAAGTGGATATAGGGGCATACCTCGCTCCACAAGGGCAGCTTTACAACGAGCTTTAGCTTCATCAAGCAAATCAACCAACTTAACCACTTCGGTACTACGGGTTCGAAATCTCTTTCCATCATCACCAAGAACAAGACCAAATCCTACATGATTAGTTTTAGGATACTTGTTCACATCAGTTGGGAGCCACCCTGCACGCTTAGCAGCCTGAAAAAAAAAAAAAAAAAAAAAGATATTAACTTCATCTAGATCCATAATCTTGACCAAATATGTTGACAAGGGGATGATACTATGTTGTGTAAAAGTGACTTACAGTAAAGAACATTTCAAAATGCTCTCTCTGGCCTACATCAGTCACATATATAATCCACTCAGCTTTTTCCTCGTTAAGGCGGTACCTATATATAGCACACAAATGTTCTTTAACTTCAAAAGCAAGGATAATCAGTGCAGACTGTCCAAATAATATTATATCTTAAGCCAATGTTGTTACAGATGAAATATTTGTAAAAGGTATATCAAATTACAAGAAAACCTACCACAAAGCGGCAAGATCTGTTGAAGCATAGTTGAAACCTCCATCTCTTTTGACAACGATAAGAGGTACCTTTTTGCCTTCAATAAAGATCACCTGAGCTCCGTCACTTTCTTCTATTAATCCCTTTTCCCGCAACAGATCTAGAGTCCCAGCAATGTAGGGATTATAGAAGCTTTCACCCTGAAACCAATAGTATGTACAACTCATAAGTTGTATGTCCAAAAAAGGTACAACTCTCGTGTAAAAAATGCAACATCTATTAGCAAGCAAAGGAAATTGTGATTTCCAGTTCTAAATTGAAAAGAAGATAAGGTTGATGTAGAGGTCCAAAACTTGACTTCAGATTTATAAAGTTATAAAGATATTATTAATATAAAATATACTAAAGCAACCTATTGTAAATGGACATGTTACCTTTTCTTCCAAGTGGACCCCGAGCCGCTGATACACTTTTTCGTAACCTTTTCGACTTATCTCACATATTTGTGCCCAAGCCTTGCGGTATTTTTCCTCACCAGCCTATAACGTAATTCGTTGTTTAACATGCAAGAGAAAGATATACAAACATGCTAAAATGATGAGCATAAAATCCTGAAACTACACGAATTCAGCATGATAAGCATGAAAAGTCATTTTTGAAAACTCTCTTTCATAGACTGAAAAGTTGATTAATCACCTGGAGCCTAACTACTGCTTGCTGGGCTCTCTCTTTAAACTCAGCATCGCCATCAAATCTCTGCTTTGATGCCTTATAGAACACCTATTGAAGTACCATTTGAGTCAAATTTTAATACTAATTGCTCATCATTTAGAACCAAAAAAACTGTTTGAACTTGAACAATATAAACAACAATTTCCAACACCAAAAATGATCACATCTGCAATCTGCAATCTGCAATCTGCAATATAGTTCATTTGACATGGAAAAATTTCAAAGTAAAACTGCTCACCTCAAGTTCTCCAATTGCCTGATCATTAACTTCGCCGCTAGGGAACTTTTCAAATAGGAATTCTATTAACATTCCAAACTGTAATAGAAACATATTTAGATTATCCATTTACAAAATGATACACATAAGAAGAGCATATATATGCAATACCACAACTTTGCAGTATAATGCATCAATCTCATTTACCTGAGTGCCCCAATCCCCGACGTGGTTTCTACGGAGCACGTCAACTTTGGAATACTCGAGCATACGGGCTAACGTGTCTCCAATAATAGTCGAACGTAAATGACCCACATGCATTTCCTTGGCTATGTTGGGTGACGAAAAATCTACTATTGCCCTTTTGACAGGAAGTTTAGGTGCCCATGTATCTATACCATCCGTTAACATCTTTTGAATACTCTACAGTTAAAAATGATAACATTAAAGTAAGAGACAAGCTAGGTAAAACTACAAACACTTGTTTTTCAAAATTTTAATAAGCACCAATACCTTAGCTATCCATTGCTTTGATAACTTAACATTCACAAAGCCAGGACCAGCTATAGAGTGTGATTCTATCATGTCAGATATTGGAAGATTTTGCCTAATAGCCTATTAGAATAACAACACAGAAGCATATTATTGGTGTTATAATATAATCGGCTTCAACATCCATAATACCATTGACCCCAAAACAAAGTTCTACCTCTCCAATATCTCGTGGGCTTTTGAAATCTGTCTTCTTGCCTTTCAATTTAGCCCATGAACTCATGGCATTGTTGCTATTACCAAACGTAAATTTCTACATTAGTACTCAACATTATGAATATATAAATATATACGAATGATCGAGCTAAGACTGCTATAATAATGTAGAGTATGTTACAAATCGAAAAAGTAATACTCTGCTTCCTATACAATAAAGGAAAAACCATGCACAAGTATGAAAATAACGTACCATTGATAATCACCGAATTCTTTTTTAACACATGCAGCAATCAGAGGTTCAACATCTGGATCATCAGGGACAGTAACATTCAGTGATTCTTTAAATGCCTTTGTTAACAGTTCTTTAAGGCTCCCTACATTTTCTTCCTGTATTACAATTCCAATACCATCAGCATTATCTTAACCGTGCAAATTCATAACACATAACGTACCAATCCTGTATTGATATTTTTGCGTCTATTTATACTCAAAAACTTACATTTGCATCGGCCATGGTTGATGAAGAATATGCCTGTTTAACTTGAATCTTTCTTTTCAATATCTCTTTCAGAATATCTGTCTAGTTTTGCAGTAACAAAAACGTAAGAACCTAACATTTCAGTTACACACATACACAAATCAACGACAATAAAACACAAAGAGATATTCAGATAACAATCTTCGTTTTAAAACATCAGAAACACACTTTATTTACAGAAACTGCTGTAAACCGTACTTCATACACAAAGCACACTATAGGACGGTTAGGGTTAGCTTATATATGAAGCTAACTAGTTTATTGTATTGTACGAGAAGAGCAATTTCAAATATCCAAGCACCTTACGGACTATATGCAGATTTTTGATAAATAAACTCTCTCATAAACCATTATGCAGGTGCTTAATAAAAAATAAAAAAAATTATAACGCTTATAAGCACACATTATCAATTACTTTGCATATCTCTTATGCAGATAAATTTAAATTCAACATATAAGTATGCATATTCTAACTACCGCTATACTATTCGACTTCATAAACACCATAATTAACTGTAAATAGCATCAACTAGCATGCAAATATATAAATTCACATAATCATAATGTTCTAATTAGGACGAAAGATAACTGTATATGCCAATCTAGGGTTTAGCATCGAACTTTCAATTACCGTACGTATATAATGTGTATGTATATGTATGTATATCTGAAATTAAATGAAGAAATTTAACTTACAATTGCGTGACGGAGAAAAAGACGACGGAAAAGGATGAGGGGGGCGGTAGAAAGATACGCGAGGATAGAGAAAGGATTTCTCAATTAAATACATTGAAGTGCGTTAGGGTTTTCGAGGGTTATAATTTGCTGATTTGTGCTTTTTCTAACACTGCAGTAAGTTACAAATAATGTCCCTATATTATTAATAGTTTACATAATCGACCCTCTTATTTAGTTGTCACGTTCACATTGGGAGTGATTCTCCTACCCCAAATTACACTACTTATATTGACACAACTAGACATTCGGTAAACTACTAGGGGCTCATGTAGGCCTTGCAGGATTAATTGTATTTTGGGCCGGAACAGTGAATCTATTCAAAGTGGCTCATTTCGTACCAAAGAAACCTATTGTGACGCCCCGTCAAAATCGCCATTGACGCGGTACGTCATCATCTGGTCTCATTGCGAGGTATTGACATCTAAATGATACACAATGTTGATTTTGAATGCAGAGTCTTTCAAATTATCCATAAATGACTCGTTGTAATGTTGCTTTCAATTAGCAAATGCACAGCGGAAGCATTATGTAATACCTGAGAATAAACATGCTAAAAGTGTCAACCAAATGGTTGGTGAGTTCATAAGTTTATCATAAATCATGATTTCAGTATATATATAATAGACCACAAGATTTCAGTTTCAATAAATAAATACATACACCGCAGTGTATAAAAGTATTCCATGTTGTGAGCACCCGGTAACTAGCCTTAACAAAGTTTTTACCCCATGAGTTATAATAATAGGTACACCGAATCAAGTGCATGTTTGTTAACCTCGAAGTACTAAACACCCGTTATTCTAAGCCAATATAAATCCTTGACTAGTACAACATACTGAGTGGGAGTATTAAACCCGATAGATCTATCTTTAGGATTCGCGCCATCAGTACAAAGACCAATGTTTAAAGTTACCAAGCTAGGGGATTTTTGATTCAAACCCACGTAGAACGAAGTTTTGTACTTGTGTCTATTTTGTCAAACAGTTATAAAATAGTGCATGTATTCTCAGCCCAAAAATATATATAGAAAGGGTGCAAATGAACTCACGATACGATATTTCATAGTAAATATGTGTATGATGGCACTGAACAAGTACAGAGTTGTCCTCGGATTCACGAACGTATATCAAGTATATATATTAACACATATACTCGTAATCGAACAAGTTTATATATATTATTTCAATTGTTATATATTTCTATATATATACTTTTATATATTTTCTATATATAAGTATTTATTTGATAAAATAATATTAATAATGATAATGAATAAAGAGTTGTATTATTTTGTAATAATAATAATAATAATAATACTCATAATGATAATGGTAATATTCATAAAAATAATAATAATGATACTGGAAATAGTAAAAATGATAATAATAATAATAATAATAATGATATTTTTGTAAAAATGATAATAATGATAATAAGTTTAATAATAACAATACTAATAATTACATTAATAATAATAATGATAATATTAATAATAAAACTTATTTCATTAATAATAATAATAATACTTATAAAGTTAGTAGTAGTAATAATAATTCTAAGAGTATAATACTAGTAATAATAATGATAATAATATAATTTATATTAATGATAATAATAAATATCATGTTTTAGTCTTGGTAATAATATTAAGTATTTTCTAAATATAATAATATTAATAATAATAATAATAATTAATAATAATAATAATACTAGTAATAATAACAATATTAATAATAATTTTGATAATAAAACTACCTTTAAATGCTTTTCCCAAAAAAAATGGCACAAATGGGGCTCGAACCCGAGACCCCTCGTTAACCCGCTAACACCCTTAACCGTCACGATGCTGCTTACTTTTCTGATTTATTTCCCACTTATATTTATATAACCCGTTTTAATTTGTTTCAATTTCTCTTCACCTTCATCACAAACTTATACAGTCGACCAGATTTAGCTATCTTAATTGAAAAAGAAACGTTCAAATGTTGTTGAATTGTTTTAACAGAAAGAAGAAGAAGGATTAAGCAGTAGCAGCAACTTCGAAGAACACCAAGAACTCAAGCATCGAATATGAAATTTGGACTGTTTTAGATTATGATTACAACACAAAATTTGTTTTAAATCGTTCCTAGAACCTTTACGAATCATCAATTGAACTTGAAACAGAAACACGAACTCAAATTTGATGATGAACAAAAAGTTTGACTTTTGAATTTAAAACTTTGACCTCAATATTAGGATTCGCTAGGAAGAATTGGAGTTTGGGATTTTGCAGATAGATTAAGTAGGAGATTTCTAACACAACTGCATTTAAGGATTCTGAAATGGATTTCGAATTCGTGTTTTTGGAAAAATGAGCAAGAATAAAGGTATATGACTTATATTTTTTTATATATTTCTGTTTAATTTCAATCAAACAGAAGATTATATTGATAATGATGATTAAGAAGTGACTGATTTGTGAGAATAACAGATGAAAATCGATTGTTTTATAACAAAAAGTGATCGACGGGTTTTCAATTCAGGGAGGAAGAAAAAATATAAAAATAAATAAAAGCAGAATCATGATGGATTTAAAAAAATAAAAAGCTGATCACGATATATATAAAAAAACAAACATATTTATATAATCAGTACATTGTTTTTGACTTTTATTTTTTATTTATATTTTTATTTGATATTATTATAAAATATATATTAATAACTAATTAATAACTAATTAATAAATATATTAATAATAATAATTTGATAATATTATTAATAATAATAAAAGTAGTAATAATGATAATAATAATTATAAATATGATAATAATAATAATAGAAATAATAATGATAAATAATTATAATGATAATGATAAATTATTATGTATGATAATTATAATAAATGGTATTATTTTTATATTAATAATAATAACTATATTAATTTTTAATGATAATAGTAATAATAGTCATGATAATAATGTTAATAATCATAATAATAACTAAAGTCAAAATTTTACTTCTCATTATAATAATATTAATATTAATAATGGTATTAATAACTATAAAAATAATAATGCTAATAATGTAATAATTTACATGTATATATACAAATATAGGTTAGTTGATATATATATATATATATATATATATATATATATATATATATATATATATATATATATATATATAGATTGATAATGTATCTATTTACAAATAGTTGTTCGTGAATCGTCAGAAACAGCCGAAGAATAATTGAATCCATATAAATAGTTCAAAAATTTTGAGGCTTAGTTTAACAGACTTTGATTATCGTGTCAGAATCACATAAGGATTAAGTTTAAATTTGAAAAAATATCATGGTTGGTCCCCAAAGTTTGTACCAAAAATCAAGAGGAGACATAAACTTTAAATTGATCATGGTTGGTCCCAAGTTTTAAAAATTGTACAAGAATGGTCCCAAGATTTAACTAAAGTTAATACCACCTGGTTAAACGTATCACATGATCTTCACATGATGTTCTTTATTGTCATTTGGCTTAGACTGATTGAAACCTCAATTTATGTCCGTATATATATCAACCTGCTAAAATACCCAACACACGTATTCAACCCCAAATTAAAATACCGTATCTGTATAAACCCTAATTTTTATAATTGAAGCCAATTCGACTACAATTGATTGTGCATGTTCATTGATTTTCGTCATGGTGGGAACCATTTTTTTATTCTACAAAGAATAGAATGAGGACGAGTGTCTCTATCAATATGAGGATGCAGGGTCGTTGTGTGATGACCCGGAAAATTTCGACTTATTTAAACCAATTCTCTATATGATTTAATATTTTCGACATGATAAGCAATGAATTTTGACAAGTTTTAAAACTTTTAAAAATGATTTTTTTATATATAACGGTTGACCACCCTGTTTGTCCAACGATTCACGAACGTCATAACATGTATTATATACATATTTTAATAAATATAAGAGTTTTCGATATATACGGAATCATGCGAATAATATTTATATACGAAATGATTAAAAATTTACTATTAAACGATGCTATTTCAAATTAAAATTTTTACGTATTAAGTCATTTTATTTTTATGATATAATTTTTGTAATTTTTTTTAAGAAACGAAGTAAAATTAATAATGTACAATTTGTAAAGCACAACGTACAACGTGTAGCTTAAATAGTTGAATTTAAATTAATTCATTTACTATTCACATGAAAACGACATGATAGAAATTATTAATTATAAGTTACATAGAATACCCCTGAAGTATTTAATAAATACGACTTTTTAAAATTTTAATATTCGAATTTACGTAATATTTAAATATGTCGACGAAGATAAAAATAAACGAATGTGACCTGTAAAAAGGGACCATGCGATCGCATGGTTTCCCCTTACAACTTCCATGCGATCGCATGGCTAAGGGGACAGGCCAAAGTCTATAAATTTCGACGTTTTGGTTCATTTGTGGCACATTTCCTCTTCTGATCATATATTACTCCGTATTTATGTTATTTAATTATTATTATAATTATTATTGTTATTATTATTATTATTATTATTATTATTATTATTATTATTATTATTATTATTATTATTATTAAGATTAATATTATTATTAATCTTAATATTATTAGTAGTATTATTATTAATTAGTATTATACATAAAATACTACGACGAGGTCATGAGCGTGTTACTTTCAAAATGGGTTTTCAAGCGGGATAGAGCTAAGGAAAATATGGGTTATTACTAAGGAGGTTATGGGTATTGTTCGAGGGTTTTGCTCATGAGTCAAACTAGTGTTTATCATCTCTGTTACGTCTACGTACTTTCCTACAATATTGAATCTCAATATTGATACGTAAGCACTCATATTTTATCTTTTATATATTAATTGTGTATCCATGTCTAGTGCTCGAGTATATATATTTATACATGCTTGTATGCTAAATTTCATCGCTAAACAGTTTATAATGAATCACGAATTAAATACATATATTACTGGTAAAAAGTATATAATATGCATGTTTTTGGAAAGCTGTCGAAAAATCAATGACTTTTCATTTAGATATCGAATAGTTTCGATGAAAGGATTAAAAGATATGATCAACTGAATTATGATTGACGATAATTGAAATTGCTTTTGTATCTGCAATTAAGATTTAAATAACCTGTTTACAAGATTGATAAAATGGATTTTTAAATGTTACCAGCCGAGTAAATGAATCCTTATATAAGGTACGTCTCGTTTGTTGAACTATTGTTAAAATTGACTTTTTGAAACAACATTGGATAACTTTTGTACAACGATATCGAGCATTATGATTGTGATACACTATGACTTGACCTAGCTTGATAGACATTTATTGACCAACGTATGTTCTCTAAGTTGAGATCTATGGTTATTTGGTAATCCGAGTTTCGATCACATTTTGGTGAACGACTTTATATGCTGCTAAGGTGAGTTTCATTGCTCCCTTTTTAATTGCTTTTGCAATCTATATTTTTGGGCTGAGAATACATGCACTTTGTTTTAAACACAATGGATACAAGTACATACTAAATTCTACACCGAGTTAAACCGAAAATCCCTTAGCTTTGGTAACTAGTAGCTGCCAGTACATAGGATATGGACTGGTGGGCGCGAATAATTGTATATGGATCCATAGGGCTTGACATCCCCGTCCGAGCTAGAGCGCTAGCCTTTTAACGGACGTATGTTATTTGAGTTTAGGACACGTTGGTTTGCGTGTATTAAAACGAATGGGGTATTTATCATTATAACGTTAAAGTTTAGTTACCAGGGTGCTCTATTATGTAGAATCTATTGATAAACGTTTCTGGATGAAACAACTGAAATCTTGTGATCCACTTTTATATACAGATTATGCGAAACACTAAAACTATGAACTCACCAACCTTTGTGTTGACACTTGTTAGCATGTTTATTCTCAGGTTTTCTAGAAGTCTTCTGCTGTTTGCTTAGATGTTAGACAAGCTATGTGCATGGAGTCTTACATGACATATTTTTCAAGGAAAAGTTGCATTCACCAAATCATCACCATGTATCTTATTTTGACTGCATTGTCAACGGAAGTACTGTTGTAAACTATTATTTATGGTAATTGTCTATATGTAGAAATCATCAGATGTCGAAAACCTTTGAAATTATTTATAGTAATTAATTATAGTAATAATTATTGAAATTATTTCAGGATTTTCAGGGATAATGTATGCAAAATTGCATAGGCCACCCACCCAGAGAGTTTATGGTTTATGATAAGGCTAAAGGCTACCCAACTTATGAATAAACACTTCAAGTCGTGAAGTTAAAATATGGTTTGTATATATGCCTATTGCAGCCACTGGAAAATGCAAATTACAAAATAGCTTTGAATAAAATTATAGAAATAAATATCCCATTTTTTACTCTAGCTCCTTATTCACGTCGATGTTGTTTCCTACTAACCCACTTAAAAAGCTCCAAACTTTACTTGAAATCAGTGTGTATTTTGAAGTATGTGAAGATGTTATTCTGATCTCAAATTGTTGACATCTCATCAAGGTGTTTTCGATCTTGAAGTTTGAGGTCTTAAACACAAGAAAAGTGAAATGTCCCGTTCATATTGATTATAAACGTTCCATATAAATTGATTTCGTTGCGAGGTTTTGACCTCTATATGAGACGTTTTTCAAAGACTGCATTCGTTTTTAAAACAAATCATAACCTTTATTTTATCGACAAGGTTAAAAAGACACCACCTAGATTATCCAGAAATGATAATCTAAAAAATATCACACTTACACACTACCAATACATATTGGTTTACAATATAAATATGTTACAACAAAATAGATCCCGGATGAGTTTTAAACAATATTATACAAGCATGCTGACACCAAATCTTGTCCATATATTAGCATGCAACAGCGGAAGCTCTTAATAATCACCTGAGAATAATCATGCTTTAAACGTCAACAAAAATGTTGGTGAGTTATAGGTTTAACCTATATATTTATCAAATCGTAATAATAGACCACAAGATTTCATATTTCAATATACATCCCATACATAGAGATAAAAATCATTCATATGGTGAACACCTGGTAACCGACCTTAACAAGATGCATATAGAATATCCCCTATCATTCTGGGACTCCCTTCGAACATGATAAATTCGAAGTACTAAAGCATCCGGTACTTTGGATGGGGCTCGTTGGGCCCAATAGATCTATCTTTAGGATGCTCGACAATTAGGGTGTCTGTTCCCTAATTCTTAGAATACCAGACTAAAAAGGGGCATATTCGGTTTAATAATCCAGCCATAGAATGTAGTTTCATTTACTTGTATCTATTTTGTAAAACATTTATAAAACTGCATGTATTCTCATCTCAAAATATTAGATTTTAAAAGTGGGACTATAACTCACTTTCACAGATTTTTACTTCGTCGGGAAGTAAGACTTGGCCACTGATCGATTCACGAACCTATAACAAATATGTACATATATATCAAAGTATGTTCAAAATATATTTACAACATTTTTAATACGTTTTACCGTTTTAAATCTATTAAGTCAGCTGTCCTCGTTAGTAACCTACAACTAGTTGTCCACAGTTAGATGTACAGAAATAAATCGATATATATATCATCTTGAATCAATCCACGACCCAGTGTATACACGTCTCAGGCTAGATCACAACTCAAAGTATATATATTTTTGGAATCAACCTCAACCCTGTATAGCTAACTCCAACATTACTGCATATAGAGTGTATATGGTTGTTCCAAATAATATATATAGATTGGTCGATATGATATGTCAAAACATTTGCATACGTGTCTATGGTATCTCAAGATTACATAATATATTAGAATATATGTATTATACAATATAAGTTAGCTAGGATATGATTAATATAGATTTGTTACCAATTTTCACGTAGCTACAACAAGTAAAAATATCCAATCTTGTTTTACCCATAACTTCTTCGTTTTAAATCCGTTTTGAGTGATTCAAGTTGCTATGGTTTCATATTGAACTTAAGTTTATGAATCTAAATAGAAAAAGTATAAGTTTATAGTCAGAAATACAGATTACAATTCGTTTTTGTAAAGGTAGTCATTTCAGTCGAAAGAACGACGTCTAGATGACCATTTTGGAAAACAAACTTCCACTTTGAGTTTAACCATGATTTTTAGATATAGTTTCATGTTCATAATAGAAATCATTTTCCTAGAAGAACAACTTTTAAATCAAAGTTTAACATAGTTTTTAATTAACTAACCCAAAACAGCCCGCGGTGTTACTACGATGGCGTATATCCGGTTTTACGGTTTTTTTCGTGTTTTCAGGTTTTAAATCATTAAGTTAGCATATCATATAGATATATAATATGTGTCTAGTTAATTTTAAAAGTCAAGTTAGAAGGATTAACTTTTGTTTGCGAACAAGTTTATAATTAACTAAACTATGTTCTAGTGATTACAAGTTTAAACCTTTGAATAAGGTAGTTTTATATATATGAATTGAATGATGTTATGAACATCATTACTACCTCAAGTTTTGTGGATAAACCTACTAGAAATGAGAAAAATAGATCTAGCTTTAAAGGATCCTTGGATGGCTTGAAAGTTCTTGAAGTATAATCATGACACGAAAACAAGTTCAAGTAAGATTTCCACTCGAAATAAGATTGTTAAAGTTATAGAAATTGAATCAAAGTTTGAATATGAGTATTACCTTGTATTAGAAAGATATCTTACCGTAAATAAGAAAGATTTCTTGAGATTGGATGATCACTCAAAGTGGATTTGCAAGATTGGAAGTAAGCTAGCAAACTTGGAAGTGTTGTTGGTGTGTTCTTGAGTAGTTATTTTATAACTTGGTTTATGTATGGATTTATGAACTAGATTGAGCTAGATTTTGATGAAGATGATGAAGAACACTTATAAAAATGGAAGAACACTTGAGAGAGAGTCGTTTGATGCATGTAAGTTGCAAAATGAAAGTGTTTGTGGACACCTTCATTCACGTGAATATGCATGAGTCATATAGGCTCCATTAGTTTGTTATTTTGTGAGATATTTCATACTAGATGTTAAATGATGGTTCTCACATGGTTAGGTGACTCACATAGGCTGCTAAGAGCTGATCATTTGAGTGATATACCAATAGTAAATACATTTAGAAGCTGTGTATTGTACGAGTACAAATACGAGTGCA
The DNA here is from genome assembly GCF_046630445.1 of Rutidosis leptorrhynchoides. Taxonomy (NCBI): domain Eukaryota; kingdom Viridiplantae; phylum Streptophyta; class Magnoliopsida; order Asterales; family Asteraceae; genus Rutidosis; species Rutidosis leptorrhynchoides. The sequence goes on along the minus strand of NC_092334.1, from coordinate 137,373,534 downwards.
TACGAGTAGAATTGTTGATGAAAATGAATGAGGATGTAATTGTAAGCATTTTTGTTAAGTAGAAGTACTTTGATAAGTGTATTGAAGTCTTTAAAAAGTGTATAAATACATATTAAAATACTACATGTATATACATTTTAACTGAGTCGTTAAGTCATCGTTAGTCGTTACATGTAAGTGTTGTTTTAAAACCTATAGGTTAACGATCTTGTTAAATGTTGTTAACCCATTGTTTATTATATCAAAAGAGATGTTAAATTATTACATTATCATGATATCATGATATATTAATATATCTTAGTATGGTATATATACAGTTAAATGTTGTTACAACGATAATCGTTACATATATGTCTCGTTTCGAAATCCTTAAGTTAGTAGTCTTGTTTTTACATATGTAGTTCATTGTTAATACACTTAATGATATATTTACTTATCATTTATCATGTTTAACAAAGTGTATCAATATCTTAATATGATTCATATGTACTTAGTAAGACGTTGTTATAACGATAATCGTTATATATATCGTTTTCGAGTTTCTTAATTCAATAGTCTCATTTTTATGTATATAAATCATTGTTAAAATACATAATGAGATACTTACTTATCATGATATCATGTTTGTTGATGCATTTTATGCAAGTCCCTAGACATCTACCCACGTCCATTGCAGGTGCAACAGTTTACAAGATACCATGATCGCTCGTTATTATCCTATCTGTGTTTATATGTGGTTTCAGGTACTACAGGAATGCAATAAGGATGTTTGACTATGTTAGACTTAGTCAGACGTACGAGTGAAGCATCACTCGTATGGCTGACAGGCTCATACGCACGGTTGATGCTGAGCTAAATCACAATTATAACCTAACTGAGAAGACACGAGTGAGTGATCAACCGTACGGCTGATGAGGCCAACTCGTACGAGTGATGGATGACACGTACGGTTGAGTCAACAGCTGAGGTATATAAAGGTTTATGTTCTTCATTTTAGGTTAAGCCTCTCTCACACACAATCACTCAGATCTGGTTCACCTGATCCGATTCTCTCTCAACCCAAATCACTCCAGGTAGTGAATAATAGCTCTAGGCATTAATCTAATCACAATCCTTGTTGTGGTTTGACTAATTTAATCCCAAAAAGCTTCTCATATTCACTTTGATTGGTTTGATTCACTAATTCTGCCATTATGTGAATTAAACCTGTTGATCTCGAAGTTCCTAGTCATGTTTCATCATTGGTATCAGAGCGTTGGTTGTGATTTCAACATCATCAAGTGATTTTTGGTGATTAATAGGGTTTATTTTTGGGTTTTTGAGATAAAAGTGATTCTAATCAAAAAGGAATCATCTTTACATGTGTAATTGTAATTAGAGAGTGTGTTTATGTTTGTTTAGTGCTAATCTAGCTATTGGACGAAGAAATTGAGGTTTAGCATCAATTTTTAGGGTTTTTGGGTGATTTGAGCTGAACAGCAGTTCACACGAGTGGGTCAAAATTTCTTGATCACACGCACGGTTGACCACAAGGTTGATCGTCACTCGTGAGCTCACACGCACAGATTAGCATAACCTTTTGAGGTTAAGTGACAAGTCTGATCACACGAGTGATCACGCGTTTGACGGTGACACGTACGAGTAATCACACGGTTGATTATCACTCGCACGTCTAAGAATTAGTGTTTGATTTTATTGGATAAGTAGTGACACGTACGTATGAGTCTGTGACACGTACGGTTGATACTTTCACACGTACGGTTGATATTATCACACGTACAAGTGATATCCAATATTGCACGTCTGATCTTTCTTAAAAGTTTTTTTTTCAAGATGTTTAATTCAAATGACTACGTGTTGGCTGCACCGTTAGTCCAGAGCATTACGAGTATGACTCAACGATTACTCCTCGCTGAGAGTTAATCAGGAAGTGGTACGAAATGTCTAAGGTTATTGAATATGGATAACTATTCCACTTGGAAGTCAAGATTTAAGATTTGGTCTGATGGTCAGGACACGAAGCTTTGGAAGTATATTGAAACTGAATTTCAATGGCCACGTTCACCTGTTACAAATGAATTGTATACGTTACACAATATACCTTCAGAAGAGCGTGAAGAATATAATTTGGAGAAGAAGATGTACTGTAACTTGACAAGTGCTCTTGATGGTCCAATATTCCATCAATTTCTGTGTCATGACAATTTGTTCAAGATATGGGAAGCACTTCGTACTTTCAATGAAGGGAATTCGTCTTACAGAACCAGAAAAGGTTTAGAATTGAAAGCTGAGTTTGATCGTTTTCACTGGCAAGTTGGAGAGTCCATTACAGAATTGGTTGAAAGATATCGTCATTTGCTAGCTGAAATACATAAGCATGATGTAACCATTGAAGAGAAAGACAAAGTAACATGTCTAGCTGGAGCATTACCATTAGAATGGAATGGTTTCGTATTGACTATGAAAACCAGTGGAGAATTAGCTACTGCTACAGTGAACTCGTTTATTGCAAGACTTCAAGAAGAAGAACTAGAGTTGTTAAACAAAGTCAAGAGATCTAAACAAGTTCAAGACACGAAAATGTATTGTCCAAATGGTTATACACCACCTAAGTCGGCTCATGCACCATTTCAAACAGCTTTCGCTACGAACAATCAGAATATGTATGGTTTGAATGTAAGCAGTGCACCTATTCAACAAACTTCGTATCCACCACAAGTTTCACCATGTTCTCTCAATTCTCAATTACAGCCTACTACCAATACTACAGAGACGTCTACACCGACTGCATCAGATGTTCTTTCTGCACTTAAGATTGAAAACATGAGGAAAGCTGGGAAAGAAAAGATAAGTGAAGATATAGCTTTGCTATCAAGCCTGGTCAATTCTTATGATAGTTATCTTGATGGTCGTGTGGGTAACATTCATCTAACAACTGAAGATTATCATCAACTTGATAAAGATGAAGCAGAAAAGATGGATATTATGTGGGGTATGGCAAATCTTGTGAGACAAGCAAAAGATTACGAAGAGCGAACTGGAAAACCGATTAGTCTGACCAAGGATACAAAACTGGGTTTTGATATGAATTCTGTTACTTGTTACAACTGTGGAGAATTAGGTCACTTTTCAAGACAGTGTACGAAACAAAAGAAGCAGGGTAATCGTAATCCATTCAAGAATCAGAACTACAGTTCTTAGAGTCATTCAACTAAACGCGAGATCTACATTACTGATAAAGTAAATGAGGCCGAAACAGCTGAAAGTCTGAACAAAGCTTTAGTTGTCATTCATGGAGACGATGATGATTGGTCTATGAAGTTAAATATAGCTGATCAACAACCTAAGGCTAACATGGCTAAGATTTCTGAAGTAGAAGAAGATTGTGTCACTAGTAAGAGTTTAATTGAGAAGCTGACTGCTCGTGCTAAAAGAGCTGAAGAATTGTCAAGAACCATTCGAAAAGAGAAGGTTCAGAAACAAGTTGTGAACAAATTCAAAAAGGCACGTGATTCAGTTCCTCGTACACCTGAATCTGGAAGTGTCTCACCAACATCATCAGAGGACTACTACTTCAACAGTTGGAAGGATAAGTATGGTGATACCTCAGTGTTTGAAGACAGTCTAGAAGCAGATCATAGTGAAGAAACATTAGTTGATGATGATAAGGAATTAGACGAATGGGGTAGAATGATTGCTGTTGAATTGGAGATGTTAGTTCTTTTGGGTGAAGGTTCAGATCTCGAGAGTGTAAATTCAGAAATTGATGATTCAGACAAGACGTCAGAATCAGAGGTTGAAGATAAAGCTGATCATACTGGGATAGATCAAACTGATTTTGAAGCATTGAACAATCAAGCAGTTGACTTATTGAAGATGTGCTTATCAGCTAGTGATTTTGAAAAAGTTTCCGGTTTGACAAGAGCTAAGGACTTATGGGATAAACTTGAGCAGATTCATTTGGGAAAAGATGCTGATACTTCAGAGTTTCTTACAGACTCGTCAGAATCAGAAGATGAGCTCGATGATAGGAAGAAGACAGATTTCTTTGCATTTATGGCTGAGACTTCCTCATCAAATAATGCTCAACATGTATCTTCTGATCCATCTACTGTTGATGAATGTGTTAAATGTGCTGAATCTAAGGTAACAATAGATAATTTAACTAAGGCATATGCGGAAATGAAAAAAAAAATGGCATGCTGACCATGTGACCACTAAGGTTGAAAATGAGTTGAAAGAGCAAATCAAAGTTTATAAAAAACAACTTCACGATCTGAAATGTTATAACTTTGATATAAATCAAGCTTTAGTTAAACGTGTTGACACAATAAACGAATTGAAGAAATAAAATGAATGCGTTAAAGCTGATTTAGAAGCTATGTCAATTAAGATGAAATGTTGGGCAAGTGCGTCACAATGGAATGCATTAATGGTTGAATTAAATGGCACCAAGGGAAAGGGTATTGGATTAAAGAGCATAGCTCCACCGTTTCAGAACAAATTTGTTAATGCAAATGTTGTTGATGGATGACCAGAAGACTGTATTCCACCTAGTTATGAGGACTATGTTGAGAAGAACAAAAAGTGTAGCTCAATTGAGAATGCACCTTCTGATGATACCACCGAAGGATCTTTAGATCATGAGGAAGATAAGAAAACTGGTCTAGGAGAGAAGTCTGAGAAAAGGAAGGTGATAACACCTGATGAGCCAATTCGGATTATGAAAAATCCAAAGTTTGCTAATAGAGTGGTTCCACTGGTTACACCTAAACCTGTATCTAAATCTGTTCCTACAAAGAGATCAAACGTTTCTCCTGTGTCTGCAAAAACACAAGATCCCCCTTCCTCTAACTCTAATGACCAATATCAATCTAGAGGATATAGAGAATTTCGACAATGTTTTAGTTGTGGTGTGTTTGGACACATTGCTGCTAACTGTCCTATTAGGTATAGAACACAAAGACGTAAGATTGACCTCATATATGATGATCACCGATCACCTCATACTCATAGAACAGGTTCACCTGTTCGTGATGAAGTTCGTTCTAGAAGACATACGACAAATATTGTCTATGGAGACTATAAGAGAAAGAACTTCAATAGGTCAATTTCCCCTGTGAAGATGGAAGTTCCTAAGAAGGATACCGAGGCAAGCGTTGCCGAATCAAGTGATCGTGGTAAGTCTTTTGAACCTAAGGCACGATCACCTTCGCAAAAAGTTAGTCGTCGGAAATACTTTTCCCGCAACAAACCACGAGTGAATCGCTCTGAAAATGGGCTGAATGTGAAAAACCAGAAGAGCAATGTTGCTTCTTCTAAACTGTCTAAGTTTATGGTTTCCAACGATGAGATTCCACCTAACTCAAATAGCAAATGGATGGAGTTTCAAGCTATGGGTGTTAATGGACAACCTACTGCCGTCAGGGTGTGGGTTCCCATTATCAATTAATTTTCTTAATGTGATATGCAGGGAACCAGGGTACCTGCAAACAACACCTGGATAGTGGATAGCGGTGCTTCGAGACATATGATGTAGTGACCCGAACTTTTCCATGTTTATATATATTAATCGAGATTGGTATTTACATGATTAAATGTTTCCAACATGTTAAGCAATCAAACTTGTTAAGACTTGATTAATTGAAATATGTTTCATATAGACAATTGACCACCCAAGTTGACCGGTGATTCACGAACGTTAAAACTTGTAAAAACTATATGATGACATATATATGGATATATATATAGTTAACATGATACTATGATAAGTAAATATATCATTAAGTATATTAACAATGAACTACATATGTAAAAACAAGACTACTAACTTAATGATTTTTAAACGAGACATATATGTAACGATTATCGTTGTAAAGACATTTAATGTATATATATCATATTAAGAGATATTCATACATGATAATATCATGATAATAAAATAATTTAAAATCTCATTTGATATTATAAACATTGGGTTAACAACATTTAACAAGATCGTTAACCTAAAGGTTTCAAAACAACACTTACATGTAACGACTAACGATGACTTAACGACTCAGTTAAAATGTATATACATGTAGTGTTTTAATATGTATTTATACACTTTTTAAAGACTTCAATACACTTATTAAAATACTTCTACTTAACAAAAATGCTTACAATTACATCCTCGTTCAGTTTCATCAACAATTCTACTCGTATGCACCCGTATTCGTACTCGTACAATACACAGCTTTTAGATGTATGTACTATTGGTATATACACTCCAATGATCAGCTCTTAGCAGCCCATGTGAGTCACCTAACATATGTGGGAACCATCATTTGGCAACTAGCATGAAATATCTCATAAAATTACAAAAATATGAGTAATCATTCATGACTTATTTACATGAAAACAAAATTACATATCCTTTATATCTAATCCATACACCAACGACCAAAAACACCTACAAACACTTTAATTCTTCAATTTTCTTCATCTAATTGATCTCTCTCAAGTTCTATCTTCAAGTTCTAAGTGTTCTTCATAAATTCCAAAAGTTCTAGTTTCATAAAATCATGAATACTTTCAAGTTTGCTAGCTCACTTCCAATCTTGTAAGGTGATCATCCAACCTCAAGAAATCTTTGTTTCTTACAGTAGGTTATCATTCTAATACAAGGTAATAATCATATTCAAACTTTGGTTCAATTTCTATAACTATAACAATCTTATTTCAAGTGATGATCTTACTTGAACTTGTTTTCGTGTCATGATTCTGCTTCAAGAACTTCGAGCCATCCAAGGATCCATTGAAGCTAGATCCATTTTTCTCTTTTCCAGTAGGTTTATCCAAGGAACTTAAGGTAGTAATTATGTTCATAACATCATTCGATTCATACATATAAAGCTATCTTATTCGAAGGTTTAAACTTGTAATCACTAGAACATAGTTTAGTTAATTCTAAACTTGTTCGCAAACAAAAGTTAATCCTTCTAACTTGACTTTTAAAATCAACTAAACACATGTTATATATCTATATGATATGCTAACTTAATGATTTAAAACCTGGAAACACGAAAAACACCGTAAAACCAGATTTACGCCGTCGTAGTAACACCGCGGGCTGTTTTGGGTTAGTTAATTAAAAACTATGATAAACTTTGATTTAAAAGTTGTTATTCTGAGAAAATGATTTTTATTATGAACATGAAACTATATCCAAAAATTATGGTTAAACTCAAAGTGGAAGTATGTTTTCTAAAATGGTCATCTAGACGTCGTTCTTTCGACTGAAATGACTACCTTTACAAAAACGACTTGTAACTTACTTTTCCGACTATAAACCTATACTTTTTCTGTTTAGATTCATAAAATAGAGTTCAATATGAAACCATAGCAATTTGATTCACTCAAAACGGATTTAAAATGAAGAAGTTATGGGTAAAACAAGATTGGATAATTTTTCTCATTTTAGCTACGTGAAAATTGGTAACAAATCTATTCCAACCATAACTTAATCAACTTGTATTGTATATTATGTAATCTTGAGATACCATAGACACGTATACAATGTTTCGACCTATCATGTCGACACATCTATATATATTTCGGAACAACCATAGACACTCTATATGTGAATGTTGGAGTTAGCTATACAGGGTTGAGGTTGATTCCAAAATATATATAGTTTGAGTTGTGATCAATACTGAGATACGTATACACTGGGTCGTGGATTGATTCAAGATAATATTTATCGATTTATTTCTGTACATCTAACTGTGGACAACTAGTTGTAGGTTATTAACGAGGACAGCTGACTTAATAAACTTAAAACATCAAAATATATTAAAAGTGTTGTAAATATATTTTGAACATACTTTGATATACATGTATATATTGTTATAGGTTCGTGAATCAACCAGTGGCCAAGTCTTACTTCCCGACGAAGTAAAAATCTTTGAAAGTGAGTTATAGTCCCACTTTTAAAATCTAATATTTTTGGGATGAGAATACATGCAGGTTTTATAAATGATTTACAAAATAGACACAAGTACGTGAAACTACATTCTATGGTTGAATTATCGAAATCGAATATGCCCCTTTTATTTAAGTCTGGTAATCTAAGAATTAGGGAACAGACACCCTAATTGATGCGAATCCTAAAGATAGATCTATTGGGCTTAACAAACCCCATCCAAAGTACCGGATGCTTTAGTACTTCGAAATTTATATCATATCCGAAGGGTGTCCCGGAATGATGGGGATATTCTTATATATATGCATCTTGTTAATGTCGGTTACCAGGTGTTCACCATATGAATGATTTTTATCTCTATGTATGGGATGTGTATTGAAATATGAAATCTTGTGGTCTATTGTTACGATTTGATACATATAGGTTAAACCTATAACTCACCAACATTTTTGTTGACGTTTAAAGCATGTTTATTCTCAGGTGAATACTAAGAGCTTCCGCTGTTGCATACTAAAATAAGGACAAGATTTGGAGTCCATGTTTGTATGATATTGTGTAAAAACTGCATTCAAGAAACTGATTTCGATGTAACATATTTGTATTGTAAACCATTATGTAATGGTCGTGTGTAAACAGGACATTTTAGATTATCATTATTTGATAATCTACGTAAAGCTTTTAAACCTTTATTTATGAAATAAAGGTTATGGTTTGTTTTAAAAATGAATGCAGTCTTTGAAAAATGTCTCATATAGAGGTCAAAACCTCGCAACGAAATCAATTAATATGGAACGTTTTTAATCAATAAGAACGGGACATTTCATATGACTGGACAGCTATCTCTTCTTTCGGATGTACACCCAATTAAGGGAGGTTATGTTGCATTTGCCGGAGATAAAGGAGGTCACATTTCAGCTCAGGATTTACTGAAGAATGAGAAAGTTAGTTTCGACAAAGTGAATTACTGTCAAGAGCTTGCAAACAATTTGTTGTCGGTTTCACAAATCTGTGATAAAACTTTCAAAGTAGCATTTGATGACGAATTAAGCTACATTCTGAAACCAGAGTTAGTGATTCCTCCTGAAATGATTTTGATGAAGGCTCCTAGACAAGCTAATCTATACATGCTAGAAATGAATGTTGCTATTTCAACTGCTGAACATCATCAAGCTTTTGTTTCTAAAGCGATTGAACAAGATTCTATCACTTGGCACAAACGCATGGGTCATCTAAGTTTTCGGAAAATGAATCACCTTGTCCACAACAATCTTGTAGAGGGTGTTGATCTTCGATCTTTTCATATTCCAGGAACATGTGTTCCGTGTAAGAAGGGTAAGCAGAGCAAGAAAGCTCATAAGCTGGTGAAGTATAATCCAATTTCTGCTCCGCTTGAATTGCTACATATGGATCTTTTAGGTCCAATTCGTTTTGTAAGCATTGATGGTAGTAAGTATTGTCTGGTGATAACTGATGATTATTCAAGATTCTCTTGAGTAATATTTTTGAAAGAAAAGTCTGATACGTTTGAAAACTTGAAAGTGCTAATCAATCGATTAGAAACAGGTTTTAATCTTAAGGTAAGAAAGATTCGTTGCGACAATGGTACAGAATTCAAGAATCAGTATCTTGCAGGTTTCTGTATTGAAAAAGGCATTAATATGCAGTTCAGTTCTGCATATGCTCCTCAGATGAATGGTATTGCTGAAAGAAAGAATAGAGTTTTGATCGAGACAGCTAGAACAATGCTGGCGGATTCATCATTGCCTGTTCATTTTTGGAGTAAAGCTGTTGCTATGCGTGTTACACTATGAATCGAGTTCTGACTGTTAAACGACTGGGTAAGACCTGCTATGAGCTACTGCATGGGAGAAAACCATCGCTGAAGCATCTAGAACCATTTGGTGCACCATGTACCATTTTGAAAAGAAAACCAGGAAGTAAGTTTGATTCAAAAGCGGTTACTGTAGTATTTCTAGGATATAGTTCTCCTAACAAGCGAGTTTTCAACAATGAGACGAGATGTGTTGAAGAATGGTCTGAAGTTGACGTCCAACGGAATTACACAAAGACTACTACCAAAAGTCATCCTTGGATCTACAACTATAATGAGCTGATTGATTCATTTAATCTTGCTCCAGATCAGACAGAGAATGAAGTAGAGTTACAAATGCTGTTTGATTTACAGAACGAGCCAGAAGTATCTGCACCTACTCCAACTCCATTACCTACTGTCGTTGAACCAGCACAAGATTCAGATCAAGATGTTGATCCAGTGTATGACACCTGCGGATCTGATATCTCAAGTGAAAATTCTGATAATCCTGAAGATATTGGTGATACTACAAATCTACAACCTGAGATACCTGTTCCCGCACAACCAGTTCCCAGAACTACAGCTGTTCATTCTAGGGAGAATATCATTGGAGATCCAAATGCATGTGTTAGAACAAGAAGATAAGTTCAGTTTGATGGTCAAGTTAATACTCATATGACAGCCGCTGCTGCATATTTTGAGTTCTCATGTCATATTTCTAGAATAGAGCCAAAAACAACAAAGGAAGCCTTGAAGTATGTTGATTGGGTTATGGCAATGCAAGAAGAGATTCAGCAATTCCATCGTCTAGATATTTGGAAGCTAGTTACTAAGCCGCATGGTGCTAAAGTAATTGATCTCAAATGGGTTTGGAAGTGCAAATTCGATGAAGATGGCAATGTTATCCGTAACAAAGCAAGATTGGTTGCTAAAGGTTATCAGCAAGATCCTGAATTTGATTACGATGAAGTTTTTGCTCCTGTTGCCAGATTGGAAGCTATTCGTATTTTCTTGACTTTTGCTTCATTTATGAAGTTTAAAGTTTATCAAATGGATGTTAAGAGTGCATTTCTTTATGGCAAGCTAAATGAAAGAGTATATGTCAGTCAACCTCCGGGTTTTGAAGATCATCTTCATCCTGACAAAGTTTACCGCTTACGTCGAGCCCTTTATGGTTTACATCAAGCTCCTATAGCTTGGTACGGAAGGTTATCGAGTTATCTGATTGAAAAAGGATATCAAATGGGCACGGTAGATTGTACTATGTTCACAAAGGTTAAGAATGATGATATCATTTTGGTCCAGATTTATGTGGACGACATTATTTTCGGTGCTACTAAGCAGGAACTCGTTGATGAGTTCGAACAGGTGATGAAGGACGAGTTCGAAATGAGTAAATTGGGTCTCTTACACTACTTTCTTGGTTTACAAGTCGAACAGACTAGTAATGGTATTTTTCTTCATCAAGCAAAGTATGTAAATGATATACTCGAACGATTCGGTATGACTCAAGAACGTCCTGTGTCAACTCCGTTAGCTGTGAATCATGGTATTTCGCTAGAGTGCGAAGGAGAACCTGTTGATCCTACTTATTATCGAGCAATCATCGGATCACTCATGTATCTCACTGCATCTAGGCCGGATATTATGTTCGCAACATGTGTGTGTGCTCGTTATCAAGTTAATCCGAATACAGTTCATCTTACAGCTGCCAAAAGAATTCTACGTTATTTGTTGCATTCACCAAATCTCGGTATCTGGTATTCGAACGATGAGAAGTTTGATCTTGTAGCTTACAGCGATTCAGATTATGCAGGATGCAAAATCAACAACAAGTCTACATCAGGAGGATGTCAATTTCTAGGTGAAAAGCTGGTGATCTGGCAGTGCAAGAAGAAAATTGCAGTCGCACTTTCCACGTGTGAAGCTGAATACATTGCTGCTGCAAGTTGCTGTTCGCAAGTTGTTTGGATTCAACAACAACTTCGCGATTACGGGCTAAAAATCTCTTTCTCTCCTCTTTATATTGATAATACTGCTGCCATAGCAATTACTAAGAATCATGTGCAACATTCTAAGACTAAACACATAGGTGTTAAATATCACTTTCTTAGGGATTGCCATGAGAAAAAGATTATTGAGGTTAAGAGAATATGTACTAAGGACCAGAGGGCTGACCTTTTTACTAAGGCATTTGAAAAACCTAGGTTCTTGCTACTACTAGAGATGAATGGCATTGTTGATCGAGACAAAGTAATTTCGAATGTTGATTGTGAGGGTTAATCAAACTTTTAGACTTTGCATGTAGGATGCATGACATATAGTTTTTAGTTTTTATTCTGTATTGCATATTTATTTTTGCTTGCTGTCTGCATTTCCTTGCATGATTTCTGTCATGTTTGCATGCTAGTCTGTAGTTGTTTTCTGTTTTCCTTTTTTAAAATCCTAAAAGACAAAAAGATTTTATGTTTTATTATTTTAGGGGGAGTATATGTTATCAGCAGAAAATACCTAAAAAGTAAAAAATGCCTCACCAGAAAATCTTAAAAAGTTGAAAAATCCAAAAATGAGCTTGTTTTGATTAATATGTGGGAGATGAAGAAATTATTGTACTGAGAATTGATATATTTAATTAGTAAGGACTGATTTGAATGTTTGTGTTTATCTGTTGTGTGATGTACTGATAGATGTGACTTATGAATTCTTGATATTAGACAATCATAATAAGAACCATAATCATCTATGAATCAGAAGTCATGGACGATCTGTAGTGTTTGAAGGTAGTTACCTAATTATCTCCAAAACTGAATCTAATGAAAATTGTTGAGGATCTCAACAGTCGGTTGAGGGTATCCCCTATCATAATTGATAATCGTTAGAGAAAGTTGGTGTTGGATGTCTCCAAGCAATATTCAAACGTTGCTCTACCAATTCAGCTTCACAGCTATGATTGGGACATTCAATAGATCATTTAAGGGGTTGAGGATTATCTGTTTGACTGGTGCATACCACGTTGTCACTGGCCTAAGACTTTATAATCGAAACTAAACCCCGATAATATCAGGGAAAATTAGTTTATGTCGAAAGTAAGTGTCCCTTCTCACTTAAGGTCGAAAAGTATAACTCCTTATTGCGGACCGTTCAAGCATTTAAGGGAGAACACCTTCGAGTGATCTGAGCACACAACAAAGAAACATGAGTTCATGCATAAAAATGGAAAATCCATTCATGATGGCGTTCAAAATCAATATATCAAAAGACAATGATATGCTGAAAAAGGAAATATCAAAAGAAAATCAAAGTCAAAAGTAATTGGCGTATCAAGATGGCAAAGTCCTGAAAGTATGAAGAATGCTGATTCATGATGTGCTCATAAAGAACTCAGATCATTCTTAGTGTGACGCCCCCGCGCAGCTTGAATTGTTTAATCAGGACGTTCACTCTGAACTATCAAGATTCTTGCCGTCTGCAATCTAGAGTTATATCCATTAAGACTGTAAGTTGGAAAGATACTTATCTAGATATACTCTAATTTTATATATATATATATATATATATATATATATATATATATATATATATATATATATATATATATATATATATATATGAAAGTTTAACTTTCGATTCTGTTTTCCATAACAACTTGAACATAAAGAAGTTAAGGGCCTTGAGATTTACTTCGTGTGACAACTGGTCATCAGGCAAGTCTGCTTTAACTGTAAACCAATCCCTGCAGTAAATTGTGCGCCTATTCGGATAATCCAATATACTCTGAGATCAGCCGAGCCAACTAGATTGAAGATTGTCAACACATTGGTAGAAGCCAAAGGCTGACAGGGTTATTTAAAATGCCGTGAGAACCATCCTGTTCAATTTAAATGAAGTACAAGGAAAGAGATAACGGAAAGTTACGCGTAATGAATTGACAACCTAATAAAAACGCACAATCATAAGTGATGAAAGATTCAAGGATTAATGAACTTAGCGTGATCTCAAAAATCACTGCTCTATAATGTTCAAGTAATTAATGCCAACATGATTGTCGAAGTGTCCGGAATGAATATGTTCATGTTTAATGAGGATTGATATCAGTAATTGCATGATAATAGACATAGACTGGATAATTGGAAATGAACAACATAAATTGATTCAATATGTCAGTTCTGATCCATTTTTAAAATTGATTAATCATCTTGCTCACAAAAAGAATGTGGATTTGTATGTTTTGTATATCTGTTCTGTTAATTAGTTTGCATTGTAAACTCAAAACAACAAAAAGATTTTGGTTTTGCATGTTGTTGCATTTCATGATAGAATGTCTTTTATTTGCATGTTTTTAGTTGCATGACATTATATTTTAGAAAAGCTTTAAAGATTTTGTTTATCTTTATTTTCTGATTAATCCTCTGAATGTGCATTAACATCTGATAGAACCTTGTCGAGATCAAGATATTGTTGGACACCTAATCCATGAGAAAGAAGTTTGTAGAGATTGTGATTGTTTGAAGGACTTTATATTTTAAGTGTTAAGGAAGATAAGTTGACATTACACTGTAGGATTTACCTTTGGAACACAGAATGTTTAGGGTAATAACCTTGGTCAGGTTAGGATTTTTGATCTACCTAAGTGTTAATGGTCATTTCTTGAAGGTTTTAGTGATTTATGACTCAAATTAAAGTGTTCGTTAGCTTTAAGATTGCCAAACGAGTCGGAATCCTAAGTTTGTGAAAATCTGAAAAATTAAAAATTGCATAAGTCCTCACACGCACGCTTGATGTGTGAACCGTACGTGTAACCACACGTTTGAGAATTAACCGTACGGATGACCCTAATCAAAATTGTCCTAAGGCAATTGGGTCACACGCACGTGTGATGTAGGTGAGACGCGTGTTTGATGGTAGATCGTGTGATCAACCGCACGGTTGATCACGAGAGTATAAATAGGGGTGATGAGCACAGATCTATCACACTTGTGCACCCAACACTTTTTCTCTCTCTAAATTCGATCATCACCGATAAAGTTTTCCTTTGCAACAAACGTTAAGCATCATTAGACGAATCCAGCGCCACCTATTAGGTACAATTTCATCATGTTTAAGATTCTTAATTTGCTATTTGAATGCATCGAAACCCTTAGGGTTATAAATCGAATTTTGTGTAATTTGAACTTGTTTTGAACTGGGTTTGCTACTATTTTGTATTAATCAGAACCTTATTATGCTATTGTGATGTAAATCGGTCCATAAAACGTTCTATTATGTGATTTTGATGATTTAAAAAGGCATTTAATATCGGGTTTCATCAGACATGCACGAGTGACATCACTCGCACGCGTGAGACGTGACTCGCACGAGTCAGTACACGGTTGATGATCAACCGTGTGGATCCTTAAGGTCATTCATTTGTCTCGTTTTTATTGATCACTCGTTTGCAAAAGCTGACATGTGTGCTTACACGCACGAGTCACCACACGGTTGGCTCACTCGCTTAGAATTTTTGCATCAGCCGTGTACCCTGTCTGAAACCATATTACTGCTCAAAAGTGTCAACAGTGACACGAGTGACTGTATCACTCGCACGGTTGATCCCTCAGCCGCACGTGTGACACTATCACCCGCACGTTTCATTCTGTATAACATGATTATGAAACCTTGATGCAAGTGCTTTGATACTTTATGTTGATTGTTTCATATATCTAACATCTCTGTTTACGTTTAAGTTCTTGTTAAGTTATCAACAAATGGCAGAACAACAAGTAAATGTTCCGGTGGCTAATGTTGAAGGACAGGGGGAGCAACAAGCTAATCCTCAAGCTAATCCCGTCAACCCACCTGCTCAACAAGATATTCCGTTAGAGATGGGCAAACACAACAATCAAGTTTCTCTTTATGACACTACACTGGAAATAGGCTCTCACTTTAAGGAGATTGTTGAATTCCTTAAGAGATCAAGGATTCACACTGCTATTTCCACTAAATGCACTGCTTACTACAGTCGTCATCAGAGAGAATTATGGAGATATGCTATGCTAGATGTTGATGAAGATAAGCTTGTGAGTAAGATTCAAGGTCATGACATTACTGTTTCTAAAGATGTGATCGGAAGGATTTTGGGTTTTAATGATGCAAACTGTTCACATATAACTATCAATAGAGAACGAATCCATGGTTGTTTTAAGAGATGTGCTTACTCTGGTCAACTAATTAGCAAATCTGAATTGGTGAAGACATGTCTGCCACCACAGTTTAGATATCTTGCTCATGTGATCATGCACTGCTTGAGTGGACGCAAATCAGGCTTTGATAAGTTGAATGAAAAAGTGAAGAGTATGTTTGTGGCACTAGTCTTGAAGGCACCATACGATTTCTCAGGGTTTGTTCTTCACTACTTCAAAGCGAACCATTTCAGTTCTTCCCAGAAATATCTGATATATGCACGTTTTCTACAATTGATCATTAATGATGCTGCACCTGACCTACCTAAGCTTGAATAAGATATTATTCTCCTTTTACCAATGGCTCCGATTACTTTCCGAAGAATGGAAGAAACGAGAATCAAAGAATTGAAGCCTGACTTTAGCCGAAAGCTCATTTGTCATCTTATCAAGGAGAACTATCGTGCCCAGCAGGTAATGCTTGGAGGAGTGAGGATTCAGACTCTAACTACGAAGTTACTGATGAGGAAGGTGAAGGTGATAATCAGAGAGCTTCTGGTAATGTTCAAGGAGGAGATAAGGTTGATGACGAGGTTATTGAGGGTGACGATGAAGCAACTGAGGAAGATGCCAGTTTGATTCAAAGGAAGAGGAAAGGAAAGGATCCTATGCCCGAGCAACCAAAGATGAAGGAAAGAAGAATGAAGTATTCTTATGATACACCTCAGAGATCATCACAGGGAGGTTCTAAACAACAGGTTCCGAGAAAGCCATCCGGGTTTACGAAGGATGCAAGAGCCGATGTTACCTCACCTAAACCTGCTACAACATCCCCTCAGGTCACTTCGGATGAATACAAGACTCAGCAAAATCTGTTGATGTCTTTGATCACGAAAATAACCGATCTTGAGAATCAAGCCATTGAAGATAAGAAGCTCAGTAATGCTAGGATTGAATCTTTAGCTGATGAAAACAAAAAGTTATCTGACAGGTTGGATCGTCAGAAGGAGAGAACAGATAAGCTGAAGAAGAAGTTTTTGACTGTGAAGAAGAAGAATAGAGAGAAGTTGAAAGCTTTGAATGAAAGAATCGAACAGCTTAACACGGGTAAAACCAAGTTGATAACGAAGAAAGAAGAGCAGTATTCTTCTGATTTGGGTCAAGACGTTGAAAGAGATGATGATGAAGAAGCTGATACTGAGGAACCCTCTTTTGAGATACCGTTAGTGATACCTATTCAAAGTTTTAATGAATACGGTGAGGTCTTTACTGCTGAATATTATATGAATTATTCAAATGTTTTTAATGATGCAGAAAAGAGGGACAATCCACCAAGTGATTTCCCAGTGGAACAGCTTGCTGCTCTAGCATCCGATAGTGAAAATGATACAAAGAATGCAGAGACAGTTGAAGCTAAGAATGTGGCTCCACAAGAAGAGTCATTTGCTAGTATCCCTCCCGAATCAATTCAAAATATCAACTTAAGTGATTTCGATAATTTGTTTGCTGATGAGAAGAGTGAAGATTCGGTTGGTAAGAAAAGTGTTAAAGAGGATGTGATTGTTGAATCCGAGGACGAATTTGTAACAGAATCTGATGATGAAGAAGAAGAAGAAGTTGATATTGTTATGCCTTCGCTTGAGCCATACTCGCATCCGTCACTCAACACCTTAAGTGACTTCTTCAATCTGAGTTGTGAGGAGAAAAGAAAGAACTTAATTGAGTTAGAAAAGGTGAGGAAGGAATACAAAGAACAAGTGAAAGATGTTGATGTGTTAATTGAAAGAAACAAAAAATTCCGTCATGAGAAACTGCTTGCTGAGAAAAGGAGAAAAGAAACTGAGCTGAAGAATAAGAGACTCCAAGCCGAACAAGCCAAGGTCGAGGGATGGAATGAAATAAATGAATGGTTCAAATGAGATAGGGTTAAAGTTAACAGAAATGTTGTAGAAGACGAAGTCCGTCAGAGTTGGTGGAAAAAGAACGTCGTTAACCCTGATCAAGTAGACAAGCCAGAACTCGAGCCAAAGTTTGTTAGTTTTTATGAGAAAGGAAAGAGAACCAAGAAGTATTCCAAGGGTAAAATACTGAGCTGGGGTTACTTCAAGGAGATTAATTGCTTTGCTATCAAGAGGGAAGGAGGATTAGATTATATGGCTCATCCTAGTCACTTCAAAACTCTACCTTACTTCTAGATTATGCAACTTGCGAAGCTGAAGATGTTGAACGCTAAAGATAGTGACATTTCTCGATGGTTTAAGAGAAAACTAAGATATGAATACAAGATAGGGAAATGGGATATCTTTAGGTCAACAGCCGCCAGATTCTCCATTCATCCAACAAAGAAGAATTCTAAGGGAGGACCTGTTCGTGTTGTAAAGTTCCGTCCAGCTAAGTACATGAAGCAATCTCCCTTGATGCCCTTACCCAAGGATATTTGTAAAAACTTCAGATGGCGGTTCTATGATGAATTGTCAGAGGAAGCAGTGATCTTGACTGCAATTGAGAAGGATGATGGAAGCATACAGTTCGAAAATGTGAGGATTCTAGATCCTATGTGGCTGAGGAACTTGTCAAGATTTGATGTGGAGACTCTTCACCGCAATCACATTACGTTCAGAGATGATCGAAAGGAGGAAGCTATGAGATATCAACGTGTGATCGATGTCCTCTATGCGTACCTCAACAGAGAAAGTGATGCTCAGAGCTCAAATCAAGTTCATACCAGCTGATGTGTGTTGAATACTGTGATGCTAGTTGGTAATTTTTGTTTTGGTTTTTGATGATGATGTATTTTGGAGAGAGAGAGAATTTTAGATCTGTAATAACTTTACTAAACTGTTTGTGTTTATGAACTTGAATGATTTATGGACGTTTACTTAAGTGTAATAGATGTTCTAGGTCCTAGGGGGAGTTGTTGATGCATTTTATGCAAGTCCCTAGACATCTACCCACGTCCATTGCAGGTGCAACAGTTTACAAGATACCATGATCGCTCGTTATTATCCTATATGTGTTTATATGTGGTTTCAGGTACTACAGGAACGCAATAAGGATGTTTGACTATGTTAGACTTAGTCAGACATACGAGTGAAGCATCACTCGTACGGCTGACAGGCTCATACGCACGGTTGATGCTGAGCTAAGTCATAATTATAACCTAACTGAGAAGACACGAGTGAGTGATCAACCGTACGGCCGATGAGGCCAACTCATACGAGTGATGGATGATACATACGGTTGAGTCAACAGCTGAGGTATATAAAGGTTTATGTTCTTCATTTTAGGTTAAGCCTCTCTCACACACAATCACTCAGATCTGGTTCACCTGATCCGATTCTCTCTCAACCCAAATCACTCCAGGTAGTGAATAATAGCTCTAGGCATTAATCTAATCACAATCCTTGTTGTGGTTTGACTAATTTAATCCCAAAAAGCTTCCCATATTCACTTTGATTGGTTTGATTCACTAATTCCGCCATTGTGTGAATTAAACCTGTTGATCTCGAAGTTCCTAGTCATGTTTCATCAATGTTAACTATATATATATATATATATATATATATATATATATATATATATATATATATATATATATATATATATATATATATATATATATATATATATATATATATGTGATCATATAGTTTTTACAAGTTTTATCTTTCGTGAATCACCGGTCAACTTGGGTGGTCAATTGTCTATATGAAACCTATTTCAATTAATCAAGTCTTAACAAGTTTGATTGCTTAACATGTTGGAAACACTTAATCATGTAAATAACAATTTTATTTAATATATATAAACATGAAAAATTTCGGGTCACTACAGTACCTACCCGTTAAATAAATTTCGTCCCAAAATTTTAAGCAATAGGAGGTGTCGATGTATCTTCTGGAAATAAGTGTGGGTATTTCTTCTTCATCTGATTTTCTCATTCCCAGGTGAACTCGGGTCCTCTACGAGCATTCCATCGAACCTTAACAATTGGTATCTTGTTTTGATTAAGTCTTTTAACCTCACGATCCATTATTTCGACGGGTTATTCGATGAATTGAAGTTTTTCGTTGATTTGGATTTCGTGTAACCGAACAGTGAGATCTTCTTTAGCAAAACATTTCTTCAAATTCGAGACGCGAAAAGTGTTATGTACAGCTGCGAGTTGTTGAGGTAACTCAAGTCGGTAAGCTACTGGTCCGACACGATCAATAATCTTGAATGGTCCAATATACCTTGGATTTAATTTCCCTCGTTTGCCAAATCGAACAACGCCTTTCCAAGGTACAACTTTAAGCATGGCCATCTCTCCAATTTCAAATTCTATATCTTTTCTTTTAATGTCAGCGTAACTCTTTTGTCGACTTTGGGCGGTTTTCAACCGTTGTTGAATTTGGATGATTTTCTCGGTAGTTTCTTGTATTATCTCCGGACCCGTAATCTGTCTATCCCCCACTTCACTCCAACAAATCGGTGCCATCTCAATGCTTGAATGATAGCTGTTGTTGTAGGAAAATTCTGCTAACGGAAGGTGTCGATCCCAACTGTTTCCGAAATCAATAACACATGCTCGTAGCATGTCTTTAAACGTTTGTATCATCCTTTTGCTCTGCCCATCAGTTTGTGGATGATAAGCAGTACTCATGTCTAGAGGAGTTCCTAATGCTTGCTGTAATGTCTGCCAGAATCTTGAAATAAATCTGCCATCCCTATAAGAGATAATAGAGATTGGTATTCCATGTCTGGAGACGACTTCCTTCAAATACAGTCGTGCTAACTTCTCCATCTTGTCATCTTCTCTTATTGGTAGGAAGTGTGCTGATTTGGTGAGACGATCAACTATTACCCAAATAGTATCAAAACCACTTGCAGCCCTTGGCAATTTAGTGAAGAAATCCATGGTAATATTTTCCCACTTCCATTTCGGGATTTCGGGTTGTTGAAGTAGACCTGATGGTTTCTGATGCTCAGCTTTGATCTTAGAACACATCAAACATTCTCCTACATATTTAGCAACATCGACTTTCATACCCGGCCACCAAAAATGTTTCTTGAGATCCTTGTACATCTTCCCCGTTCCAGGATGTATTGAGTATCTGGTTTTATGAGCTTCTCTAAGTACCATTTCTCTCATATCTCCAAATTTTGGTACCCAAATCCTTTCAGCCCTATACCAGGTTCCGTCTTCCCAAATATTAAGATGCTTCTCCGATCCTTTGGGTATTTCATCCTTTAAATTTCCCTCTTTTAAAACACCTTGTTGCGCCTCTTTTATTTGAGTAGTAAGGTTAGTGTGAATCATTATATTCATAGCTTTTACTTGAATGGGTTATTTGTCCTTTCTGCTCAAGGCGTCGGCTACCACATTTGCCTTCCCCGGGTGGTAATGAATCTCAAAGTCGTAATCATTCAACAATTCAATCCACGTGCACTGCCTCATGTTCAGTTGTTTCTGATTAAATATATGTTAAAGACTTTTGTGGTCGGTATATATAATACTTTTGACCCCATATAAGTAATGCGTCCAAGTCTTTAATGCAAAAACAACCGCGCCTAATTCCAAATCATGCGTCGTATAATTCTACTCGTGAATCTTCAATTGTCTAGACGCATAAGCAATTACTTTCGTTCGTTGCATTAATACACAACCGAGACCTTGCTTTGAGGTGTCACAATATATCACAAAATCATCATTCCCTTCAGGTAATGACAATATAGGTGCCGTAGTTAACTTTTTCTTCAACAATTGAAATGCTTTTTCTTGTTCATCCTTCCATTCAAATTTCTTCCCTTTATGCGTTAATGCAGTCAAGGGTTTTGCTATTTTGGAAAAATCTTGGATGAATCTTCTGTAGTAACCAGCTAGTCCTAAAAATTGGCGTATATGTTTCGGAGTTTTCGGGGTTTCCCACTTTTCAACGGTTTCAATCTTTGCTGGATCCACCTGAATACCTTCTTTGTTCACTATATGATCGAGGAATTGAACTTCTTCCAACCAAAATGCACACTTTGAAAACTTAGCGTACAGTTTTTCTTTCCTTAACAACTCTAGCACTTTTCTCAAATGTTCTTCGTGCTCTTGGTCATTCTTTGAGTAAATAAGTATATCATCGATGAAAACAATGACAAACTTGTCAAGGTATGGTCCACACACTCGGTTCATGAGGTCCATGAATACAGCTGGTGCGTTAGTTAACCCAAACGTCATAACCATAAACTCGTAATGACCGTAACGCGTCCTAAAAGCAGTCTTCGGAATGTCATCCTCCTTCACCCGCATTTGATGATATCCAGAACGTAAATCAATCTTTGAATTAACCGACGAGCCTTGTAGTTGATCAAATAAGTCGTCGATTCTCGGTAGTGGGTAGCGGTTCTTGATGGTAAGTTTGTTCAACTCTCGGTAGTCGATACATAATCTAAATGTACCATCCTTCTTCTTGACAAACAAAATAGGAGCTCCCCACGGTGATGTGCTTGGTCGAATGAAACCACGCTCTAAAAGTTCCTGTAACTTACTTTGTAATTCTTTCATTTCGCTGGGTGCGAGTCTGTATGGAGCACGAGCTATTGGTGCAGCTCCTGGTACAAGGTCTATTTGAAATTCAACGGATCGATGTGGGGGTAATCCCGGTAATTCTTTCGGAAATACATCGGGAAATTCTTTTGCGACGGGAACATCACTGATGTTCTTTTCTTCAGGTTTAACTTCCTTAATGTGTGCTAGAATGACGTAACAACCTTTTCTTATTAGTTTTGCGCCTTCAAACTACTAATAAGATTTAATTTCGCGTTGTTCTTTTCTCCGTACACCATTAAAGGTTTTCCTTTTTCACGCATAATGCGAATCGCATTTTTGTAACAAACGACCTCTGCTCTCACCTTTTTCAACCAGTCCATACCAATTATTACATCAAAACTCCCTAACTCGACTGGTATTAAATCAATTTTAAACGTTTCATCCCCCATTTTAATTTCTCTATCCCGACATATATTATTTGCTGAAATTAATTTGCCGTTTGCTAATTCGAGTAAAAATTTATTATCCAAAGGCGTCAGTGGACAACTTAATTTAGCACAAAAATCTCTACTCATATAGCTTCTATCCGCACCCGAATCAAATATAACATAAGCAGATGTATTGTCAATAAAAAACGTACCCGTAACAAGCTCCGGGTCTTCCTGCGCTTCTGCCGTATTAATATTGAAAACTCTTCTGTGGCCTTGCCCATTAGTATTCCCTTAGTTTGGGCAATTTCTAATAATGTGGCCCAGTTTTCCACATTTATAACAAACCACGTCGGCATTATTTGTTCCGACATTATTTGTTTCTTTATTTTTGTTGTTCTTTGGTCCGTAAATCTCACATTTTGCCGCGCCATGACCACCTCTCTTACATTTGGTGCAAAATGTTGTGCAAAACGCATTTGGATGGTACTCTGCACACCTGAAGCATGGTTGTTTCTATTGTATGTTGTTATTGAGGTTGTTGTTGGGATTGTTATTGTTGTTGAAATGGTTGTTGTAGTTGTTGCTGTTGTTGGGACGTTTGTTGTAGTTATTGTTAGGATTGCGGTTATTGTTGCGATTGTTGTTGCGGTTGTTATGATTGTTATTGTGATTATGGTTGTGATTGTTGTTGTTGTTGTTGTATTGGTGACCCTTGTCACTGGTTTCTTCCCACTTTCTCTTGAGTTGTTTCGCGTTGGACTCTTCGGCCGCCTGCTCTTTAATTCTTTCCTCAATCTGATTTATGAGTTTATGAGCCATTCGACTTGCCTTTTGTATGGAAGCATGCTCATGTAAACTCACATCTTCTTGAATCCTTACTGGTAACCCTTTTACAAACGCGTTGATCTTCTCTTCTTCATCTTCGAACGCTCCCGGACACAATAGGCACAACTCTGTGAATCGTCATTCATATGTGGTAATGTCGAACCCTTGTGTTCGTAACTCTCTAAGTTCTACCTTGAGCTTATTAACTTCGTTTCTAGGACGGTACTGCTCGTTCATCAATTGCTTGAATGCCGACTACGGTAGTGTGTAAGCAGCATTTTGTCCTACCTGTTCAAGATAGGTGTTCCACCACGTTAACGCTGTACCTGTGAAGGTATGCGTAGCGTACTTAACTCTATCCTCTTCAGTACACTTACTTATGGCAAACATCGATTCGACTTTCTCGGTCCACCGTTTCAATCCAATTGGTCATTCAGTTCCATCAAATTCTAAAGGTTTGCAGGCAGTGAATTCTTTGTAGGAGCATCCTACACGATTTCTTGTGGAATTAGTTCCACTGCTAGATCCAGAGTTATTGTTATTTTGCATCACAGCCTGTACTGCGACTATGTTTGCCGCAAGGAAAACACGAAAGACTTCCTCGCTCATGTTTAAATTCTGACGAGTCGCCGGTGCCATTTCCTTCAAAAATAGCCCAAAAGAATTAAGTTAATCATATAGAATTTTTAAGAGTAGTCAATAGTATTTCGTAGCATAGTATGAACTCATTTATAAAAGCTTTTTCTTCATATTAGCGTTTTATAGTTTTAATTCGGGTAGTACCTACCCGTTAAGTTCATACTTAATAGCTAATATACAATTCAACTACTATAATTCTATATGAAAAAACTGATTATAATAAAATTTCGCGTTCAAATTTTATACAATATTTTACAAACTTACAATACAGCTATTATACATTTAGGATGAAATATAGCACATAATAACTTTGCTACTCGGCAGCTATAAAGGCAATTCTAGTTAATACGCAAGTTGTTCAGCAAAAGAAATAAAGACATGTAATTCATAAGTCCAGAAACAAGTCATGCATTCTGGTTTTACTAAGACGATTTCCCATCCTTGGTCTTGTGGAAAGTAACCGTTATGACCATTGGCTAGGCAGCATGTTGTAATGTCGTCAAAAGGACGAGGGTTTCGTAATGTCCAACAGCCCCGTAATAATCTAAAAACCTTGTTTCTCACCCCAACTACTGAATCCGTCACTTGTGGGAAGGTTTTATTTAAAAGTTGTAATCCAATGTTCTTTTTCTCACCTTGGTAAGAAGCGAACATCACTAACCCGTAAGCATAACATGCTTCTTTATGTTGCATGTTAGAAGCTCTTTCTAACTCACGAAATCCTATGTTGGGATATGTTGAGTCAAAATAGGTTCTTAACCCGTAGCGTAAAATTACATTTGGGTTCCCCGCATTTAACGCTTTAAAGAAAACACGACGTAACTTACGGTCTCCCCAATGTGATATACCCCACCTATCAAAGGAAAGCCTTTTATAAACTAAGGCATTTCTGGAAAGTCTTTCAAATGTTTGACAAGTTAATTTTGCATAACTAATTGTGCTGATGAATTCTGACCGACTCTAGACAAGATTTCCACAATCATATCATCTGGTAGGTCTTCTAAAATATTCGGTTGTCTACCCTTAACGTCCATTTTATTTTTATACTGTAAAATAGACAAGGATTAGATTCGTAAAAGATAATTAACAAACAATACAAGCAATTTTTACATAGAACATAAAAGTACAAGCACATTACAATACATATAATACACAACATGATTACAACCTTCTAATCTGAATCACTGGTTTCTTCTTCTTCGGACTTGGTTCGTTTTCCTAATTTTCTAGGGATATATGGTGTTCCTCTAATACGAGCCGTCGTTTTTCACAATGGTTTAGAAAAACCTGGTGGTTTAGAGGTTCTCGGGTTATTGTTACATTTTGGGAGATACGGATGTTGCCGATACATATAAAGTTCATCGGGGTTGGAATCAGGTTTCTCTATTTTTACACCTTTTCCCTTATTATTTTCTTTTGCTATATTAAATTGGGTCGAGGTAATTTCTATAATATCATCAGAATCCTCATCGGGATCCGATTCATCAGAAAATTGGTAATCTTCCCAATATTTTGCTTCCTCGGCGGAAACACCATTGACCATTTTTAACTTTGGTCCGTTGGTTGAGGATTTTCTTTTATTTAAACGATTTACTGTAGGTATCAATATTTCTTCCTTCGAAACCTCTTCTTCTTCCGATTCTTCCTCCTCTGGTTCCTCCTCTTCCGGTTCCTCTTCTTCCGGTTCCTCCTCTTCCGGTTCCTCCTCTTCCGGTTCTTCTTCGGGAATTTGTGAATCTTCCCAAATTATATTTGACTCTTCATTATTATTAGGTGAGTTGATGGGATTTGTACTAGTGGTAGACATCTATCACACAATATTAAACACATTAAGAGGTTAATATATCAAATAATATTTACATGTTAATAATATATAGTTTCCAGCAAAAGTGTTAAGCAATCGTTTTTAAAGAAAACACGGTCGAAGTCCAGACTCACTAATGTATCCTAACAAACTTGATAAGACACACTAATGCAAAATTCTGGTTCTCTAAGACCAACGTGCGGATACCAAATGAAATGTCTCGTTCATATTGATTATAAACGTTCCATATTAATTGATTTCGTTGCGAGGTTTTGACCTCTATATGAGACGTTTTTCAAAGACTGCATTCGTTTTTAAAACAAACCATAACCTTTATTTTATCGACAAGGTTAAAAAGACACCACCTAGATTATCCAGAAATGATAATCTAAAAAATATCACACTTACACACTAACAATACATATTGGTTTACAATATAAATATGTTACAACAAAATAGATCCCAAATGCAGTTTTAAACAATATTATACAAGCATGCTGACACCAAATCTTGTCCATATATTAGCATGCAACACCAGAAGATCTTAGTAATCACCTGAGAATAAACATGCTTTAAACGTCAACAAAAATGTTGGTGAGTTATAGGTTTAACCTATATATTTATCAAATCGTAATAATAGGCCACAAGATTTCATATTTCAATATACATCCCATACATAGAGATAAAAATCATTCATATGGTGAACACCTGGTAACCGACCTTAACAAGATGCATATAGAATATCCCCTATCATTCCGGGACTCCCTTCGAACATGATAAATTCGAAGTACTAAAGCATCCGGTACTTTGGATGGGGCTCGTTGGGCCCAATAGATCTATCTTTAGGATTCGCGTCAATTAAGGTGTTTGTTCCCTAATTCTTAGATTACCAGACTAAAAAGGGGCATATCCGGTTTAATAATCCAGCCATAGAATGTAGTTTTATTTACTTGTGTCTAAAACATTTATAAAACTGCATGTATTCTCATCCCAAAATATTAGATTTTAAAAGTGAGACTATAACTCACTTTCACAGATTTTTACTTCGTCGGGAAGTAAGACTTGGCTACTGGTCGATTCACGAACCTATAACAAATATGTACATATATATCAAAGTATGTTCAAAATATATTTACAACATTTTTAATACATTTTACCGTTTTAAATCTATTAAGTCAGCTGTCCTCGTTAGTAACCTACAACTAGTTGTCCACAGTTAGATGTACAGAAATAAATCAATATATATTATCTTGAATCAATCTACGACCCAGTGTATACACATCTCAGGCTAGATCACAACTCAAAGTATATATATTTTGGAATCAACCTCAACCCTGTATAGCTAACTCCAATATTACTGCATATAGAGTGTCTATGGTTGTTCCAAATAATATATATAGATGTGTCGATATGATATGTCAAAACATTTGCATACGTGTCTATGGTATCCTAAGATTATATAATATATTAGAATATATGTATTATACAATATAAGTAAGCTAGGATATGATTAATATAGATTTGTTACCAATTTTCACGTAGCTACAACAAGTAAAAATATCCAATCTTGTTTTACCCATAACTTCTTCGTTTTAAATCCGTTTTGAGTGATTCAAGTTGCTATGGTTTCATATTGAACTTAAGTTTATGAATCTAAACAGAAAAAGTATAAGTTTATAGTCAGAAATACAGATTACAAGTCATTTTGGTAAAGGTAGTCATTTCAGTCGAAAGAACGACGTCTAGATGACCATTTTGGAAAACATACTTCCACTTTGAGTTTAACCATGATTTTTGGATATGGTTTCATGTTCATAATAGAAATAATTTTCCCCGAAGAACAACTTTTAAATCAAAGTTTATCATAGTTTTTAATTAACTAACCCAAAACAGCCCGCGGTGTTACTACGACGGCGTATATCCGGTTTTACGGTATTTTTCGTGTTTTCTGGTTTTAAATCATTAAGTTAGCATATCATATAGATATATAACATGTGTCTAGTTGATTTTAAAAGTCATGTTAGAAGGATTAACTTTTTTTTGCGAACAAGTTTAGAATTAACTAAACTATGTTCTAGTGATTACAAGTTTAAACCTTTGAATAAGGTAGTTTTATATATATGAATCGAATGATGTTATGAACATCATTACTACCTCAGGTTTTGTGGATAAACCTACTGGAGATGAGAAAAATAGATCTAGCTTCAAAGGATCCTTGAATGGCTTGAAAGTTCTTGAAGTAGAATCATGACACGAAAACAAGTTCAAGTAAGATTTCCACTCGAAATAAGATTGTTAAAGTTATAGAAATTGAATCAAAGTTTGAATATGAGTATTACCTTGTATTAGAAAGATATCTTACTGTAAATAAGAAATATTTCTTGAGATTGGATGATCACTCTAAGTGGATTTGCAAGATTGGAAGTAAGCTAGCAAACTTGGAAGTGTTATTGGTGTGTTCTTGAGTAGTTGTTTTATAACTTGGTTTTTGTATGGATTTATGAACTAGATTGAGCTAGAATTTGATGAAGATGATGAAGAACACTTAGAACAATAGAAGAACACTTGATAGAGAGTCGTTTGATGCATGTAAGTTGCAAAATGAAAGTGTTTGTGGACACCTTCATTCACGTGAATATGCATGAGTCATATAGGCTCCATTAGTTTGTTATTTTGTGAGATATTTCATACTAGATGTTAAATGATGGTTCCCACATGGTTAGGTGACTCACATGGGCTGCTAAGAGCTGATCATTGGAGTGTATATACCAATAGTAAATACATTTAGAAGCTGTGTATTGTACGAGTACAAATACGAGTGCATACGAGTAGAACTGTTGATGAAAATGAACGAGGATGTAATTGTAAGTATTTTTGTTAAGTAGAAGTACTTTGATAAGTGTCTTGAAGTCTTTCAAAAGTGTATAAATACATATTAAAACACTACATGTATATATATTTTAACTGAGTCGTTAAGTCATCGTTAGTCGTTACATGTAAGTGTTGTTTTGAAACCTTTAGGTTAATGATCTTGTTAAATGTTGTTAACCTATTGTTTATTATATCAAAAGAGATGTTAAATTATTACATTATCATGATATTATGATATATTAATATATCTTAGTATGATATATATACAGTTAAATGTTGTTACAACGATAATCGTTACATATATGTCTCGTTTCGAAATCCTTAAGTTAGTAGTCTTGTTTTACATTTGTAGTTCATTGTTAATACACTTAATGATATATTTACTTATCATTTATCATGTTTAACAAAGTGTATCAATATCTTAATATGATTCATATGTACTTAGTAAGACGTTGTAATAACGATAATCGTTATATATATCGTTTTCGAGTTTCTTAATTCAATAGTCTCATTTTTATGTATATAACTCATTGTTAAAATACCTAATGAGATACTTACTTATCATGATATCATGTTAACTATATATATATCCATATATATGTGATCATATAGTTTTTACAAGTTTTATCGTTCGTGAATCACCGGTCAACTTGGGTGGTCAATTGTCTATATGAAACCTATTTCAATTAATCAAGTCTTAACAAGTTTGATTGCTTAACATGTTGGAAACACGTAATCATGTAAATAACAATTTTATTTAATATATATAAACATGGAAAAGTTTGAGTCACTACAAAAAGACCCCTCTGGTATTTATGCTCAAATAAAGGGTTGATACACGTCGATGTTGTTAAAAGACAGGTTTGGTATCTATGTTAAAAGACGATAATGCCCACTTTGTGAAGATCACATGATACGTTTAACCAAGTGTTATTAACTTTAGCTAAATCTTGGGACCATTTTTGGACAAATTGTAAATATTGGGACCAACCATGATCAATTTAAAGTTTAGGTCCCTTCTTGATTTTTGGTACAAACTTTCGTGACCAACCATGATATTTTTTCTTTAAATTTAGTCGAAAATTTCCGGGTTGTCATACCTATGTATTAATAAGGATTAATTTTACTTCCCCACTTAGCTACTCTAGGTTGGGATAGGTCCTGGTGTGGAAGTTATAGATACCTTTCCTTACTTTGTATCTAGAGTACTTCATTTAATTTTCTCTACAATATTGGGCTTTGGTGGTATTTATCATGCACTTTTAAGACCTGCGACGCTTGAAGAATCTTTTCCATTCTTCAGCTTATGTATTGAAAGATAGAAATAAAATGACTACAATTTTAGGTATTCAGTTAATCTTGTTAGGTCTAGGTGCATTTCTTATAGTATTCAAGGCTCTTTATTTTGGGGGCGTATATGATACTTTGGCTCCGGGATGAGAAGATGTAAGAAAAATAACCAACTTGACGCTTAGCCCAAGTATCATATCTGGTTATTTACTAAAATAGCCTTCCCCTCATTAGTCCACATGTCCTCGTCCTCTCACAATCTTCTCCTATTCACGTTTTGGGGGCTTTTTTAACCTCAGGTTACTCCGATGAAACAAGGTAAATACGGAACTTTAATAACATATTTTTTTAACCTCATGTTACTTCAATGAAACAAGGTTAATACGGAACTTTAATAACAGAAAAAATATATGAATGAGATGGCATAAAGAATGAGGAATAAACCCATACCTTGGACACCTCCCTGTTATGTCGACCCTCACCTCTTCAACCATGTCTTCTTCTTCAACCTTACCTTTCCATTTTCTTTTTCCAATACAGAAGATTCACCCATGCTCCTTTGGTTCCATTTATTTTACGTGATCTCTTCATCTCAGGTGGTATTCTTATATTCGTTCTTTGTAACGACCCCAAACCTGTTTACCAAAAACAGAGCACATTTTTTTTATAAGTTAGGTCCCATTAAACATCCACTTTAAATAAACCATTCCAAATAGTTTTAACAGAATACACATTATCATAATGACACATTTAACATTTTAATATGACTCTTGGTACACAAATGACAATTACAAAAGCATTTGCAATAATGACTAAATCACACGAATTACGAGTTAATACTCAATAACCCAACCCAATACCAAGAGCATAATCCCGGGGACTACCAAATCCCCAATCCGCGTCCAAATCTCCGAAAGCTACCCCATCGAGCTCAAGCGCTCCTACACATCTAGTCTAACGACTAGCTAGCCTTACAATCACAATACCTGTAAAAAGGTAAACAACGAGAGGGGTAAGCTAACGCTTAGTGAGTGCAATAAGTATACACATGCATATATAATATACCTACTTGCATCTACCTACTCACATACCACAAACATGCTAGCAATATAATATTAGCATACGAACTCCAAGTATAAAGCTAATAACCTCCATTACCGCAACTAGCATAAACAATAGCAAATACTCCAAAATATAATATGCTACACTACAATACATACACAAACTATATGGTTAACCATACGCGCGTCATGGTGCTACCGGATCCGTGGTTCACAACATACGAAATGCTATGACGCTACCAGCTCCTTGGTTCACGCCACTATGCATATGAGTCATACTCTTTTATAGTGCTACCGGCTCCATGGTTCACACTTTGATGTCACCTGTTCCGTAGTTCACATCACAACTCGAGTCATACTCTCGTCGAGGCGATACCGGCTTCGTGGTTCACACCTCAACACTCGTGCTATAGTGCTACCGGCTTCATGGTTCGCACTACAATACACGTACCATGATGCCACCGGCTCTGTGGTTCGCATCATAGCACACTCGCACATACTATGGCACTTCCGGCACGGTGGATCATACCATAGCATACAAATAAATATACTATATACATACATGCATAAATATCTCACTCACCTTAATGCCTCGATGAAGTGCAATCCAAATCCCGCAACTCGCTAATGGAACGTACCTATTCCGTTTATCACATAATCATCAATATAAACTCATTTGGACTCTCGACCCGCCCAAATGAACAACAAGTGCAAAATACACCCTTTTGCACTTTTAACGCTACCCGAAGGTCCAAAACTAACGAGACTAGTTCCCGCGTTCCCGAAATACCCAAAGACACCACATATAGCCATTAAACACTCACTAGTCCGCATATTCGCCCAAAACCCCTTTTGACCCTTAACAAAGTCAAATTCTCACATTTGCTAGTTTTGACTCGAAAACGCCATTAACTCAATTTTGCAGTTTAACTTAACTCATTTTAAGTTTACACACACAATCGATAATCGGTCCGTTATCCCCAACAAACCCTAGTTTTGACTCTATTCGAAATTAGTCAATTAAATGAGCACAAAAGGCTTCCAATACCTCAATAATAACTAAATACTAGTGATTACACTCGTTTGTAAGCATTAAACTTGGTTAATTAGTTTACCAAACCAAAACCCGCCTTCAACACCTTTAAACTCGAATCCTAGTTATCATCTTCCATTAACAACTAATGGGGTTCCATTTATGAACACACAATCAAAAGCCCTAAATTTAGATGATGAACACGAAAATGAAATTCGGAATTAGAGCTTACCGCTAGTATCAATACGTAGCTAAGTACGAGGAGAACAACGTTTCTTCTTGCTCCAAAGATTGAATCCCGCTTCTTCCCTTCCAAATCATATTTTGAATCAATTGGGGTTTTGAAGGAAATGAGAGAAAATGGAGAAGAAAAAGAAAAAGAAAATAAGAAAATAAAATGAATGGACCAGATTTGGGGATATAATCTGTCCCATACGCAAAAAGACCAAAATGCCCTCACTTTCCCTTTAAAATTACGAAATCCAGAACCAGCTCACATGAACCATCGCGCCGCGACCACCCTGGTCCGCGCCGCGACTAACTATGTGGTCTGGTGGTCTTGGTTGCATGCCGTCTGATCTCGATTCAAGTTCAATACCGCACCGCGATCCCACTAGGCCGCGCCGCGACCTAGTGTGGGTTTTGTCCATTTTTCGCGTACTTGAACCCCAACACACGAACACGCCTCGTACCCTTCATACACTAGACGTACATACTCTCTAGAACACGTATAACAACCCTTCGATCACTCTCGTACTCTTTATACATGTATATATATTCTCATGCATGCATTCACGTACGTCATTACTTCACGCCGCAACTTGAAATAATATCTCGTTAGGTCCATCGTACGCCCTATATATATATATATATATATATATATATATATATATATATATATATATATATATATTCAATATACATCGTACGTGCTCTAAATATATACATCGTATGAATGAACGGGTCTTACAACTCTCCCCCACTTATTTCGATCACGTCCTCGTGATCCTCGTCACTTAACCAACCGGACCCACACTCTATGGTCCTCCAACACACATCCAAACTCGATGTCCACAACAATTTCCATTAACTCGAACGTCTCACCACACGCTAATAACCATTAGCGTGCATTACTGCAATAACGGTATCTCGTACACTCAACATCCAATGCCCACTTAGGAAAAATAAGGAAAACACCATTATATTCCTTCAAATTCTCCCGGCTACAACTCGCAACAAGCTACATTCACAACTATATCACCCAACACGGTCTACTAAGTCCACTACGCTGTGAACCAAGTCTTGCATTAATCCAAACCGAGAAGGACTTATGCCGCGTCAAGTCTTCGTACTTCAATGACTCGTAAACCAGCAATTCAAGAAGGTTCTCTTAATCAAGAATCAACTTCCCCCGTTTGCACCACCGGGTCATTCCTTCAACGAATAAATCTCGTTATCGCCAACTAATCACACTAGGGACACACAATTTCCCATAAATTGATCCGCACACGACCATCAGTCTCTGGATTGATCCAGGACGACAATAATACACCATGAGTTAGACAAAACATCAACACTCGACACAGGGTTTCTCTCCTAAACCCTACAACACAACCACGCAAGACGATTTCCTAGTACTAGCATGGAAGCTATTCGTATACAAGAATCCCATCAACAGCAAATCATCATCACTACAATTTCGCAATTCGACACACGACCCATAAAATGTTCACCGACGCCGGGTGAATCCTTCTACCTAGACCGTCCATTAAGGATGGCATCGACATTTCAATGCAACCAACAGGTCGCATCACTAGGGAACACACTCTCGCAAACAAACAATAACCGCGTGTCGCTATGTGAGACAATCAGAACCGGCACTCCCCGCCTCACAATCATCCATAAAGTGGAATAATTCATTGACAATTTCCACGATCACGATTCCCGACAGGGAAAATACAGTATCCACCACAATGTCGAACTCGTACCAACTCAACAGTACTATCCAAGTCTCACACCGACCCAAGTTTATATCACGAGAGCACCCGCAATGACAGTTACATTCTCTCACGTCCGATGATCCCAAACTTCACACTTGGTCTCATACCGCACTTGGTATTGCACGACCACATTACATAAGAAGACTTACACTTCACTTGACCTAACACCATCGGAGCTTCCTCGGGCGGCAGTAAAAACTCCCCCAATTAGGATTCATCTCCACATTCTTACCGTCAAGATGATAACACCCCGCGGAATTACCATTTCACAACACACGTGATCATTCTCATCATTAATCGTAAACACCGAATCACTGCAATTTCACTTTAGGCTCTCAGAGCAGTCATACACAATTGCTAGTGTTATCATACACGCGACGACATCACACCTTCATACAAACAATCACAACTAACAGCCCTTCGTCATTCGCAAAACAACTATAGATTACTGGTAAAGAGACTTGAGAAAGTTGACCCTATGAAAATGAAGTGAGAACAAAAGCCCGCATTTTCGATTAACATTCATAATGTTTTGGTGATGCATGTATGTCCTAATTAACTTCTATATATTGTATAGCGATTTCATTCTCAAACAATTACTCCTGACACATCTTGCAAGTGTATCTAGCATAAGGGACACAAAACAGCATAAGAAGCAATTCCCTTTTGAAGCTAGAACATTGCAGATCCTTCTCTTTTGCTTTTTGTACGTTCATTGATACATATTTTCATCCAAATAAACATTTTTTTGGTTTTTGTCGTATTTTCGTATCTCAGACAACTTATAACAGTGGAGGACACTCCATCAATGTGTATGTCATCCAAATCTCTATACTATGAATCAAATCTAATGTATGCTTATCTCTTCACTTTTGTTATGTTTTCATGTTTCCTTTAAGCTTTTGTGACAAATACTAAGTCTACCTATAGATATATTCAAATCTATTAGACTATCAATTGGAAATAAACCCATATAGTCATCATCGTCATCGCTCTTCCTGTATTGCAAAACTCTAAATTTAATGTCTTGAAAAACCTCTATGTTTCATCCCTTGAAAAATCCTAATTTAAATATCACCACACTGGCAAACTCTAAACAAAATGATAAAAGTGACATCTCGAAAACCTTTTTTTTATCAAGGACGATCGGGTATGGGTGAATAACGTTAAAGCATCTTGTTGGTTGAATGTTGGTTAATGGACTAACTGACAAAGTCAAGTATGATGCTTAACCAAAGAATATGTTTTGATGATGACACATACATATGCATAAGTGATGATCAACATCTTAACATAAAACACGCAAGTTCACTAAAAAAAGGCAAGCATTGAAGAGCATTTGAAGCTGACCCTCTTGCATATTTCAAAAGCTTATTTCCAGAGATCACAAGGGCTTTAATTACTACTCAAATGTGATCAAGCAAGAGAAGATTCTATGATCTTATAGATATAGAATTTGGTTGTTGTAAACTTACTAATCAAAATTGTTCATCTTGTAAGTTTACTTAGTGTAATGTATGTCCTAGTATTGTCCTAGGATTATCATTACAAATTGTATAAGTCTTGTAACTTCAATTAGTAGAAGCATAAGCTAGCTTAGTGATCTACTTCCTTAAAAGGACTTAGGAAGTTAATTAATCTTATTTGAAGATTAATACTTGTTCAAGTTGAAGACAAGTTGAGCTAGGTTGGAGTTGGTCTTTCAAAGGGATAGAAAGATTAGGTTTGTTGTCTACCAAAGAACTTGAAGACTTGTAAATCGGATCTTCGTCGGGTTTGGAGAAAAGTGCTTAGTGAAGCAAGAAATCCCGATTAGTGTAGTCGGGGAGTGGATTAAGGTGGATTAGTTAACATCCATCTGAACCACTATAAATCTTTGTGTTTATGTTCTTTACATTACTTTGATTATCATTTTGAACATATACACCAGACACATCAAGTTTGAGTTGAATTGGTTGATCATAGTTAATCTAATTTAGTGATCAATCGAAAAAGTGTTAAAAACGTATCAAGTAACTATTCACCCCCCTCTAGTTATCAAGTATCAGAGCGGTTGCTCAAATCATTGCTCTATAAACGTTTTTGAAAGTGTCAAAATTCGTTTTGTACAAAAACTTGAGTCAACGATTCTCGGATCAACTCAAACTATGGGATACTTAGAAGAATTGGTGAAAGAAGCACCAATCTTTGATAAAGAAGATATTGATGTGTGGAAATTAAGATTTGAAGCTTATCTCAAATCTAAGGATTACTACTTGTGGAGAGTAATCAAAGTAGAAGACTTTGTTCCACAAGCTAGTTCAAGACTAGCAAAGTCAACATTTCAAAATAATGAAGTTTTGAAACAATTTGATGCTATTTCACTACTTCATGAAGTTCTTCCTAATAAAGAAAGAATGAAGACAATTTCATGTGAAAGTGTGATATCGGCTAAAAAGTCACGTTAAGGCCCAAAAACAATAAAGATTCGAACTTTATCGGCAAAATACCTACTTCGTCGGTTAGAATTGAAGAACAAGTAATTACGAAGGCGGTGCAAAAAGAATCAAGAGAATCGGAGCTAAAACGAAGATTCTAGAGCGAAAACGGTGAAAGATAAGAAATCAAGTTACGATCCAGGGAATCAAGGCTGACCAGCACACCATACGGCCTGCCATATGAAATGTCCCATTCATATTGATTATAAACATTCCATATTAATTGATTTCGTTGCGAGGTTTTGACCTCTATATGAGATGTTTTTCAAAGACTGCATTCATTTTTAAAACAACCATAACCTTTATTTTATCAATAAAGGTTTCAAAAGCATGACGTAGATTATCAAATAATGATAATCTAAAATATACTATTTACACACGACCATTACATAATGGTTTATAATAGAAATATATTACATCGACATATGTTTCTTGAATGCAGTTTTTACATAATATCATACAAACATGGACTCCAAATCTTGTCCTTATTTTAGTATGCAACAGTGGAAGCTCTTAATATTCACCTGAGAATAAACATGCTTTAAACGTCAACAAAAATGTTGGGGAGTTATAGGTTTAACCTATATATATCAAATCGTAACAATAGACCACAAGATTTCATATTTCAATATACATCCCATACATAGAGATAAAAATTATTCATATGGTGAACACCTGGTAACCGACATTAACAAGATGCATATATAAGAATATCCCCATCATTCCGGGACACCCTTCGGATATGATACAAATTTCGAAGTACTAAAGCATCCGGTACTTTGGATGGGGTTTTTTAGGCCCAATAGATCTATCTTTAGGATTCGCGTCAATTAGGGTGTCTGTTCCCTAATTCTTAGATTACCAGACTTAATAAAAAGGGGCATATTCGATTTTGATAATTCAACCATAGAATGTAGTTTCACGTACTTGTGTCTATTTTGTAAATCATTTATAAAACCTGCATGTATTCTCATCCCAAAAATATTAGATTTTAAAAGTGGGACTATAACTCACTTTCACAGATTTTTACTTCGTCGGGAAGTAAGACTTGGCCACTGGTCGATTCACGAACCTATAACAAATATGTACATATATATCAAAGTATATTCAAAATATATTTACAACACTTTTAATACATTTTGATGTTTTAAGTTTATTAAGTCAGCTGTCCTCGTTAGTAACCTACAACTAGTTGTCCAACGTTAGATGTACAGAAAAAAATTGATATATATTATCTTGAATCAATCCACGACCCAGTGTATACACGTCTCAGGCTAGCTCACAACTCAAAGTATATATATTTTTGGAATCAACCTCAACCCTGTATAGCTAACTCCCACATTACTGCATATAGAGTGTCTATGGTTGTTCCAAATAATATATACACATGGGTCGATATGATATGTCAAAACATTTGCATACGTGTCTATGGTATCACAAGATTACATAATATATTAGAATACATGTATAATACAATATAAGTTAGCTAGGATATGATTAATATAGATTTGTTACCAATTTTCACGTTGCTACAACAAGAAAAATTATCCAATCTTGTTTTACCCATAACTTCTTTATTTTAAATCCGTTTTGAGTGAATCAAATTGCTATGGTTTCATATTGAACTCTATTTTATGAATCTAAACAGAAAAAGTATAGGTTTATAGTCAGAAATATAAGTTACAAGTCATTTTTGTAAAGGTAGTCATTTCAATCGAAAGAACGACGTCTAGATGACCATTTTAGAAAACATACTTCCACTTTGAGTTTAACTATGATTTTTGGATATAGTTTCATGTTCATAAGAAAAATCATTTTCCCAGAAGAAAAACTTTAAAATCAAAGTTTATCATAGTTTTTAATTAACTAACCCAAAATAGCCGCGGTGTTACTACGACGGCGTATGTCCGGTTTTACAGTGTTCTTCGTGTTTCCAGGTTTTAAATCATTAAGTTAGCATATCATATAGATATAGAACATGTGTTTAGTTGATTTTAAAAGTCAAGTTAGAAGGATTAACTTTTGCTTGCGAACAAGTTTAGAATTAACTAAACTATGTTCTAGTGATTACAAGTTTAAACCTTCGAATAAGATAGCGTTATATGTATGAATCGAATGATGTTATGAACATCATTACTACCTCAAGTTTTCTGGATAAAGCTACTGGAAATTAGAAAAATGGATCTAGCTTCAAAGGATCCTTGGATGGCTTGAAAGTTCTTGAAGCAGAATCATGACACGAAAACAAGTGTTGAAGCAGAATCATGACACGAAAACAAGTTCAAGTAAGATTTTCACTCGAAATAAGATTGTTATAGTTATAGAAATTGAATCAAAGTTTTAATATGAGTATTACCTTGTATTAGAAAGATATCTTACTGTAAATAATAAAGATTTCTTGAGGTTGGATGATCACTCTACAAGATTGGAAGTAAGCTAGCAAACTTGGAAGTATTCTTGATTTTATGAAACTAGAACTTGTAGAATTTATGAAGAACGCTTAGAACTTGAAGATAGAACTTAAGAGAGATTAATTAGATGAAGAAAATTGAAGAATGAAAGTGTTTGTAGGTGTTTTTGGTCATTGGTATATGGATTAGATATAAAGGATGTGTAATTTTGTTTACATGTAAATAAGTCATGAATGATTACTCATATTTTTGTAATTTTATGAGATATTTCATGCTAGTTTCCAAATGATGATTCCCACATGTGTTAGGTGACTCAAATGGGCTGCTAAGAGCTGATCATTGGAGTGTATATACCAATAGTACATACATCTAAAAGCTGTGTATTGTACGAGTACGAATACGGGTGCATACGAGTAGAATTGTTGATGAAACTGAACGAGGATGTAATTGTAAGCATTTTTGTTAAGTAGAAGTATTTTGATAAGTGTCTTGAAGTCTTTCAAAAGTGTATGAATACATATTAAAACACTACATGTATATACATTTTAACTGAGTCGTTAAGTCATCGTTAGTCGTTACATGTAAGTGTTGTTTTGAAACCTTTAGGTTAACGATCTTGTTAAATGTTGTTAACCCATTGTTTATTAAATCAAATGAGATGTTAAATTATTACATTATCATGATATCATGATGTATTAATATATCTTAATATGATATATATGCATTAAATGTCGTTACAACGATAATTGTTACATATATGTCTCGTTTCAAAATCATTAAGTTAGTAGTCTTGTTTTTACATATGTAGTTCATTGTTAATATACTTAATGATATGTTTACTTATCATAATATCATTTTAACTATATATATATCCATATATATGTCATCATATAGTTTTTATGAGTTTTAACGTTCGTGAATCGCCGGTCAACTTGGGTGGTCAATTGTCTATATGAAACCTATTTCAATTAATCAAGTCTTAACAAGTTTGATTGCTTAACATGTTAGAAACATTTAATCATGTAAATATCAATTTCATTTAATATATAAAAACATGGAAAAGTTCGGGTCACTACAACATACGGCCTGCCACTATGGATACGGCCTGCCAGATACGTGCCACTAGGTGCCTTCACCATACGGCCTGCCAGCCATACGGCCTGCCAAATACGCCCCACCATACGGCCTGACATACGGCCTGCCAGGCGTATTTTGGCATTTTCCTAGTCTATTTAATGGGTCTTTGTCATTCATTCCAACACACACTTCAATTCACTTCTTTCTCTCTCTTGTACAATATTAGTCATACTTTCAAGGCCTTCTCACCTCCGAGCGGGAAATTAAGTACCCGGAGGCGAATGCTGAAGATTGTATTAGGAGCGGTCTGGAGTCTTGAAGTTGTCACTTTTGTATTCGGAACTCGTTTAATCTACTGGTACCTCTATCCTTTATCTTATATAAATATTTTATTATATTGTTGCCGTGATTAGTGAGTAGTTATCTTTAGTGTATGCTATGATGTAAGCAGTTATAATGCCGAAATAATATTATGGTTTGTGTAAGCTGTTGAAATGCTTTCCGATTATGCTTTAAACTCAATCGTTTTTCCAACTAATAGAACGTAGTTATAGGCTCTGTTATTGGGAAGTCGCGAACCCCAATTCAGAGTACACTATCTGTGTCACCCCTTGGTAAGAGAAGTCTATCGGATACAATGTAAGATCGACTGAGGCACACCAGTTGTAGTAAGTCTATCAAGATTTGGATTCTGACTGAGGACTCTTTCGTAGTGAAACATCTGACTAGACCCCTAGTACATTGTCGGTCCCAAACCATGCTAGTGTAGTCACCAAGCATATAAACTTCGTACGTGCACGCTGAAGCACAATGGTTGTTGTAAGCTGTACCTCTGCTAAGTAAGGCCATGGAACACGGTTAGTGTTGACCAGTACACTGCACCATAACGCGGTCTCAAGCATTGCACCCCGCTTGAGGGATTCTTAGTTAATTAAGGAACTGTTTGTTTAGACACATAAAGGATTGGATCGTTAGGATAATCGAACGTGTTCATGGAAGTCATCTTGACTTGGCCATGGTGTTCTTTATGGTTGAACTCTTTTTAAGGGCCTAACTATCTTTTACCAATCATTAACGAAAGCATTGAAACGCATCACGTCTCTCGGATATGGTAAACCATGTATTCTATTACGCTTAAGAAATTTTAGACCATTTTTGAATGTTAATACGTCACCCAACCGAGTCGCTCAATTGGATGAGCCATCTGAACGTGTATGCCTGTAGTTAGACTGCACGGGCGTCGGGGGTAAGGATGTTGCTGTCTATTCAGAATCTTCAAGCCTAACGCAGTACCCAGTGACATGTCTTATGACAGGGGCATTTAGGACCAGTGTAATGAATACAAGGCCTCTGCCTATTCATGAGCCAGCATTCCATAATCTCGGCAGAATAACTGATGAAGTCATAGTATGCGCTTACTTTAACCTTATCTGAATTACAAATTTTATCGCATTTACTTTATCTATCTTATAAATTAGAAAATCCCAAAATAATTATTCACTACTCCCTAACTATCTTAGGCTAAAATATAGGTTCGATGTTACTGGTATCTCAAAAATACGACTCTAGGTCATACTTCCCTTACTCATAAGGAGTAGTAAGATTTAGGCCCCGCTAAATATAAATTTAAAACTGTACCCTCTCCCACGAGTGGCTGATCCTGGCGAGCCGCGGCCTAATGACACCGCGCAAATAAAAACTGTCCATTTCGGCCATATCAGGAGAGATACATAGTTTTTGGCGCCGCTGCCGGGGAACTGGTATCAGACAATATTTTTCTCTATCAAACTTATTCACAAGCATTTAGTGGTGTCTAAGAAAGACAATTATACACGGACTTGGTTATTGGATTTTCTGAACAGTCACCAATTATATTGGGACCAAAAGGATCCTGCCTCTCCGTAGTCGGCCTGGCCACTTGGTTTGTTGAATAGTTTATGCGGAGCTCTGTTACCGAAATACCAGGGAATCAGTAGCCAGAACCAAAAACATATTCCACCATAGGATAGTTAGTTAATTACCTTAGATTACCTTAGATTAGATTACCTTAGATTACCTTAGATTAGATTACTTTAGACTACCTTAGATTAAAATTAGATTATCTTAGATTAGATTAGATTAGTTTAGCTTATTATAATTTAGCTTATTTGCGAAAAATTAAAAACAAAAAGGCATACCTAGTGTATGACCCAAACCCGATCTAGACCAGGGCCGTTGTTATTCGTACCTGATCCAGACGCAATAATCTCTAAAGCACGCAAGGAAGCAAGAATCAGAAACTAAATGGCGTTACGCGTTACTTTAGCAGAAAATACCAAACCCTCGATTGAAGGTCGAGGAGGACCAATCAGATTTCCAGAGATTCAAGGACACTCGTTCGAATTAAAACATCACATCATCCAGCTCATCCAGAATAGCTGTCAATTTCACGGATTACCGAATGATGATTCCCTCCTTCTAAACAAACCAAACTGAAGAATGACATCATTAACTTCAAACAAAGTTACGATGAATCTCTTTACACCGCATGGGAGCGTTTCAAAACCCTGCTGAAGAAATGCCCTAATCACCAGCTAGAACGGTCAGTCCAAATCTGTACCTTCTACAATGGTCTTACGGTAAATCATAGGACGACGATGGATGCAGCAGCTCAAGGGAATCTGATGGACCAAACCGCAGACGAAGCATGGGAATTGCTCGAGAACATGACGATGCATCATCATGACTGGAACAGTGGTGAAACAACTTCATCATCTGCCCCACTCTCTGCACTTAATAATCAAACGGAGGCCATCAAATCCCTCACGGATAAGATGGAATCTCTTGCCAAACAACTCGGAGAATTGAAGACGCAACCGCAGCAGGTTAACCAAGCTCAAGCTTGTGTTAATTGTACCAACCCGCAACCTACTGAAGATTATCAAGTTGAGTACGAAAACCCTGACGGTTCAGTCTGTTACGTTCAATACCCAGCTCATCCACCAAATCTCGAATTCAATCAACCACCTAGGGTTAATCAATTTCAGTGAAGCAATCAACCTTTTCGCTATCGCTATCCACCTTATCCATCCCAGCAATCTCAATTGACCTACGCTCAACCACTTCCACTCACTGGTCCCCCAGTTGAGGAAAATTCCTCTACCACCCAGATTACAAAAGCAGCTAACCCCACTCTCGGAGCTGATGAACAGTTAACTCAGTTCATCCAAGGACAATAGCTAAATTAGAGAACTGCAACCAGACAAGATCAGACGGAGATACTAATGAGAAATCAATTG
Source organism: Rutidosis leptorrhynchoides (assembly GCF_046630445.1). Classification (NCBI taxonomy): domain Eukaryota; kingdom Viridiplantae; phylum Streptophyta; class Magnoliopsida; order Asterales; family Asteraceae; genus Rutidosis; species Rutidosis leptorrhynchoides. The sequence goes on along the minus strand of NC_092334.1, from coordinate 137,329,883 downwards.
GCTCTGCTCAAAAGTTTGGAAACGCAGCTCGGACAGTTATCACAACGCCTTGAAACCCGACCGCAGGGAAGATTGCCAAGTAATACTATCTAAAATCTCCACATAGAAGAAGCAAAGCAAATGGATTCCGTAATCCCAGAGGAAGAACCAAGGAGAAGATCAGCTAGGCTCAAGAACAAATCAACATATACTCAGAAGCTGACCCCTGAAACTCCAGTTCGCGTACCTTATCCTGGAAGGCTACAAGAAGAACCATCCAAGCTTGATTCCTTCAAACTTGACGGAAGATTCTTGGACACCATGTCCAAAGTTCCCAACCAGAAGAGATACATCCGAAGGCTTCTTTCTACAAAGGAGAGGATACCAGACTCTAACAAAATTCCACTGAGTGAAGAATGCTCTGCATTGCTCAGAAACTCTCTACCACCTAAGCTAGGAGATACGGGCCGATTCATTTTCCCGCGTTCAATCTACCAATCTGGAACCATTCATGCGCTAGCAGATTTAGGAGCAAGTATCAACATAATCCCCTACTCTCTCTACAAGAGATTAGAGTTAGGAGACTTGTCACCAACCAAAATGACAATCCAACTTGCCGATCATACAATTCGATATCTTAAGGGCATAGTTGAGAACGTCTTGGTGAAAGTCGACAAATTCTTGTATCCTACGGATTTTGTAGTGATGGATATCAAGGAAGACTTACACACCCCAATAGTGTTAGGAAGACCTTTCATGAATACGGTTAGGACTGTCATTGATGTGTACAATCAAACCTTGATCTTACAATCACATGGGGAGAGCGTTACCTTCAAAATTGACCGACCAACCGATCTTTCTGGACAGGCAGAGATGTTTGCTATTTCCACCAGACAGATCACTTCTGATAATGAGTCTTCACCACCAGCCGATGATGTCGAAATGGGTGTCGAATCACAGTCTGTAAACGACCCAGAAATGGAAGAAGAGGATCCCAGCGAAGAAATAGAGGAAGAAGAAGAATCTGAGGAGGAAGAGGAAATGGAGGACGTAAAAGAAACTGCGACAGTACCCGTTCTAAGCACTGAGCGTCATGAAGAAATAATGAGGCTTGAGACGGTAGATCACAGTTTAATCATTCGCTTCAAGAAGAAGACCGACAAGGCTGAGGTTAAGGATATAGAAATTGATCATGTTAGTATCAAAGTGGAGAATCAGAATACGGAAGAAACCCGTTCATCAGAGTAAGATACCGATGATGATGAGGAAGAGCATCATGAGGACATTCTGACTAACTCACACTCTCCAAACGAATCAGATCAAGGGGAGCCGGACTCTTCTTCAGATCGAATTCCAGTTATATCCACACATGCAGACATGATTACCTTCATCAATGATACCGATGAATTTGAAGACATTCTCGAAGCCATCCGAAAGTCAACCATTAACTTTTCACTACGCTTAATAGAACGAATTATGGCTATCAGAGAAGAGCACCACCTCTATCTCCGAAGAGAAGACAATGATGTTGAAATCCTAGAAGAACGCATTCAAGACTTTATCAATTCTCTTCACGATCATATCTATCACGAAGAAAGGCAACGAGAGCATAACTCAGTAGTTCGCACTATTCTCGAAACAAGATTCTGTCGAGATCAGAAGATCATTTACTCTAGGGTTTATAACGCCTTAGCCGGATCTGCACTTCCGTTCTCATGAAACCAACGAGCACTACTGACTCTCATCTGGAAGCACATGGATCTTTCCACCGGCAGCCCGACTTATCACTCTGATTTGCAAATGATCGAGGATATTCACAGTCTTTTCGCCCTTCTGGACAGAGATAATTTCGAAAGCACACCAGACAGACTAGTGATTTACCTAACAATTGATCACCACGCTGATCTGATTATCAAAAAGTTACAAGGCGCTGTTATGAAGGAAGCAAGGCGAAACAATCCGTTCTCTCATCTTGAACCAGATCGAGTCAACATTGCCACCTATGTTACAAAGTAGCTATCACGTATCTTCCACAAGTCCACGGATCCTAGTTTCACATTTAAAGCTGGATGTCGGGAGATATACTCAAAGACGGTGAAATTAATACTCGGATCAGGATTGCTGTTCACTTCTTTCCAACTTCGTCTCTTAACTAATTTGTGCAAAGCAACCGACTCCTACTATGGAGATCACCGTTCCGAAGACTTCGAAATTCTAAAGATACAGTTTCTAAAATTATTTGAAGACCTCCGAAATGAGCATCCCATCAGAGAAATCATCAACACCAGTACTGCTTCTATGATTGACATTCATGGGTCAACCAGCAGGGCTATGGATCATATTCTCATCGGACTTCGAGACTTATCAAGAGCCGAAACTGCGCACTACTTATCTTTCAGAAGATCTTCAAGGGAAGTTCCGGATTTGTTACCACTATTGGTTCGACACTTTCTCAGGACTTATCCACCAAGACTCACATTCCCTCGAGAAGACCAAGATCACAACCGTCAGCAAGGAATGTTCTCTTTTTGAAGCATCACTACGGTCAAGCCAACGACCTTAAACAAAAGCGCTTCTCGGGAGGCAACCCGTGTAATAAAGTAGAGTAGAAGAATAAAGGATGACAAATGAGCCGATAAAGAAGCAAGGAAGCCAGCCACATCTGCTAGGGGTATTTCTTTCTTTTCGCTACTAGCTCAAGATTCAAAATATGCCATATCCTAGCTTATCACTAAGTGTGGGATAACACCCAAATCAAAACACTCGACAAATACTCCCAAATCTTCAACTAAAACTCCTAAGTGTGGGATACACTAGGAACATTGAGGATAATGTTCGTCTAAGTGTGGGATGTTGGTATCTTTTTATGCTGTATTATAATAAACCATTACGAAGATTCCAAGTCCTTAAGCCAAATTTCAAAATTTTTGCAAAAGAAACCCTTTTCAAAAGAGTATTTTTGAAAACCTAAAACGTTTATCAATAAAAATAAGGCTTAAGTAAGGTGGAATTCTTGTTAGATTGAAATCTCTAATAGAGCATTGCATGACTAAGGCATTATCGACCTAAATTGATTATGGTGAGGCACCCTAAATAAGACCGGCATTCATCTTTAATGCTTCACTATTTTCCGTTAAGAGTGCTAATGTCTGTGCTCAGAATCAGAACTTGCTTTAGATCTACATCTCCAAGCAGCAAAACGTAGTTCAGTTGTAATCAAAATAGCTACCCATTTGTCAAAACCTTCCACACCTCCACTACTTCTACTCCACCACCACATCCACATCACCTTTACTATTTCTCGAAAAACCCAGAAAATGAGATTCCTTCCGAAAACCCGATGTTATAAACCTCTCAAGTAACATGGCAAAGGTCTTGAAAAAGTTTACCGACAAAAAGTTTCTCGAGATGAAGTCTCCAAAAAAAAAAATTGATGAAGTTCTGAAAAAAGGAGCAGAACTGAATAAGAGAAATGCCGAAGAGAACTCAACCGAAAAAGATTATCAAATGAAGAAAAGTTTAAAAGTGCTTCTCAAAATACTCCAGCACTCCTATCTATCCGAATAAAAGTCTGTATAAAGACTACATTACCCGTTATCTCACCCTTCAAAAACAACTTCACTACCACTCTAAAATTCCTTTTCCATCATTGACAAATGACCTAAAAAGCTGAGATTACTACCGTTCTCGCATTAGCAGCAAGGATTTGAGTCTTTATCAAGCCTATGACGATGGGTGCAGCATGACTGGCTATGAGCGTACTTCATTTCTTAGATCTATAGGGGACCCTAAACACCTGAGTGATTTGAGTGACCCGTGAAAGCTAGCCTATGTCATGTAACCTCCTGGCATGCTTGCAGAGATAATTTCAATCCTAACATAGATGACTCACCTTATTTTTTTGCTCTTATAATAAAAGCAAACCGCTTAGGCTATTAGAAAAGAAACACCGAAAAGATTCTTAAAAATGAGAGTTTGCTTGAGGACAAGCAAAGTCTAAGTGTGGGATATTTGATATCGGCTAAAAAGTCACGTTTTTACCCCGGTATTAAGGCCCAAAAACAAGAAAGATTCGAACTTTATCGGTAAAATACCTACTTCGTCGGTTAGAATTGAAGAACAAGTAATTACGAAGGCGGTGCAAAAAGAATCAAGAGAATTGGAGCTAAAACGAAGATTCTAGAGCGAAAACGGTGAAAGACAAGAAATCAAGTTACGATCCAGGGAATCAAGGCTGACCAACACACCATACGGCCTGCCACTATAGATACGGCCTGCCAGATACGTGCCACCGGGTGCCTTCACCATAAGGCCTGCCAGCCATACGGCCTGCCAAATACGCCCTACCATACGGCCTGCCAGGTGTATTTTAGCATTTTCCTAGTCTATTTAATGGGTCTTTGTCATTCATTCCAACACACACTTTAATTCACTTCTTTCTCTCTCTTGTACAATATTAGTCATACTTTCAAGGTCTTCTCACCTCCGAGCGGGAAATTAAGTTGTGACGACCCGGAAATTTCCGACCAAATTTAAACTTAACCTTTATATGTTTCCGACACGATAAGCAGAATTTGTAATGTTGAATCTTAAAAAGTTTGGAACTACATTCATGTAATCAATTACCCTTTGACCGTGTTCGACGATTCACGAACAATTATGTGTATATAGATATGTATATAATATATAATATTAACTGAAAACATTAACAAAGTATTAGATATATGATACTTTATATGAACAAATTTGTTTCGATATATTTATCGACAGAATTAAGAGATAATATCAAATGATTGAATTATCAGATACATTATGATATGATTACGGGCCTATGTTATGAGGTCTACTGTGATTTAAGAAATCTATTCTTTTTGACAACTCATTACTTAACCAGTATGATAAAGATAACGATATTTATATTTTATTTTATTAAATATATATAACGATTTAAATTAATATTATATATTTTTATACGCGTATTATACGTACATAGTTTTATACTTTTACTATACTTTAACTTTACCTTTACTTTTCTTTACTTTTACTTTACTTTAACTTTAATAATTCATACTTTAATAATTCACTTTAATAATTCATACTTTAATAATTCACTTTAATAATTCATACTTTAATAATTCACTTTAATAATTCATACTTTAATAATTCACTTTAATAATTCATACTTTAATAATTCACTTTAATAATTCATACTTTAATAATTCACTTTAATAATTCATACTTTAATAATTCACTTTAATAATTCATACTTTAATAATTCAAAAATCTATTATAAATAGAATTCAATAGGTTTCATTATTTCATAGAAACTTGAAAATATATTTCTCTAAACTCTCTCAATCGAATTACATATATATATATTTACTTAGTACTATTTCAAGATATTATTAGTATACATAAAATACTACGACGGAGTTATATTCAGACGATTTCAAAATAAGTTTTCAAATGGGATATAGCTAAGGAAATTATGGGTTATAGCTATGAAGGTTATGGGTATTGATCGAGGGTATTGCTCGTGAGGTCAACCTAACGTTTATCATTTTCGTTGCGTCTACGTACTTTCCTGCAATATTGAATCACAATATTGATACGTGAGCATTCATATCTTATCTTTTATATATTAATAGTGTATCCCTGACTAGTGCTCGAGTATATATGATTATGCATGTTTGTATGCTTAGTTTCGTTGTTAAATAGTTTATGATAAATCACGAATTTGATACATATGATACTGAGATAAGTTATATGATATGCATGTCGTTGAAAAGCTGAAGAAAAAAATTAATAACTTTTCATTTAGAAATCGTGTGGTTTCGATGAACGGATTAAAAGATATGGTCAACTGAATTATCATTAATTTTAATATTATTATTAAAACGATTATTATAACTGTTATCAGTTGATGTTATTACTAAAATTATCTTTATTACTAAAAATTAATATTTTTATTGAAACTATCATTTTATTATTTTTATCATTATTATTATTATCAATATTATTTTATCAAATAAATATGCGTACAAAGATATTTTTACCACACGTAATGTAATTACATTAATAATACATACCACTATATTTTTATGATATTAAGTGAATTTTATAAATTTTATTACTTGAGATATATAAAAGTATATTTTTATCATATATGAATTTTAATATAAATTTTTATTTATTAATAAATGACTTGTATTATTTAGTATAATAAGATCTGATAAATATATTTAAATATATAAAACTACTATATATAAGTTATATAATAAACATGTATAGATTTTGAAAGTCATTTTGGGTCAAGTTGACTTTTGTTGACTTTTGCATGTCGGTCTCGAGCATTAGGATTGTGATACACTACGACTTGACCTAAATTGTTAGACATATATTGACCAACATATAAATATATATACTTAATATAGGTTCGTGAATCCGAGACAAACCCTGCACTTGTTCAGTGCCGTCATATACATAATTGCTACAAAATACAGTATTGTGAGTTTCATTTGCTCCCTTTTTATATATATTTTTGGGCTGAGAATACATGCGCTGATTTATAAATGTTTTACGAAATAGGCACAAGTACTAAAACTAATTCTATGTGGGTTTAAACCAGAAATATACCCTTAACTTGGTAACATTAAACTACTTGTCTATGTACGGTAGGCGTGAATCCTAAAGATAGATCTATTGGGTCTGACAAACCCCATCCTGACTATGGGATGCTTTAGTACTTCGAGGTTATTTTAAACACACCTGATCTGGTGTACTTCAGAGGGTAAAACATGAACGTTAAGGCTTGTTACCGGGTGCCTACAACTTATAGAATACTTTTATACACTTGCGAGTGTACGGATATTTATAGAAACTGAAATCTTGTGGTCCATTACTATTACGAAAATGATGGATTATGATAAACTAATGAACTCACCAACCTTTTGGTTGACACTTTAAAGCATGTTTATTCTCAGGTATTAAAGAAATCTTCCCTGTGCATTAGCTCATTTTAAGGATATTACTCGGAGTCATTCAAGACATACTTTGAAAGACGTTGCATTCGAGTTGTTGAGTTCATCAAGATTAATATTAAGTCAATTATAGTTGGATGTAATATGAAATGGTATGCATGCCGTCAATTTTTGATGTAAAGAAAGTTTGTCTTTTAAAAACGAATGCAATGTTTGTAAAACGTATCATATAGAGGTCAAATACCTCGCGATGTAATCAACTATTGTGAATCGTTTATAATGTATATGAACGGGTCCTTTCAGTTGGTATCAGAGCGGTGGTCTTAGCGAACCAGGTCTTGCATTAGTGTGTCTAACTGATAGTTGTTAAGATGCATTAGTGAGTCTGGACTTCGACCATGTCTGCATGTCAAAATTTTTGCTTATCATTTTTAGTCGGAAATCATCTACTTACCATCCTTAGGAAATTACCTGCTTATCATTCTTAAGTCTAGACGCGTTTTCCTACATTTATTGCATAATAGTGTATAGACGAATTCTTATCTTAGCATATCTGTTACTGTGAACTTTGACTGACATCTTTCAAAGATTCCTCCGTAATTTATGGGATTTTGGTATTATATATACATATGTAAATTATGTATTGAAGAATACCAAATCTAAATTCTACAATCTATTTCATACCAAAAAATTCTTTCCCTGATCATACAAGATGGATCCCTCAACCAGTTCGAGTTCCTCGGATTCCGACAGCTATGCCGATATGGATTTCCACATGAGCTCCGAAAGCAGCGTGACCGGAATGAATCAACCAATTAGCCATCATCTATTCTGGATGAATTGGGGATGGGTTCGTAATCTACTTAACCATTGGAGACAAGAAGAAGGCGATCCCTTTCATCTACCACATTGCCCTCTTGGCAATGAACCTGAAGCACTTACCGGCGAACCTGTCCGAAACACCATTTTCTCTCTCATTTCCAGAGTATCTCATCATGATTGTATACTACACTAAATTCTAGATCTTATTTATCTGCTCGTCCGAACCGACAATTACCCCGGTGTAATAGAAGAAGTCAACGAGCTTCGCGCTCGGGTAGTGGCTTTTGAGAATATGGTGCAAAGGTTACAAACACCAGCAGCAGCACCAACAGCATAACCAGTACCACCGTCAACAACATCAACAGTACCATTACCACCACCAACAACAACCGCATCGCAAACCTCAACTTCACAATCTGTCCCACGAGCATCGACATCATACGCCATGTAGATACCAAGGAATACCACAACGATGAAGTATTGATTCATAACTTCATTGGGGAAACATTCTACGGCGATTATGTAATTTCTAAAGTTTAGAAATTATCTATCCTCGCCTTAACCATAAATCAAATGAGTTTAATTTAATATTAACTCATTAAATCAATATTACATCTGAAGAAATATACACATATATATTTCCATAAAGACTGTAATAAAATTCTTTTGTACAAAATATTAATTGTGAATTTTTTTTTAACGGGTAGGTAATACCCGAGAGATATATAAATTCACAATTAATATGTTACATTCTTCGAATCTGATTCAGCAAATCATCCATTATACTCCCTACTTTCACAACAATATACATTCTTTTATAGAAATCAAAACAACCATACTCATTCAAAATCTAATTACATATTCTGATTTTGAAATCTCATAATTCGATTCAAGATATAACCGAAATCATCACTCTTAGATTCCTACATCTTTCAAAACTATACTTTGACTTTAAAACTGTCCTAGAACCTCATTTCTATTCATGGAACTCACAAAAATATTTGTATCATTCAAAATCTTAGAACATCATATGTATATTAACAATTACAATATGTGTTCAAACACTTCAAAATTCCTAAAGACATGCGAGATGATGATCCAACCACATATTACCCACTGTCATGCATCTGAAAAGCTCTTGAAACCAAAGTTATAGTTTAACACGTATCCATGTCAGATCCTTTGATATTTATTACCAAATATAATTTTTCAATCTCTTTTCAAAATAGACAGTTTTGTCACAGCTCCAGCAAATCACCTTCATTTGTTTATATGAATAAACCTTATTATAACAATTACACCTTCATCATTGTTACCGGGGAACCTTTCATATCTCGCCACATTAGCAGTAAACTTATCAACAACTTCATTAACCTTCGACTTAAGCCTCTTCGAAAAGCCACTATACTTATTCATTAAAACCCCATCATGTACTCACCTACATCCTGTAACAATAATTGTCATACCAACTACTGGGAATTAGCAATCAGTATTTTGAATTTCGCGACAATTTTACGTCAAAAGTTATACATATAACGTCTATCTCCTAGACTTACATACTTCGAATGTGAATTTTCTGAAAAACATCCCAAACCATGAACTAGTTCTCCAAAATTGGAAAAATGCTGATGAAGCAGCAAAAACTGTAAACGACTTTAACAGTCAAAAGTTTGATGATAAAGAATAGTATGGTGGTAAAGCTGAGAAAAAGAGAAGGTTTGAAACTGGAAAATGGATTGAGCAGACCATGAAGGAGGCTGTGGACAAATCACAAAGACTAAACCTGCCTTCAAAGGATCCAAATGATTCAGTGTCTACTGAAATCGTTAGCAAACACCTTACTTCTTATTCTAAACCTTCACAGACAAATCTTCTTCATCATCCATATTATCATATCTTTTATTATAATATCTTCGATATTCCTGAAGATATTTTCACAACTATTCTTATCCGAAATCTTTTATCTCTTCGCAATATCTGCGTTACAACATAAAAAGAAACTGTGTTAGTTTCTAAATTCAAAAAAAAAAAAATTTGAATTTAAAATAGGAATATTCTTGAAGAAGTGTTGGGAGCTGAAGCATGAGTTAGTATAATATAATGACACTTGATCAACGTGATTATATTACAGTAATTCATGCTGAGTTTCTAAATGGAACATGATGATTCACAGATCATAACGTCATCATGTGCTATGTTACACGACTCTTGTATTCTCTTTGATCTCTAAATATCAAGAAAATATTTCTTGATGATTCGGCCTTTTCCGAGGTATTCTGGTAATTTGGCAAGTCAAGATCGTGCCATTACAATTTCCTTCCTAGAACAATAACAATGTTCATTCCGAAATTTATATCTGCGAATTCTGGACTATTACAAGCGGTGCTTAATCGCAAGAAGAAGAAACGAAAGGATAAAGCTCCGAACTAGAAATGGGAGTATAAATCATAGAAAATAGAAGAGAGCATTAACTGTGAATGACAATAATTATAGAAGAAGCAAGGACTTTGAAATATAAGGAAAGATATAAAACCCAACAACAACCGAGAAATCACAAACCGTATATATTAATGCATATAGTAATATAAAGACACGGGAGAACTAAAAACACTATAAAGCCAAGAGTATAGTAGAAGTAAATAGATTCTTCCGGAGGCAGATGAAAAAGAAGAGCGACAGATATGAAAGTGAGGAGTATATCAAGAATCAGCACTGGATGAAGCATATTGACAAATACTTTAAAATATGCGTTGAGAATGTGTGAGTTGTAAGAAAACAAATGAGGTGGATTTATAGTGAAATATCCGACAGAGAAATCAAAATGGATTATCGCATTAATTCGAAGAGGATCATAATTTCCTTAATCGCCGAATAATCAAATCCAATATAGATTACAAAGATTTTCTTTTCGGAGATCAATCGTGATGAAGTCAAAAGATACGACGAATCACTATTATCTTATTTCATTCATTTACGATAACTTCACTCACACGCTTCGAGTAATCGAATTATTTTATCCATTCTTCTTGAACATGATAAAACTCTATAATCGTTATAATAACATTCTCATTGTTAGTCATGACGACCTCTATCAAATTTCGGGGACAAAATTTCTTTAACGGGTAGGTACTGTGACGACCCGGAAATTTCCGACCAAATTTAAACTTAACCTTTATATGTTTCCGACACGATAAGCAGAATTTGTAATGTTGAATCTTAAAAAGTTTGGAACTACATTCATGTAATCAATTACCCTTTGACCGTGTTCGACGATTCACGAACAATTATGTGTATATAGATATGTATATATAATATATAATATTAACTGAAAACATTAACAAAGTATTAGATATATGATACTTTACATGAACAAATTTGTTTCGATATATTTATCGACAGAATTAAGAGATAATATCAAATGATTGAATTATCAGATACATTATGATATGATTACGGGCCTATGTTATGAGGTCCACTGTGATTTAAGAAATCTATTCTTTTTGACAACTCATTACTTAACCAGTATGATAAAGATAACGATATTTATATTTTATTTTATTAAATATATATAACGATTTAAATTAATATTATATATTTTTATACGCGTATTATACGTACATAGTTTTATACTTTTACTATACTTTAACTTTACCTTTACTTTACTTTACTTTTACTTTACTTTAACTTTAATAATTCATACTTTAATAATTCACTTTAATAATTCATACTTTAATAATTCACTTTAATAATTCATACTTTAATAATTCACTTTAATAATTCATACTTTAATAATTCACTTTAATAATTCATACTTTAATAATTCACTTTAATAATTCACTTTAATAATTCATACTTTAATAATTCACTTTAATAATTCATACTTTAATAATTCAAAAATCTATTATAAATAGAATTCAATAGGTTTCATTATTTCATAGAAACTTGAAAATATATTTCTCTAAACTCTCTCAATCGAATTACATATATATATATATATTTACTTAGTACTATTTCAAGATATTATTAGTATACATAAAATACTACGACGGAGTTATATTCAGACGATTTCAAAATAAGTTTTCAAATGGGATATAGCTAAGGAAATTACGGGTTATAGCTATGAAGGTTATGGGTATTGATCGAGGGTATTGCTCGTGAGGTCAACCTAACGTTTATCATTTTCGTTGCGTCTACGTACTTTCCTGCAATATTGAATCACAATATTGATATGTGAGCATTCATATCTTATCTTTTATATATTAATAGTGTATCCCTGACTAGTGCTCGAGTATATATGATTATGCATGTTTGTATGCTTAGTTTCGTTGTTAAATAGTTTATGATAAATCACGAATTTGATACATATGCTACTGAGATAAGTTATATGATATGCATGTCGTTGAAAAGCTGAAGAAAAAAATTAATAACTTTTCATTTAGAAATCGTGTGGTTTCGATGAACGGATTAAAAGATATGGTCAACTGAATTATCATTAATTTTAATATTATTATTAAAACGATTATTATAACTGTTATCAGTTGATGTTATTACTAAAATTATCTTTATTACTAAAAATTAATATTTTTATTGAAACTATCATTTTATTATTTTTATCATTATTATTATTATCAATATTATTTTATCAAATAAATATGCGTACAAAGATATTTTTACCACAAGTAATGTAATTACATTAATAATACATACCACTATATTTTTATGATATTAAGTGAATTTTATAAATTTTATTACTTGAGATATATAAAAGTATATTTTTATCATATATGAATTTTAATATAAATTTTTATTTATTAATAAATGACTTGTATTATTTAGTATAATAAGATCTGATAAATATATTTAAATATATAAAACTACTATATATAAGTTATATAATAAACATGTATAGATTTTGAAAGTCATTTTGGGTCAAGTTGACTTTTGTTGACTTTTGCATGTCGGTCTCGAGCATTAGGATTGTGATACACTACGACTTGACCTAAATTGTTAGACATATATTGACCAACATATAAATATATATACTTAATATAGGTTCGTGAATCCGAGACAAACCCTGCACTTGTTCAGTGCCGTCATATACATAATTGCTACAAAATACAGTATTGTGAGTTTCATTTGCTCCCTTTTTATATATATTTTTGGGCTGAGAATACATGCGCTGATTTATAAATGTTTTACGAAATAGGCACAAGTACTAAAACTAATTCTATGTGGGTTTAAACCAGAAATATACCCTTAACTTGGTAACATTAAACTACTTGTCTATGTACGGTAGGCGCGAATCCTAAAGATAGATCTATTGGGTCTGACAAACCCCATCCTGACTATGGGATGCTTTAGTACTTCGAGGTTATTTTAAACACACCTGATCTGGTGTACTTCAGAGGGTAAAACATGAACGTTAAGGCTTGTTACCGGGTGCCTACAACTTATAGAATACTTTTATACACTTGCGAGTGTACGGATATTTATAGAAACTGAAATCTTGTGGTCTATTACTATTACGGAAATGATGGATTATGATAAACTAATGAACTCACCAACCTTTTGGTTGACACTTTAAAGCATGTTTATTCTCAGGTATTAAAGAAATCTTCCGCTGTGCATTAGCTCATTTTAAGGATATTACTTGGAGTCATTCAAGACATATTTTGAAAGACGTTACATTCGAGTCGTTGAGTTCATCAAGATTAATATTAAGTCAATTATAGTTGGATGTAATATGAAATGGTATGCATGCCGTCAATTTTTGATGTAAAGAAAGTTTGTCTTTTAAAAACGAATGCAATGTTTGTAAAACGTATCATATAGAGGTCAAATACCTCGCGATGTAATCAACTATTGTGAATCGTTTATAATGTATATGAACGGGTCCTTTCATAAGTACCCAGAGGCGAATGCTGAAGATTGTATTAGGAGCGGTCTGGAGTCTTGAAGTTGTCACTTTTGTATTCAGAACTCGTTTAATCTATTGGTACCTCTATCCTTTACCTTATATAAATGTTTTATTATATTGTTGCCATGATTAGCAAGTAGTTATCTTTAGTGTATGCTATGATGTAAGCAGTTATAATGCCAGAATAATATTATGGTTTGTGTATGCTGTTGAAATGCTTTCTGATTATGCTTTAAACTCAATCGCTTTTCCAACTAATAGAACGTAGTTATAGGCTCTGTTATTGGGAAGTCGCGAACCCCGATTCAGAGTACGCTATCTGTGTCACCCCTTGGTAAGAGAAGTCTATCGGATACAACGTAAGATCGACTGAGGCACACCGGTTGTAGTAAGTCTATCAAGCTTTGGATTCCGACTGAGGACTCTTTCATAGTGAAACATCTAACTAGAACCCTAGTACATTGTCGGTCCCAGACCATGCTAGTGTAGTCACCAAGTATATAAACTTCGTACGTGCACGCTGAAGCACAGCAGTTGTTGTAAGCTGTACCTCTGCTAAGTAAGGCCATGGAACACGGTTAGTGTTGACCAGTGAAGGTATTTCGTATGCCCGAGAGACATATTAAATTAATGTGGCTAGTATGTTTTGATCCAAGTCGGGTCATACCCAATAACAAGCTTACCAATACCTTATTCATATTTGATTTTAGCAATTGAATTGTTGATTAAATACGCGACACTTGAATTCTAGAAAAATGGTTTTCTTAAATAATATTACTTGATGTATACATATAAATTATGGAATAATTTATATGATATGGATTTAATTATTTATAGGTTAAATAATTAATTAATTATGTTACATTTTATAAAATAGGTTTTATAAATGATGTACACATAATAAATAAAATGGAAGTTTTATAAAATGTATTTTATAAAATTTATTGAAAGTTTTATAAAATGGATTTTATAAAATCTATTAAAAACATTTTATTTAAATGAATGTAAGTGGCATTGGGACTCAAGATAGAGGCAAAGATTCCTTCTTGGATTGACCATACTTTTGCATCTATCTATATGCAAGTTCATTGACTCAATGCTAACACACATACATGCAAAATATCAAGTAAAAGAGAGAAAAAAAACTGCATTAAGCTGCCATTCAGGCCGTGGGGTTTGAGGATCCAAAATAAGTCCTTCAAGCTCATTTTGAAAGTTATTTTCAAGTGCTATTCAAATCCTAACTAAAGGCAAGGGTGTTGGGGTCATTGCTTGGGGTATTACACACTTGAGGCTTCAAGTTAGAAGCTACATTCTCCATCATCTTCTTCATCTTCTAGCTGTCAAAATTCAGCCCTCTACTATCTTAGAGGAGGTATAATCTTCTTCCTTCTTTGTTATATGTAAGCATTATTTCATAACTTGATAACTATATGGAATTCAATTAAAATGGTTATGCATATAAACTTGTTTTCTTAGTAATTATGCTTCCGCTTGTTATAACTTAAAATGAATTGGTTTCATGATTTTATCAACATTAAGAAACTTATTATTATGTTGAATTCCATCAATGGTATCTAGAGCCGAAGTCTATGAAAAATGCTTCTTATATATGGTCTTTAAAACCCACCAACTTTGCATTCTATGTACATGCATGAATGTAGAATGTAAAAATATTTGGGTTTGGGTGGGTTCATGATTTTGGTCGAATTTTAAGGGTTCCAAAAGTGGGTTTGGAACTTGTAAATTGGTCATGTTTGTTGTACATTGTAGTTCACAATCAATGCCTTGACCTTATGATGTATGCATGCGTGTTTGAATGGTTGTAATATTCATTCAATTTGGTTTGTAAAATTAATTATTCATCCAATTGGTTTGTAATAATATTCATTTGGTTATGTAATTTATTTTATATTTGGTATGTAAAATAGATTAGGTTGTATTTTCATTTTCTAGACAAAATGTATTAGGATATATTTTGTAACATGATGAAGATGATGAAGACTTGAAGAACACATGAAGAAGCATTTGGATGCAAGATTAAGTGGAAGATTTAAAATCTCCTACTTTGTGTTATAACCCCTTTACCGGTGGCATTTGTTTTCGGCTAAACAAATGTCCACCAAATGGCTTGATTGTGAACATATGATTTTGCATGCGTGGTTGTTTTGTATGATTATGTGGATTGTATGTTTGTATGCTACAAGTTAATCACACAAGTCGACAACTTGAAAATGGCAATTTAATTGGTTAAATTAAAACATTATTAACGACATGAAAGACGTCTATTTAAATGGTTAAATTAAAAATGACTAAAAGGACATTAATAATCGGTTATTAAGAACATGATAAGGATCATATATATAAAATGGTTTATATCAAGTAATTGGCTAAAATTACAAGACTTGAAAATGTATTTCAAATGAACCATACACTAAATGCATGTTGGTGTATGGCATAAATGTTTTCTCAAACTAGAAATAATGAAAACTTAAAATCCCTTTAACTAACAAGGTAAACAAGTTAAACGCCATCCTTTTATGTGACACTTAGACATATTAGGGAACTCATGATGGGATAAAGCTCACCTAACCGTCATGAACAAACTAATATTATTAAGGTGAATTTCGCATGCTTGTGGGATAAAGGTCACCTAACCACTTGTATGTTAAGTTTACACGTTTACACAAATAGGACGACTTGATTTGGAAATCATGAACTTAGGGTCACCGAAGCATGATGAACAAATAGGCGTTGATAGGATAATATGCCATGCAAAAGGATTGCATGATCCCATAACTTAGAAGTTGCAAAAGGATTGCAATTGTCATATAATGACTACCTAGCTAAATCAAATGACGGGATAAAGGTCACCTAACCGAAATTTGGTTTACCGTTGGATTCTAAAATTTAATAAATATCAATTGAATTTAAAGGGTATTGATTGTTAAATTAAAATTGATACTTAAACAACTTTTGTAGATGGCCGCCAATAACAACAACAACATTCCTAACGCACCTATTAACTTTAACAACCTATCGTTGAGGTCAATCCTCGAAAAGGAAAAACTCAACCATACAAACTTCATGGATTGGTTCCGCAATCTAAGAATCGTCCTCAAACTAGAGGACAGGGCGTATGTGTTGGAAGACCCCATTCCCGATCAACCGGACGAGGATGATACGGAAGCCATGGCTTATTGGGAGAAATATTGCACCGATTCGTTGCAAGTTTCTTGCCTCATTCTTGGGACTATGATACCCGAACTCCAAAAGGATTTTGAGCATCATAGTGCATATGACATGATCACACAGTTGAAGGAGATGTTCCTTCAACAAGCTCGTGTCGAGCGCTTTGAAACGGTCCGAGCGCTTCATGCATGTCGGATGGACGACACCCAATCTGTTTCATCTTATGTCCTTAAGATGAAAAGCCTTATTGATTGAGCAAACCGTCTAAATTGCAACGTGTCTAATGAATTAGCCACGGACCTTATCCTTAACTCATTGTCAAAGAGGTTTGACACATTCGTGTTAAACTATAACATGAATGGTTGGGATAAAAGCATTGGCGAATTACATGCCATGCTTAAGACGGCAGAAGCAAGCATGGGTAAAAGGGCTTCACCCGTGTTTACGATCAATGAAGGCGAGTCCAAAAACCATAACACTTCTAAGCCAAAGGCGGCTAAGAGGAAAGGACCCGCCTACCAAGGCAAGGGCAAGGGAAAGGGGAAGATGGTTACCCCAACCAACAACAACAAGAAGCAAAAGGTTGCCGGAAAGGCTAACCCCAAGGAAGATCCATGCTTTGGTTGCAGTGAAATGGGTCACTGGAAACGAAACTGCCCGGTCTACCTTAAGGAGTTGAAAGAAAAGAGAGATGCAGGGCAAACCTCAGGTAATGTATATATGGTATACATTGAGCTTAGTATTACTTCTTCTAATACATGGGTATTAGACACAGGATGTGGAACTCATATTTGCAATACTTTGCAGGGGTTCAAAAGAAGTGATCAAGATGCGGGAACAACAAGTCTCTTCATGGGAAATGGAGCAAGGGTGCAAGTGAAAGCTCAAGGAGACTTTGTTTTAAAGCTACCAAGTGGTTTGGAGCTTGTTTTGAAAAATGTTTTGTATGCACCCGATTTATCTCGAAACATTATTTATGTATCCCGTTTGAAACAATATGGTTTTAATCTTAATTTCATTAATGATGATATCCATGTTTCTTTAGATAATGTGTTCTATTTTAAGGCATCGCCTTCGAATGGTATTTATGAATTGGTTCATGATGACACATCATACAATAGCTCAATATACCAAGCAAACACCAAGAAACTCAAAAGGGATTTGAGTGATTCCTACTTATGGCATTGTCGCCTTGGTCACATAAACAAGAGTCGAATGCATACACTTCAAAAGAATGGCCTTTTGAAATCAAATGAACTAGACTCGTTTGATGTATGTGAATCTTGTTTACAAGGCAAAATGACTAAAGCACCTTTCAAAGGGACCTATGAAAGGGCTAAGGACTTATTGGGATTAATACATTCGGATGTATGTGGACCCTTTAAGCCCATAACTAGGAATGGTGAAAGATACTTCGTTACTTTCATTGATGACTTCAGTCGTTTCGGATATGTCTACTTATTAAGACACAAGGACGAAACTTTTGAAGCATTCAAGGAATATCAAAACGAAGTACAAAATCAGCTCAATAAGACAATCAAGGTACTTAATACCGATAGAGGAGGTGAATACCTAAGCGATGCTTTCCAAGATCATCTTAAAAGTTGTGGGATTATCTCGCAACTTACTCCTCCTGGAACACCCCAACTTAATGGAGTTTCCGAAAGGAGGAACCGAACCCTAATGGACATGGTTCGATCTATGATGGCTAGAAGCTCGTTACCTCTATCATTTTGGGGTTATTGTCTATGATCCATGGCTCGTATTCTAAATATGGCCCCAACCAAGAAAGTGGAACGAACTCCTCATGAGATGTGGTTTGGAAAACCTCCATCTCTATCATACTTAAAGGTATGGGGATGTGAAGCTTATCCTAAGCATTACGTCCCTAATAAGTTAAATGCTCGATCCATGAAGTGTATCTTCATAGGGTATCCCAAGGATGATATGGGATACTATTTCTATGATCCAACCGAGCAAAATGTATTTGTTGCTCGAAAGGCTGAATTCCTTGAAACTAAGTTCCTAATGGAAGGAAATAGTGAAAGGAAGATAGATCTTGAAGAGGTTCAAGATCAAGTAGATGATACACGATTGGTTGACACTAGCACTCAACATGAAAATGTTGAGAGTGATCAAATGAATGATCAAAATACACAAGACGTTCGTAGATCTAGTAGGATTAGTAATCCTCCTGAGAGATATGGGTTTCTCATGGATGGTTGCTATGTGGTTGATTTGGATGAACCAACAAACTACCAAGATGCTTTATCAAGGATTGATAAGGATAAATGGCAGAAACCCATGGACGCTGAGATGCAATCCATGTATGATAACCAAGTTTGGGAACTTGTTGAACAACCTACTGGCTCAAGGCTAGTTGATTGTAAATGGCTTTTCAAAATGAAAACCGACATACATGGAAACTTGGATACATATAAAGCTAGACTTGTAGCAAAAGGTTTCACTCAAACTCAAGGGGTTGACTATGATGAAACTTTTTTGCATGTGGCAATGCTAAAGTCTATTAGGATATTACTTACCATTGCTGCTCATTATGATTATGAAATATGGCAAATGGATGTCAAGACCGCTTTCCTAAATGGGCATCTTGAGGAAGATGTCTATATGGTTCAACCTGAAGGTTTTGTTGATCCGAAATATCCTAAAAAGGTATGCAAGTTAAAGAAGTCGATCTACGGATTGAAACAAGCATCGAGAATATGGAATCATCGTTTTAATGAGGAAGCCAAGAAATTTGGCTTCATCAAAAATGGTGATGAAGCTTGTGTATACGAGAAGGCTAGTGGGAGCACAATCATGTTCCTTGTACTATATGTGGATGATATATTGTTATTTGGAAATGATATTCCGACAATGCAAGGTGTTAAAACTTGGCTAAGTAAATGCTTCTCCATTAAGGATCTTGGAGAAGCACAATACGTTTTGGGGATTGGGATCTACAGGAATAGATCCAAGAAACTGATAGGTTTGAATCAAAGTGCATACATTGAAAAGGTCTTGAAAAGGTTCAATATGGAGAACTCTAAGAGTGGTTTAGTACCTATTCAAAGAGGAACGCCTCTCAGTTCATCTCAATGCCCTACCACGAAAGATGAACAAGAGAGAATGAAGAGAGTCCCTTATGCATCTGCTATTGGGTCAATCATGTATGCAATGATATGCACTAGACCGGATGTGTCATGCGCCCTAAGCTTGACAAGTAGATACCAGAATAACCCAGGAAACAGTCATTGGATTGCGGTTAAAAGTATATTGAAATACCTTAGGAGGACTAAGGATATGTTTCTAATATATGTGTCTGGTGAGGAGGAACTTGCTGTAAAAGGTTACGTGGATGCGAGTTTCCAAACTGATCGAGATGATTCTCGATCACAATCTGGTTATGTCTTCACATTAAATGGAGGTGCGGTCTCTTGGAAGAGTTCAAAACAGGATGTTGTTGCCTTATCCACTACAGAGTCAGAGTACATTGCCGCCTCATTGGCAGCTCAGGAAGCTGCATGGATGAAGAAATTCATTGACGACTTAGGAGTAGTCCCTTCCATTCAGGACCCTCTTAAGATCTTTTGTGACAACGAGGGTGCGATTGCTCAAATCAAAGAACCTCGTGCTCACCAAAAGACCCGTCACATTGAGCGGAGATTCAACTACATAAGGGATGAAGTTGAAAAGGGAAAGATATGTATTCGCAAAGTTCACACAGATCTTAATATAGCGGATCCTCTCACGAAGCTCTTACATGGATCAAAACATACAGGACATGTTTGTGCATTAGGGCTTCGATATTCTAGTGATTGGTCATGATCTGTTTAAGTATTGTAACGGAACGAAATTGTTTGAACTCATTAATATAATTATGGTATTAATTTATTTTGAGTCATGTTCCTATTTTGCATATTTTATCCATGAATAAGTAATTATTCTAAATTCCGTAGTCGATCACATTCGTGGGAACAAGTGTGAGGTTTAGACTATTATGAACTTGGATTGGTATACATTCACGGACTGAATGTGGGGCAAGGTTGCTACCAAGGTTCATAGATATTTGTGGGATGCAAATATTGGAAGACCCGCCCTCAAGATTTGCTAAATGGAGCCTTTGTGGTTGATCACATGTAATCTTGAGTAAAGGCGAATATCATTGTATCCTCTGACCTAAGATACATATTGGGTTCAGATATTTACCAAGTATTGTGCCTTGATTCTTTCCTTCACTATTCTGAAATATGGTAGTTCATAAGGAAGAGCTCAGGTACAATGCAAGGTACATATTTAGGACGTATGTAGTCAAGATGGAATTTGTCCCTCTTATTCGTTGAGAGTCAGATGTCTAAGGCCTGATAAAGTTAAATCTAGAAGAGAGTGATCACTCTGTTTCTCTTGGATTTAACATGACATCTAGGACGAAAGGAAATAATGAAAGATTCACCTATTCATATTCGAGATGGGAACTCGAAGAGGATGATGTTATTGAATGGCACAAAGTCATAACATATTGGGGGTGATGGACGGTCATTAGGTGGTATCCATCACTTGCATTAACTTCTTATGTTTCTCGTGCAAGTGGGAGATTGAAGGTATTTCGTATGCCCGAGAGACATATTAAATTAATGTGGCTAGTATGTTTTGATCCAAGTCGGGTCATACCCAATAACAAGCTTACCAACACCTTATTCGTATTTGATTTTAGCAATTGAATTGTTGATTAAATACGCGACACTTGAATTCTAGAAAAATGGTTTTCTTAAATAATATTACTTGATGTATACATATAAATTATGGAATAATTTATATGATATGGATTTAATTATTTATAGGTTAAATAATTAATTAATTATGTTACATTTTATAAAATAGGTTTTATAAATGATGTACACATAATAAATAAAATGGAAGTTTTATAAAATGTATTTTATAAAATTTATTGAAAGTTTTATAAAATGGATTTTATAAAATCTATTAAAAACATTTTATTTAAATGAATGTAAGTGGCATTGGGACTCAAGATAGAGGCAAAGATTCCTTCTTGGATTGACCATACTTTTGCATCTATCTATATGCAAGTTCATTGACTCAATGCTAACACACATACATGCAAAATATCAAGTAAAAGAGAGAAAAAAAACTGCATTAAGCTGCCATTCAGGCCATGGGGTTTGAGGATCCAAAATAAGTCCTTCAAGCTCATTTTGCAAGTTATTTTCAAGTGCTATTCAAAACCTAACTAAAGGCAAGGGTGTTGGGGTCATTGCTTGGGGTATTACACACTTGAGGCTTCAAGTTAGAAGCTACATTCTCCATCATCTTCTTCATCTTCTAGCTGTCCAAATTCAGCCCTCTACTATATCTTAGAGGAGGTATAATCTTCTTCCTTCTTTGTTATATATAAGCATTATTTCAAAACTTGATAACTATATGGAATTCAATTAAAATGGTTATGCATATAAACTTGTTTTCTTAGTAATTATGCTTCCGCTTGTTATAACTTAAAATGAATTGGTTTCATGATTTTATCAACATTAAGAAACTTGTTATTATGTTGAATTCCATCAACCAGTACACTGCACTATAATACGGTCTCAAGCATTGCACCCCGCTTGAGGGATTCTTAGTTAATTAAGGAACTGTTTGTTTAGACACATAAAGGATTGGGCCGTTAGGATAACCGAACGTGTTCATGAAAGTCATCTTGACTTGGCCATGGTGTTCTTTATGGTTGAACTCTTTTTAAGGGCCTAACTATCTTTTACTAATCATTAACAAAAGCATTGAAACGCATCACGTATCTCGGATATGGTAAACCATGTATTCTATTACGCTTAAGAAATTTTAGACCATTTTGGAATGTTAATACGTCACCCAACCGAGTCGCTCAATTGGATGAGCCGTCTGAACATGTATGCCTGTAGTCAGACTGCACGGGCGTCAGGGGTAAGGGACATTGCTGTCTATTCAGAATCTTCAAGCCTAACGCAGTACCCAGTGACATGTCTTATGACAGGGGCGTTTAGGACCAGTGTAATGAATACAAGGCCTCTGCCTATTCATGAGTCAGCATTCCATAATCTCGGTAGAATAACTGATGAAGTCATAGTATGCGCTTACTTTAACCTTATATGAATTACAAATTTTATCGCATTTACTTTATCTATCTTATAAATTAGAAAATCCCAAAATAATTATTCACTACTCCCTAACTATCTTAGGCTAAAATATAGGTTCGATGTTACTGGTATCTCAAAAATACGACTCTAGGTCATACTTCCCTTACTCATAAGGAGTAGTAAGATTTAGGCCCCACTAAATATAAATTTAAAAGTGTACCCTCTCCCACAAGTGACTGATTCTGGAGAGCCGGGTCCTAATGACACCGCGCAAATAAAAACCGTCCGTTTCAGCCATATCAAAGTGCAAAGGAATGTTGGGATTCACTATGATCTCAAGAAGAAGAAAACTCTAGGAGTTTAAAGGGTAAAAGGGTAAGAGAGAAATTGAAAAAGTTTGGAGATTTTTAAGAAAAGGGTTTCGATGAAAATGAAGATTTTTGCCTCATGGGTTCTTGGAATGATTTAAATCAAGATGGTCAAAGTGAACAAGAGGTTGAATCTCCCTTCAAATATGATGATGTCTCAAGCATGGATTGCAATGAGGTACATGTATTCTATCCTTATAACTATGAAGAATTGTTAGATGATTACAAGACTATTAAATTTGTATATGATAGTAGTCGTGACAAAGTAAAACTTTTAGAGAAAGAATTATACAAAGTTAAGCTACTTAACAAAGTTCTAATTGATGAGAACAACACTTTGAAAAGAAAGCTTGAAAAGATGACTATTTACGATTCATCAAAAGATAAACTTGAAATGAATTTGTGTCACAACTCTAGCAAATACAAATCATGTAATCAAAGTCCATTGTCTATTATTAGGAGAATTGAGAACATGGGAAAAATGGGCCAAACTAGCAATACAATGGAAGGGATAAGTCAATGATTGGGTAACCTTAAAATCAATCAAAACCAACGATCAAAATGCTAATGAGAATAACCTTTTCAAAAGACTTTGAATTAATGAAAGGTTTTTCATACAAATGCAAAATTGTTTTGAAAATGATTTTAAAAGGATTGTTGAAGGAAGTCTACTTGTATTAGGATTGTGTATTTGAGTGAAACTATGAATTGCATGCTAAATACAAGTTGATGCGTTTTGTGTATACTATGTGTATGATTAAGTGTGTGTGTATATATATATATATATATATATATATATATATATATATATATATATATATATATCGTGTCATTAATGATGAAACATCGGGAGGATGTGATCATTCAATGTTAGGAAAAGAAAACTTATCTTCAAGTATTCTATAGAACCTAAGAATCGTCAAAACGCGCTCAAGAGAAGAAGAAGTGAAGAAATTCGTCATCAGGAGATCCACAGCTGCATCACGGCTGACCGCAGACTCGACCGTAGAAACCTGTTTCAAATGTCTGGAAATTTCTCCCACAGCTAACACCACGGTCGACCGTGCTTCGACCGTGCGTGGTCTGACTCTGTTTTAAATCTAATAAAAACCTTACTTTTCATCTCATTCAAACTCACTTCAAACAAATACTCTCTGCACTGCTGAGGAGATCGACCACACACAGAAGAACACGCATTCCTTCAATCTCAATTCCTACTTTTGGTATGATTAATCCTTGCTTTCCTAGCATTCAACCATGTTTGTATGATGAACTCTTCACTAATGTTGTGAAGAAACCCTAACTAGAATGTCCCAAAACTCAAATTAAAGATCAGTAAATACATGGTCAAAGTACGGTCGACCGTATACTCAGCCGTAGAAGCCCAGACTGAATTGTAACGAAGTTTTGTGAAAACAAGTTGCACGGTCGCCACCATGGTCAACCGTAGTGCGACCGTAGAATTCTCTGTCACCAATTGCAATCAAATTTAGTTTGACTAGTTCCTGACATCTATAATTCATGAAACCTTTCTCAACATGCTTAAAATAGATGCCCTCTAATCTATTCTAAAAACACTAATTGAGTTTTGGTCATAAAACACTAATCTTGGTTAATTACACTTAATTACATCTTAATGACAAATTAACCATGATTAGGCATAACACATAAGTGTTAACCAAGTACCAACACACTTAAGCTTATGTCACTAGAACATTAATTACAATTAAAGATGACTTAGTGATAAATTAAGGCTAAATGAAGAACAATGTTTTCAAGTGTAACTAGTAAAGACTTGTAATCCTAAAATATACTTAGATATATTTAGGATGGTCACCAAGTCCCAACTAGAGATTTTTCTTCCCTTGTGCATGTGTTGGACATTAATGTGTGCTTACACATTAATCATGCAATATGGTATATAAAAGGCAAGCATTGAAGAGCATTTGAAGAGCAAGCATTGAAGCAGACCCTCTTGCATATTTCAAAAGGAAAGCATTGAATAGCATTTGAAGCTGACCCTCTTGCATATAAATCATGCAACATGCACTATAAAAGGCAAGCATTGAAGAGCATTTGAAGCTGACCCTCTTGCATATTTCAAAAGCTTATTTCCAGAGATCACAAGGGCTTTAATTACTACTCAAATGTGATCAAGCAAGAGAAGATTCTATGATCTTATAGATATAGAATTTGGTTGTTGTAAACTTACTAATCAAAATTGTTCATCTTGTGAGTTTACTTAGTGTAATGTATGTCCTAGTATTGTCTTAGAATTATCATTAAAAATTGTATAAGTCTTGTAACTTCAATTAGTAGAAGCATAGGCTAGCTTAGTGATCTACTTCTTTAAAGAGACTTAGGAAGTTGATTAATCTTATTTGAAGATTAATACTTGTTCAAGTTGAAGACAAGTTGAGCTAGGTTGGAGTTGGTCTTTCAAAGGGATAGAAAGATTAGGTTTGTTATCTAGCAAAGAAGTTGAAGACTTGTAAATCGGATCTCCGCCGGGTTTGGAGAAAAGTGCTTAGTGAAGCAAGAAATCCCAATTAGTGTAATCGGGGAGTGGATTAAGGTGGATTAGTTAACATCCACTCGAACCACTATAAATCCTTGTGTTTATGTTCTTTACATTACATTGATTATCATTTTGAACATATACACCACACACATTGTAACACCCCGCCAAAATTGCCATTGACGCGAATGTTAACTCTGGTTCCAGTGCTTGGTCTTGACCTCTAAGCAACAACAAAGTTCTAGCAAAAGCAATAAGTACCTGAGAATAAACATTTTAAAGCGTCAACACAAAGGTTGATGAGTTCATAGGTTTATCACAAAAGATAAAGTATTGTAAAGTGGATCATAAGATTTGAAGTTTAAGTATAAACGGTTCACAAAAAGTTTTTAAGTCATGATCACTCGATATGCGAAGCTTAACACAAGTGTATAAGAATATACAGTGGCGGAACTTGACGTTTTTTTATTGGGAGGGCGAAAATGAACGTTCAAATTTTTTTTTTTTACCTTGATAAAAATGATCGCTCAAACTTTCTTAATTTTAGTTAGCTTCAAAATTTACATTATTGATCAGTTAATTTATATAACAATGATGTTATAGTATACGTAGTATATAATTTGATCAAATTCTGCTTGTATTTATTTATAAGGCATCCATCATTTAAGATTATAAAGTATAAATGAAATAAACATTTTAGGTCACATAATAATAACCAAAAAAAAAATATATTATGTAATAAAGTGTTAGATAATAAAAGTAAAGTTAATTCAAGGTTATGGATATAATACTATATAAGATAAGAGCACAGCTATATAGACTAGGTACTAATATGGTAAAGTAACAAACTTAATGATTTTAATTTAACAATACTGTATTGGCTAGGGGTAATTGATGAACCATTTTGAAACATGCTATCTTCTACGCTGAAGCACGCTGAACCAGACCTGCCATTAAAATTTCTCCATAAAACACAAACCCTAATTCTTAAATTGTCCCCAGTAACTTCACTAAACTGAAATTAGCCATACAAGCTTGCTTTATATATCCAAAAAATCATATTTTCCCATAAAAATTACATTACTAACTCAAAAATTTAGGATGGCCATGGCCCTCCTTGGTCTCCACAAAGATCCGCCCCTGAGAATATACATTCTAGTACCCTATAAAAGTGTACACTCAACCAAGTGTATTGTTACGAAGTAATAAGCACCCATTATCTGTTTGGGTGGGGTTTTCAAACCCAATGGATCTATCCATATGATTCGCGCTTACAATCCAGTAATTACTCACAATCGGGCTAAGGGCTTTGTGGTTGAAACTCATGCAAATAAGTAAAAATTTAAGTACTTGTGTCCATAATGTAAATCAGTAAAAAGAGCATTTACTCTCACCCCTAGTATAAAATAATTGTAAAAACGAGTAAAAAGTGGGGCTATGAGACTCACAATTGATGTAACACGGTGCGAAGTTCGGAGAGTGCGGTTTAGATAGTTTACGGTGATCCGGCTTGAGACCTAATGAATATTATGAGGTCAGAGGTCATACTATCTAATATAGTATTTAAGTTAAGTCTAAGATCAATTTCTTAAGTAATCTTACATGTCCAATTCGGTTCTCGGTTTCAAAAGTTACTAGTTCATAGTTTTAAGAGTAGACTGTTTTTGACTAATTTTACCATAAAATAAGTGTAGGTGTTTCTATTAATATAGACATCCATTTTAAGTGAATTTACCATCTATGGAAAGCTCTTTGAGTCTAGTTTCTAACCATATAAGGTTAGCCTCTAAAATCGGAATATAAGTTGGTCAAAAGTTCATTTCTTTACAAGTGTGCAAAACAGTTCAGTTTTGCACTATAAGATCTTAGGCAAATTTAAAAATAGCAAAACTTATTTATTTGACTCAAGATTTATACAGAAGTCTTAGGACATATAAAAGTGATTATTCTAAAAAGGAGTAGCCTCCAGGTCTTCATTAACCTTGTCTTTAGAGATAAGGTTTTAGACCAATTTCTGACTTCAACAAAATCTTGTGTCAACTAGATAGGACTATATCTCAATGATTTCTTAATGGATTTTGGTGATTTTTCTATCCATTGTTTCCCTATTAAGTCTAGTGTTTAGATCAGAAGCATTTGGTTCAAGATCTATCTTATATTTTGATTTATACATGAATGTTTGACACTTGGTCAGATTGCTTTAAATTTGAACCTGTTTCACCAAATAAAATTTAAAAATGACTTTCTCTTTAAGATAAATCATGAAATCTTTAGTAGAAGTCTCAAAAATATATATGAACATCATATAAATTTATGAGTTCCAGAGATCAACCATAGGTTGGTGTTTAGGTCATAGACATCAAGTATAAATTTGGACAGCTCAAAGACAAAACAGTTTTTCATAGTTTAACCACTTTAGTTCTTGGTTTAGCTTCATTTGAAGACATAGGACATGTAGAGATCTTAAGTTTACTGATCTAGCATCAAGATCATGGTTATCTATATAGTCATCATTGAGTGATTTAATACTCTAGATCAAGCTTTTATCCATGAAAGTTCTTGAAGATGACTAGAAATGATGAATAGAATTGAAGTAGTTTGTTATAACTTGAAGATATTTGATCTTAGGGATTCAAGAATATGTTCTAGAGAGTTTTTTGGATCTGTAAATATGAAGTGTGAGTGTGTGAGAAGTGATCCATTAGCTAGAAGTGAGCAAGAGGAGGCTTATATAGAGAGTGTGAGTGGCGATGTGGCACAAGGAGAGCAAAAGGAGGGTGTGACTCATCTTCTTCCATTAATGGTGTCTAATATCTAGTAGACAAAGGTGATGATGGTGTTTTGCATGGAGATTTTACTTAGGGAGGAAGTATCTAGTTGTTGTATTATGGTGCATGTATGATGATGATGATGAAAAACGATGATGATGATGGTAGTGTAAGTGTTCTAGTCAATTTTTAGTTTGCAATTGTACATTATACTAGTGTATCTCATCTAATGTATAATTCTAAGATGTTTACTTGTATGTTTAAGGTTTAGGAAGTAAGCTAACATTATGTTCTAATCAAGATAGATCAAGGTTGGTTAAAATAAAAGAAATGGTTAAATACAAAGTGATCTAGACTAGTTGTGAAAATGATTAAGTGTAAAAATGTTTTAACTTATGATTTAATGTTCAAATAAAATTGTTTCAAGTCTTTAATCCAAGTACTTAGTAAATAAGTTTACTAATTTTTTTTTTTTTGAAAGGCAATAAGTTTACTAATTAAGTTATTATATATATATAAATATATATTATAAAATCTAGGGTTTATGGTGATAAGCTAGAGTTTCAAGACATTATGCAAATGTTCAAAACAACTCTAGATTAAACAGGACTTAATTAAAACCTTAAAGTCTTACAAATCCCAAAAACAAATCAAGATTTAATTTATCAAAACTACGAGTCAAGTTGAAAATTTTAATTCATGAAAATTAGATTAAACAACTTTGTCGAAAAAGTTCGGGTTGTGATATTATCCACCCGTCAAAGAAAATTTCGTCTTGGGTAGTAACATCCGTCGGCGCTGTGTTTGGAAAAAAAAATTTATAGATGTGTTAACTTTCGGTTCATTCGATTTGCTCGTTCTCTTATGAGCTCGAGTTCTCTAAAAGTGTTCCAATGAATTTCGACAATATGAATTGCGATTTGTTTGAGTCATTTGTCCTCAAGACCTAAGTTTTCTGTGGAATTTTCGAAGAAGTGGAGTTTAGTACCTACTTGTATCTCAAAGAGATGGCGATGAAGAAACGTGAGGCCTTGGATTGTGTGATACCTATGGTGTCGGTGTTTTCAGATGGTAATAAAGAAAATAACAGAGTCATGTAACATCGTACGTGGTGGTAATAAGGTTGATCAGACATCATTACCATCACGAGCCATTAGAACTTTGGTATGACTTACCGTAATATAACGATGTTGATCAGGCATCATTATATTACATTAACTCATACCTCCATTCCAGCATCACTTCATAGAGTCTAAGAGGATATAATCATGGAGAACGGAAGTGAACAAGGTATAATAAAATCTCGCATTTAATCAAAAAGAGTTGGTGCAAATTTTTCCAAACATATTTGTCCCACGAAAACGAATGAATTGTAATTCACGTCAATGTGTTCAAAGTCCGTCAGTATTTGTCTTTAATGAGTAGTGAGTAATTATTATCCCATCGGATAGTGATAAAATTAAGTGTAGTGCAGACGTAGTACACATGTATATGTACATCTATATGGTCATGCAAACAGTAAATAGTATAACAATTATCAGTCGGGTTGTAGTCTAGGTTCACTAATGTGTCCTAACGACTCGGTTAGACACACTAATGCAATTCCTAGATCCCTACAACCAATGCTCTGATACCATTCTGTAACACCCCGTCAAAATCGCCATTAACTCTGGTTTCAGTGCTTGGTCTTGACCTCTAAGCAACAGCAAAGTTCTAGCGAAAGCAATAAGTACCTGAGAATAAACATGCTAAAGCGTCAACACAAAGGTTGGTGAGTTCATAGGTTTATCACAAAAGATAAATTATTGTAAAGTGGATCACAAGATTTTAAGTTTAAGTATAAACGGTTCACAAAAAGTTTATAAGTCATGAGCACTCGATATGCGAAGCTTAACACATGTGTATAAGAATATACATTCTAGTACCCTATAAAAGTGTACACTCAACCAAGTGTATTGTTATGAAGTAATAAGCACCCGTTATCTATTTGAGTGGGGTTTTCAAACCCGATAGATCTATCCATATGATTCGCGCTTACAATCCAGTAATTACTCGCAATCGGGCTAAGGGCTTTGTGGTTGAAACTCATGCAAATAAGTAAATTTAAGTACTTGTGTCCATAATGTAAATCAGTAAAAAGAGCATTTACTCTCACCCCAAGTATAAAATAATTGTAAAAATGAGTAAAAAGTGGGGCTATGAGACTCACAATTGATGCAACACGGTGCGAAGTTCGGAGAGTGCGGTTTAGATAGTTTACGGTGATCCGGCTTGAGACCTAATGAATATTATGAGGTCAGAGGTCATACTATCTAATATAGTATTTAGGTTAAGTCTAAGATCAATTTCTTAAGTAATCTTACATGTCCAATTCGGTTCTCGGTTTCAAAAGTTACTAGTTCATAGTTTTAAGCGTAGACTATTTTTGACTAGTTTTACCATAACATAAGTGTAGGTGTTTCTATTAATCTAGACATCCATTTTAAGTGAATTTACCATCTCTGGAAAGCTCTTTGAGTCTAGTTCTAACCATATAAGGTTAGCCTCTAAACTCAGAATATAAGTTGGTTAAAAGTTCATTTCTTTACAAGTGTGCAAAACAGTCCAGTTTTACACTATAAGATCTTAGGCAAATTTAAAAATAGCAAAACTTATTTATTTGACTCAAAATTTTTACAGAAGTCTTAGGACATATAAAAGTGCTTATTCTCAAAAGGAGTAGCCTCCAGGTCTTCATTAACCTTGTCTTTAGAGATAAGGTTTTAGACCAATTTTCGACTTCAATAAAATCTTGTGTCAACTAGATAGGACTATATCTCAATGAATTCTTAATGGATTTTGGTGATTTTGCTATCCATGGTTTCCCTATTAAGTCTAGTTTTTAGATCAGAAGCCTTTGGTTCAAGATCTGTCTTATATTTTGATTTATACATGAATGTTTGACACTTGGTCAGATTGCTTTAAATTTGAACCTGTTTCACCAAATAAAATTTAAAAATGACTTTCTCTTTGTGATAAATCATGAAATATTTACTAGAAGTCTCAAACACATATATGAATATCATATAAATTTATGAGTTCCAGAGATCAACCATAGGTTGGTGTTTAGGTCATAGAAATCAAGTATAAATTTGGACAGCTCAAAGACAAAATAGTTTTCATAGTTTAACCACTTTAGTTCTTGGTTTAGCTTCATTTTAAGACATAGGACATGTAGAGATCTTAAGTTTACTGATCTAGCATCAAGATCATGGTTAGCTATATAGTCATCATTGAGTGATTTAACACTCTAGATCAAGCTTTTATGCCATGAAAGTTCTTGAAGATGACTAGAAATGATGAATAGAATTGAAGTAGTTTGTTATAACTTGAAGATATTTGATCTTAGGGCTTCAAGAATATGTTCTAGAGAGTTTTTTGGATCTGTAAATATGAAGTGTGAGTGTGTGAGAAGTGATCCATTAGCTAGAAGTGAGCAAGAGGAGGCTTATATAGAGAGTGTGAGTGGCGATGTGGCACAAGGAGAGCAAAAGGAGGGTGTGACTCATCTTCTTCCATTAATGGTGTCTAATATCTAGTAGACAAAGGTGATGATGGTGTTTTGCATGGAGATTTTACTTAGGGAGGAAGTATCTAGTTGTTGTATTATGGTACATGTATGATGATGATGATGAAAAACGATGATGATGATGGTAGTGTAAGTGTTCTAGTCAATTTTTGGTTTGCAATTGTACATTATACTAGTGTATCTCTTCTAATGTATAATTCTATAATGATACCGCAACCCGCAGGCGCACCGAAAATGTATGCGGACATTCACTATTGTGCGTATGCGTGTTCTTGTATGCGGTATGCGGCGTGCGAATGCCTTTGTTCCCGGTACGGCGGTTGCTTAGCTGTCAAGTAAATATATTTTCCATAATTATATCCGTGATTCGGGGGAGTCAGTTATGGATGAGATTATCATGATCTGGGACGGTTCTAGAATTAGGGTTTGCCTATAAATACAAACCCTAATCATCATTCACCAAACACAGCACATTACGTAACCATCGCATACGATACACATTACGTAAAACAGCATTATTCAGCATCTTTTCAAGGTTAACAGGTTAGTCTTTTGTAAGCTAGTACCTACGACCTTATTTGGGGCCTTCCGATCAGCGACCGCTATCGAAGGTGGACTTAATCACTTGGCCACCCCGCCGACATCATCATGTCGGCCAGGGTTATTCACGGTAGCCGGACCGGAGAGCCACGTTCTAAGATCCTTAAACCCTTCTTTACGTATTGAGCAGGCATATTAAACCCCACGGTTAAAATATGCATGATCAAGTGGTGCTTTCATTGAGAGTCGAATTAATTCAAGACTGTTTAATTGCTTTTTCTTTTAAGGTTTTGAATTGTATGACTCGTTATTTACAAAATTTTTGAATTTTTTCTTTAACAGTATCATGACTTCCGAGGAATCATCGGAACATACCCAAACAGATGTTCAGAACGCACCGTCTGGTAGTCAACATACACCGGTTATGACTACGGAGGCCGCTACTCAGGCGGGATACACGATATACCCTCCACCTATATCCGGCGAACCCTTTCAGAGGTACAAGCCGATATATTCAGACGGGGTCACACCGCCAAGAGCAAACTCACCAGTCACAACCACGCGGCTGGACTTTTCGTCAGTGGATCCAAGGGTCATCTTTGCAGGCGTTGGCGGTGGAACAACGGGGCCGCATGTGGTTTGCTGCGGCCAGGTACCTATTTACAGTACCACTGTTTCAATACCTCTGCATACGCAGAGCATTCAGCAGAATTCGTCATTTACACCGTTGCAACCTTGGCAACCACCGCGCCCAGTTTCACAATTTTTAACTCCTGCGGATGCGCAGGCGTTACTTAATAGTTGGGGATTTGGGGTCATCCCAGATGCGAACTCTCATTGGGCGCCGATAACAGCGCAGCAGCAAAGCACAGCGCATACAGTTGGGCTTTTAAGTGTGTATCCTCAAGTTTCGCAGATATCTGCGCCACAGGTTTCGCTTCCTTTACAGCCACCTGTGTACTCTGCGTCTTCAAGTTATCCCTCTTTTCCAACGCAGCAGCCTTGGTCATATCCGCAGACGCAGGGTCAACCTTGGCAAAATGTTCAAGGGCAGGCAAATCTTGCAAGTCAATTCATGCAGGCCGCACCTCCCGATATGGTTCACTTATTTTCACAACCTGACTTTGTTCAGGACATGATGAAGCGTTTCTTTACAAATTTGAAAGGGGATCCTGTTAAACCACCCTTCGAGCTACCGACTACCTTTGACAAGTTTCCTCCGCATATATCCGTGTACCCGTTTCCATCAGCACCAAAGATACCTAGCACGTTGGGTACTTACAATGGCCTGACCGATCCAGATGATTTTTTACAGCGTTTCGAAGGCGCAATGCGCACTCAAGGCTGGGTGGATCCGGTTGCGTGTCAGATATTTCCTATGACACTACAGGGTATTGCTCGTGAGTGGTTAAATAAGTTGCCGGCGGGTGGTATTGCCGGGTTTATGGATCTGCGGACAAAGTTTTTAGTGCAATATCAGAATCAGAGACCACGCAAGCGCACTCACATTGAATGCCATGACATCGTGCAGAAGTCCAAGGAATCTTTGGGCGAATTTCTCACAAGGTATACTAATGAGTGCCTGCGTATACCAGATCTCAAACCAGAGCAACAGATTTCCGGACTCATACATGGTATAAACTCAGAACGTCATCCAACACTGGTAAGGCGTCTGCGCCATACAGTCCCAACAACTTATGCTGAGGTGCTTAATGAATGCCACGACTATATGCGGAGTGGCGAAGATAATGACATTCCAACAGCTAGCACACGCAACGAGAGGAAGGACGATGATGATCGTTCGCGCGATCAAAATCGTGGTAACAACTCTTGCGGAAGGTATCCTAGCGGTGGTCCTATCAGGAATGATAAAGGGAAATCAAGTGGCAATTATCGAAACAATAATCAGCGCGGCATCAATAATCAGAACTATGCGCTACTCAAAAGTTTGTCCAAAACGCCCAAGGAAATTTTGGCAACGGAGCCAGTATGCGCGACCTTCGCGGTTCCAACTCCGCTTACAGAATTTGGCAAGCGGGACAAAACAAAGTATTGTGAATTTCATGACGATTATGGTCACGACACCAATCGGTGTAAAAACTTGATGGAACGGGTTCTGGAAGCGCTTCGCGCGGGCAAATTGGATCATCTAAAACCACCTAAAAAGGACAAGGGAAAGGCCGCAGAAGAGGCTTCGAAGTCTAAGACTTTCGCGTGGCAGAAAGTTGACAAAGCGAAAAATGCCGACTTAACCATTAACATGGTTGACGCAGAGAAAATCAGCCAGCGGAGAAAGTACAACGATCATCAGGATTGGGAGCTTCTCCCGATCACTTTCCCTCCTGTAATGTCAATTGATTCTATTAATGAGCCCATTATCATCAAGTGTCGCATCCCCGATTGCGGAATCCAGGTTAAGCGCATGCATGTTGACACTGGCAGCGGTGTCGATATTATGTATGAGCATTGTTATCGTTTCCTTCCGGCAGAAGTCAAAGCGCAGTTACGTCAGCCTGATATTACGCTATCAGGGTTCTCTGGAGAAAACTCGTGGCCGCTAGGCCGAATAGAATTAATGATAGAGCTTGCGGATGACAGGAACCCGCAGATGATCAGGCGTGAATTGGTCGATTTTTATGTGGTTCGTTCAACTTCACGATATAATGCACTGCTAGGGAGAAAATTTATACGGCGTTTTAACATTATCCCATCGGTAGTGCATGGTTTGATTAAGTTTCCCACAGTAGGAGGCATTGCCACAGTTGCGTCACATCAAGCAACCGAGCTGTGTGGCTCTATCGCGTCTGTAAGCGCTCCTAGCGTAGGAGAGCAACTTGCAAACTGTGCAGTAATAGCAAATCGCTTGCATCCGAATAAGCGAATTAAAATCGGCGCAGGCTTGTCAGCCGAAACGAAGGGCAAGTTGCATGGAATACTGTCAGCTAACGCAGATATTTTCGCATGGTGCGAGTCAGACATGACAGGGGTTCCGCGAGATATTGCGGAGCATAAGTTAAACGTTAATCCATCATTGACACCCGTTAGGCAAAAGAAGCGGCATATGGCCCTAGACCGCAGTGATTGGTTGTGCGCAGAGGTGGACAGCCTTGTCAAAGCAGGCATTCTGCGGGAAGTGCGTTATCAGACATGGGTTGCAAATCCTGTGTTGGTAAGAAAGGCTGACGGTAACTGGAGGATGTGCGTTGATTTCAAAGATATCAATAAGGCATGTCCCAAGGACAATTACCCTCTCCCGGAGATAGACTGGAAGGTAGAATCACTATCGGGATTTAGGTACAAGTGTTTTCTGGACGCGTACAAGGGTTATCACCAAATCTTAATGGCTGCGGAGGATGAGGACAAGACTGCTTTTCATACGCCGCAGGGTATTTATTGTTACACGAAGATGCCTTTCGGTTTAAAGAATGCTGGCGCGACCTATCAGCGTGTAATTGATGCAGCATTCAAGCACCAAATCGGTAGAAATCTTGAAGCGTACGTCGACGACTTGGTAATTAAAAGTAACACCGAAGAAGAGATGCTCGCAGACATCCTGGAAACGTTTGCATCTCTGCGCAGGATCAACATGAAGCTTAACCCGCTAAAATGTAGTTTTGGGGAAGAGGAAGGCAAGTTTTTAGGTCATGTGGTGACAGCGCGGGGTATCAAGGCCAATCCCAAAAAGATTGAGGCCATTGATAATTTGCCATCTCCGAAGACAAAGAAAGATGTGCAGAGTCTAACGGGGAAGCTTGCGGCTATCACACGGTTTCTGTCGAAAGCCGCAGAACGACAGTTGCCATTCTTCAATACTTTGAAAAATTGTTTGAAGAAAAAAGACTTCGTATGGACTCAGGAAGCGGAATCAGCCTTTCAGGAGATGAAAAAGGTGCTTGCAGAATTACCAACACTTACTGCGCCAGTATCAGGAGAAACGCTAACGCTGTACCTCACGGCATCGAAGGAAGCTGTCAGCTCAGTCCTCATCGCGGATCGCGGAAAGGTAATCCATTAATTTACATGCTTTATTTATATCGTAGAAATTTAACGACTGAGGTTTTTCTCAGACGCAAATGCCGGTCTACTTCGTAAGCAAGACGCTGACATCAAGCGAAGTAAACTACTCACCAATAGAAAAGCTTGTATATGCGCTGGTCCATACGGCGCGGCGTTTGCGCCGATATTTTCAAGCACATCCAATCGTGGTTCTAACTGATCAACCAATCAAACAGGTTGGTAAACGCCTACTTTGCGGCAATGACCGGGGTTACCGCATTGACTAACGCAATCATTTTTCTTTCAGGTGTTGTACAAGCCTGAGATTTCTGGCCGAATGGCTAAGTGGGCAGTTGAATTAGGTGAACATGAAATAAATTTTTCTTCGCGCAGTGCGGTTAAGGGTCAAATACTTGCTGATTACCTAGCAGAATTACCTGCGGAGGTCGAGGCATCAGCAGAACATCAGGATCCACCTGCACCAACTTTGTCACCATGGGAATTGTACACCGATGGTGCATGCAGCGCATCTGGTGCAGGTGCCGGTGTAATTTTAACAGGCCCGGATGGCGAAGAGCATACATACGCACTGCGGTTTAATTTTGCTGTTACAAACAACGAAGCAGAGTATGAGGCTCTGTTAGCAGGTATGCGCATTGCGCATAGGTTAAATGTTAAAATTTTGCACGCTTATGTGGATTCAAAGCTAGTATGCAGTCAAGTCAGCAGAGATTTCGAAGCGCATGACATAGCTATGCAGCAATATCTATCGCTTGTTCACAACCTCGCTGACCAGTTTGAAGCTTTTCAAATCTCCCACGTAATGCGGGGTCAAAATAAGAAAGCGGATGCGCTAAGCAAACTGGCTGCCTTGGCTTTTGATCATATGGGAAAGAAAGTTCTAATAGAAGAACTCAATGCGAAATCCATTGTTATGATGCCTTTAGTGGCGCCAGTTGAGGAATCAAGCTCAACATGGATGACGCCCATCGTGGCTTTTCTGCGGGATGGCACTTCTCCTGCAGATTCCGCTGACGCAAAGAAAGTCCGCGTTAAGGCACCGCTGTATGCCCTTGAGGGTAACGTCCTATATCGAAAGAATTATTTGGGACCGCACTTAAGGTGCATTGGGCTGAAAGAGGCGGAGGAAGTTGTACGCGAGGTGCATGAGGGTGCATGCGCACTCCATTCGGGGCACAGGTCCATTGTGTCAAAAATAATGCGGCTAGGATATTATTGGCCCACCATGTACGCGGATACTGCGCGCATAGTTAAGCAATGTGAATCATGCCAAATACATGCACCTATTAGCAGAGCACCTGCGCATCCAATGATACCAGTCTCCTCACCGTGGCCATTCTGCAAATGGGCAATCGACATAGTCGGACCATTCCCAAAAGGCCGAGGTAATTTTATCATTTATTTTCTAAACATGTTACTCACATCAGTACCTTACGCACATTCTGCACACGTAGGAAACATCAAATTCTTGATTGTTGCAATTGACTATTTCACAAAGTAGGTCGAAGCGAGACCGCTGGCAGCAATCTCAGGAAAAAGGGTGCGAAATTTTGTATGGGAAGACATCGTCTGTCGATTTGGTATACCAAACGAAATTGTTAGCGATAACGGTACGCAGTTCGCGGGTGACCCTTTTCGCAGCTGGTGCGCGGAGCTTAATATTAAGCAAACTTTTACATCTGTTGCGCATCCGCAGGCGAATGGCCAGTGCGAAGTCACCAACCGGGATATAGTAGCTGGAATCAAAGCTAGGTTGGGTCATGGTCGCGTTGGTTGGGTGGATGAACTACCGAAGGTTTTATGGGCACATAGAACAACACCCAAAGCAAGCACTGGTGAGACCCCGTTCAGTTTGGTCTATGGATCAGAAGCTGTTGTACCCGCGGAAATTGGGGTACCAACGTTCCGCATACAAAATTTTGATGAGCAAAATAACTCTGAAGCTTTGCGGGAAAATCTTAATTTGCTGGAAGAACGCAGACTCTCTGCGGCTGTCAACGAAGCAAATAACAAGCAAAAAATTGCAAAGTACTATAATCAGCGTGTGCGTTCGTGCTCTTACAAGTGCGGTGACTTGGTTTGGCGTCAGAACGACGCAAGTCATGCGGAGGATACTGGGAAACTGGGCCCCCG
This sequence comes from Rutidosis leptorrhynchoides, assembly GCF_046630445.1. Classification (NCBI taxonomy): domain Eukaryota; kingdom Viridiplantae; phylum Streptophyta; class Magnoliopsida; order Asterales; family Asteraceae; genus Rutidosis; species Rutidosis leptorrhynchoides. The sequence continues at coordinate 137,290,953 of NC_092334.1, read as the reverse complement.
TTGGGAAGGTCCATACAGGGTAGCGAAGGCAAGCAATACCGGGGCGTACCATCTCGAGACATTAGATGGAAAACCTGTGAAACGCACTTGGCATGCGACGTTATTGAAAAAATGTTATATGTAGCTAGGTGGACCTGATCACTCCAGTTTATTGTAGCACATTATTTTTTCTATGTATTTTCCGTCCGTTTGGATGTGTCGCGGTTGTAATTGTGATTAATGCCAATTAAATATTTACTCACGCATACTTTTGTTGTTTAAGTCTTTTTTGTATGCGGTTCCTGCCTACTTAAGGGGTGTCCTCTAGCCCCCGTGCGGCAGAAGCCTGTTTGGTTACAAGGCTAGACGCTAACAGCAGGTAAAGGGAATTGGTTTTCCCCTAGCCAAGCGCCACGCAGACTAGATGGCTGCAAAGTCGACTTAAAAAATTACAAGCATTGGTTTGCTTGTGCGTAATTACTCTCGCATTGGTTTGCTTGAGGAACTCAAAGCATAAAAACATTGGCTTGTTTTTAGTTGCGTTGCTTACCATACAGCTATAGTGCACCTCTAGTACATGACAAAGCGATAACGCAGTAGCTTTCGAGTCTAAATTATTAAAGGGTAATTGTTAAAGTATTGGTTTATTTTACGCAGTAATACCCGCATACGCATGAGTTTTGGTTAACTATGCGCATGGGCATGCGGTTCACCTTTTGTTTTGATTCGCGATATATAAACAAACAAACTACGCATGCATAACAGTAAGATACATATACATTGAATTAAGTTATTACATAAGTGGTAATTGTTTCAAATGCCTGCCCGACACGGGACTTAGGGCTCAAAAATACATTTACAATTGCCTGCCTAAGCATAGGACTTACGGCGCAAACCATCACAAACACAAACTAAAAATCCTCCTCGAGAAACCCATCAATCGGCATGTTTGGGTCCGCCGTAAACGCATCGATTAGAGGGATAGGAATGGTGGTGGTAGCATTCTCCGCTTCCAGCAGTGCCGCAGCCGTACCCTCCTTCAATTTCTTCTGCACAGCATCAGGGTACGGTGGTGTGAGGCTGCAGGCTTGAATCACCTCTAAGACTGCCTTATTGACTTCGTGGTCTTTCACCGCGTCAACATAGGCATTGAACTTATCGGTAACTGGCCCAGAATCCATCACCTTTTGCGCAATGGTGGGGAGTGCAGTGCGCAGCTTCGCCAGGTCCGCCTCTGCCAGCTCGCGGTTGGTTACTGCGTCATCCCTTTCCCTCGTCACCCTTTCCAGCTCCACCCGCAGACGCTCCACCTCCCCCTTGGACTGGTCAACCGCACCAACCAGCTCGCGGTTTTTCTTTCTCTCTTTAATCAGTGCAGTTTTGGTTTCCACCGCGGTTAACTCCACCGCCTTGCGAGCTTCTTCTGCGGCGTCCCTGTCTTTCTTCACCTGATCAACCCCCGCTTGCAGCAGCCCTAGCTCTGTTTCTTTCCGCAAGGCCACTTGATACAAGTTAGTCGAACGGCGGGCTTGATCTGCAACCATGCCAAAAAAGACAAGGCCGTTTTGGACGAAGGCGTTGAGCGCCTGATTAAAAGGCAGTGCGGCTAGTTGGTTGCGGAACTCAGCCGGGAAGATTTGTTGGAGGAAGGCGGACTGCTCTGCGGCGTTTTTCGCCGATAACTGGGTGAGCTGCGCCAGGTTTGCCAATCGGAAGTTACCGTGTGGCGGGGTTGGTGTGGACTCGGAGTCCAGGTGTATCGTCTTATCCTTTGACTCGACAGTAGCTTCGAGGTCCGGATTGACCCGCGGTGGGGTGTGATGAGTTTCTTCCGCATGCCCTGCGTATTAATAAGTGGTTATATAAATGCAAACTTAAATGTGCGGTATGCGCGAAAGCTGAACTCTTACCAGATGGGGGAGGTAGATCCGCAGAACGGGGTTCGATGGGAACGAAGTTATCGTTCCGCTTGTCCTCCCTCTGTTTGGGAGTGAGTTTCTTCTTCTTCTGTTGGGATTGGGAGGCTTCGGCGGCCTTGCGCTTATTGCCGGAGGTGGCAGGTGCATTCTCGCCAGTCTTCTCCTGCTCCAACGGTTGGTTCACATTCTGTTTGCGGAAGGCGATGCCCGCAATCTCCTCCGCAGTCAGTACTCTCTTCATCTTCATCTCTGCAAACATGCACGCATGCGTTAGAACACATAAATAGCAAACTGTTGTTAGTACGTGATTATACTATTCCTACCCTTTCCATCCGGTCCGACTATGGCTGGACGCACATCCTCCCATGGCCAGTGTGCGGATATCTTCCCTAGCCGCAACATCACGTTCCCGTATGACCGGTGCACCAGCTGTGCATTAGCGCACTCTGCTAACAGCTTTGTTTCCTCGTCATCAAGGACCGGGGTTTTGTTCACATCCTTTTCCACCTTCTCGCACCATATAAGCGTTTGCGGAAAAGCGGTACCAACTACAGTTTGGTCAATGAAAAAGAAAGATTCTTTCCAGTTACCCGCATTCGACTTTGGGGTTTTGGTGAAATTTTGTCGGGCGAAGAAGGTGAACCAGGATTTGTGGTGATTGGCTAGGTGGTATAGATGACAGAAAACTTTAACCAACGGTACCCTGTCGATTGCGGCGCACCACATTTCAAAAAGAACTATTTTGCCTATGGCATACGGGTGTAGTTGCCCTAATCCCACTCTGAAGTGATCTAATACGCCTAAGAAGAAGTCAGAGGGAGGAACCCTAAAGTTACCATGCTTGAACGCATGTTCATAGATGGCCACTTTCTTCTCCGGTGGCTCGTGAGCACGCTGATGGGGTAGGGGTGGCACCGGATTGTACTTGGCTAAGGGAGGATACTGTTTCACTAAGTAATCTATGTGCTTCTGCTCTATAACAGACTCTACGCTATCTACATACGTCTCGTTAGCTTTAGTCATTTTCTAGGAGTAATCGGATGAATACTAACCTTTAAATGGTGGCCGGAATGTTCGATTTTTGATCGGAATTCAAATTGGCAGCGTAACGAGGAAGCTTGAAGCAGGGAAGTGGAAATGAGCTGCGAAATGGAGTATTTATAGGGCAGATTGGATGGAGTGGTGTGATCGTGGCTGTACACGTGTTATGCAATCGACGGTCAGCACTTTATTTGTGCGCGTGGATGCCAGTTGGGTATGATTACATGTGCGCGCGTGGTTGGCACGCGCCTGACACATTGCCACTTTATGTCATGTCCGCCGAATGGGCTTCTGCGATTGTGACAGGCATTTAATGGCATCGAGGCGCACGCGGAATATTAAATGCTAGCCGTTTTCTTGTTTTTTCTTTCGCTTAATAGTTTGATATCATACGCCTCGCGCCATATAACATTAAACTGGGGGGACATAATGATACCGCAACCCGCAGGCGCACCGCAAATGTATGCGGACATTCACTATTGTGCGTATGCGTGTTCTTGTGTGCGGTATGCGGCGTGCGAATGCCTTTGTTCCCGGTACGGCGGTTGCTTAGCTGTCAAGTAAATATATTTTCCATAATTATATCCGTGATTCGGGGGAGTCAGTTATGGATGAGATTATCATGATCTGGGACGGTTCTAGAATTAGGGTTTGCCTATAAATACAAACCCTAATCATCATTCACCAAACACAGCACATTACGTAACCATCGCATACGATACACATTACGTAAAACAGCATTATTCAGCATCTTTTCAAGGTTAACAGGTTAGTCTTTTGTAAGCTAGTACCTACGACCTTATTTGGGGCCTTCCGATCAGCGACCGCTATCGAAGGTGGACTTAATCACTTGGCCACCCCGCCGACATCATCATGTCGGCCAGGGTTATTCACGGTAGCCGGACCGGAGAGCCACGTTCTAAGATCCTTAAACCCTTCTTTACGTATTGAGCAGGCATATTAAACCCCACGGTTAAAATATGCATGATCATTCTAAGATGTTTACTTGTATGTTTAAGGTTTAGGAAGTAAGCTAACATTATGTTCTAATCAAGATAGATCAAGGTTGGTTAAAATAAAAGAAATGGTTAAATACAAAGTGATCTAGACTAGTTGTGAAAATGATTAAGTGTAAAAATGTTTTAACTTATGATTTAATGTTCAAATAAAATTGTTTTAAGTCTTTAATCCAAGTACTTAGTAAATAAGTTTACTAATTAAGTTATTATATATATAAATATATATTATAAAATCTAGGGTTTATGGTGATAAGCTAGAGTTTCAAGACATTATGCAAATGTTCAAAACAACTCTAGATTAAATAGGACTTAATTAAAACCTTAAAGTCTTACAAATCCCAAAAAACAAATCAAGATTTAATTTATCAAAACTACGAGTTAAGTTGAAAATTTTAATTCATGAAAATTAGATTAAACAACTTTGTCGAAAAAGTTCGGGTTGTGACACACATCAAGTTTGAGTTGAATTGGTTGATCATAGTTAATCTAATTTAGTGATCAATCGAAAAAGTGTTAAAAATGTATCAATTAACTATTCACCCCCTCTAGTTACTTACACATCTTTTAAACTCCGATTAGGAAACGGTCATGTCATTCTGTCACTGGCGCCACTGATTTTGTCAGTGTACGCTTCCTTCGCTTTCAAACGCCGACGATGACGACGTTAATCTCAATTCTTGTTATGACGTTAATCTAAACTAAAGCATGGAGATCACAACATGTTCATCGTGAAAGTGTGCTATAGAGTATAAGAAAGGTTATCAATATTTTACCAGTGGGCGGGTGGGTGTTGTTGATACTGAGAATATATAATTTCTAGTTTGTTTATAATGGTGTGTATGTAATGATGTGCATAGCTGCACATCTATTGTGCAATATCAAAACGACGCGCATAGCCTTTTGCATTCGCGCAAGACCGTGTCCGTGCGCTTGCTTACGCGTCATCTGATTGTGCCTTAGTAATATGTCCACAACGTTGGTCGCACAGTTTGAACATAGCGCCATCTAAATGGAGCGAATAAAGCTAGAAATGTACTATGGCGACACCAAGGTTGGAGAATTCGGATCTCGAGGAGATCTCGTTTGGACTTTTTAGGGAGATCTCGGCATATCGAAATAATCTCGGGGAGATCTCGGACGTTGAGTTACGTTGACTTTATAGTTTTTTTTTTAATAAAAATATACATAAAAACATAAATATATGTATATTTATATACGTTTTTACGAGATTTTACTAAAATTTCCGAGAAATGAGCTAGAAAATTCGAGAAATCGTAGCTTTGCCTAAGTTTGACCCCATCGACTGAGAAATCTCGGGAGACGAACATCTCGTCTCGGTTGCCTTCTAAAAACGAGATCTCAGGGGAGATCTCGGGAGATTTACAACACTGGGCGACACTAAAGCAGAAAGGACACATGTTACAGCAAGATACGATTCTGACATTACATGGCGGTCAGAAAAGGACAGCAGGGTATAAAGGATACATCACTAAAATAATTGCAGTACTTTTACTGCGTTTTGGAATAAAATGACAAAGACAATACAACATGACATCAACATATCCTTTTGTCCCCTCACGTGGCACTAAAAGACAAAAGCTCACATGTATAGTTAGTCGGTTTTTCTTTAAACTCGAAATCTATTCATGTTTATAAAAAAACGCCCCTATTTTAATTGTATTCATCTAAAGGGCTGATGAGGTACCTCTTATCAAGAGGTTGTGAATTCAAGTTCCACGGTAAACATTGTAAACATATGTGTGGATAATTTTTACGTAGAATATTTGAGTTTCCTTAGAAAAAAAATACTTAGAATATGATTATATTTTAACAGTAATGCATAAAAATAGCTATGTTGGGCTGGAACGCCAGTTTACACGCTACTGGGAAAGGAAGCTAGTATGCTTAAATTTTGGGCCCAAACCAAGTACAAATTTTATAATTTATAAAAAAAATAAAAATAAAAATAAAAAAAAAGAATATATAAGAAATCTATTTGTTCATTTTGCAAACAACAAAAGAAATGTAGTTGGACAACTACACGGTGCTCGTCCTTTTGCAAGTATGAACCTATAGGGAAGCGAATTTATTTTATCAAAAGCTTTTCCTCTTTTTCGGTGTGGAATTCTGGATAATGTTCCATTATTTTACATATTGTTATAAAAGTAATAATTGGATGATAATTTTATTATTATTATAGATATTGCATAGTATATTTTTTGAGTATAAATAGGTGTGTTGAGTTAGAATTTATGGGATGTATTTTTTTGGTTAACAAAACACTCTCTCTAGATTCCAAATGCCACCAAACTCTCATTGTACATTTTTCTATAAATAAAAAACCAATTACTCATACCTTTTGTTCAACCTTTGTTTTATCTGTTTTACAGTATCTCTATCTCTATATACCTTCTACAGTCAAGAACCACTAAAGGTAGTTATAAGCCTACTGAATTATAACACGTTATCAGCACGATTATCTCAACATTTATACTAAATATGGTTGGCTCTGCCACCTAGCTAATATATGGTCGGTTATACCACCTAAATGATATATGGTCGACACTGTCGCCTAATTTACATTTATGTTATCTAACATTTATTTATGTATACTAACATTTACATTTATGTTATTTAACATTTATTTATGTATACTAACATTTACAGTTATGTTCACTAACATTTATATTTATGTTATTTAAGTTATATATGGTCGGTTATACCACCTGAATTATATTTCTGTAATCTAACTTTTACTAACTTCACTAACATTTATATTTATGTTATTTAAGTTATATATGGTCGGTTATACCACCTGAATTATATTTCTGTAATCTAACTTTTAATAACTTCACTAACATTTATATTTATGTTATTTAAGTTATATATGGTCGGTTATACCACCTGAATTATATTTCTGTAATCTAACTTTTACTAACTTCACTAACATTTATATTTATGTTATTTAAGTTATATATGGTCGGTTATACCACCTGAATTATATTTTCTGTAATCTAACTCTTATTAACTTCACTAACATTTATATTTATGTTAATAAGACCTCATGATTGTACGCAACACGTCATTTGACAACACGGTACTTTATGTACGCAACACGTCATTTGACAACACGGTACCATGGGTCGAGATTAATTCCGATCAATACGAATACGATGGGGTCTTTATATGTTATCTAACATTTATGATTACTTATGCAATAAATCATTATTTATTTCATGCATACTAATGTTTATTCTTAAAAGTAAATCTTAAAAGTTAAAATAAGAAAAAATAGTTTGTATTTTTATTAAAAGTAAATCTTAAAAGTTAAAATAAGAAAAAGTAGTTTGTATTTTTATTAAAAGTAAATCTTAAAAGTTAAAATAAGAAAAAGTAGTTTGTATTTTTATTAAAAGTATAAATCTTAAAAGTTAAAATAAGAAAAAGTAGTTTGTATTTTTATTAAAAGTAAATCTTAAAAGTTAAAATAAGAAAAAAAATCTTGTCCTTTATATTACTCATACGCGTTTTGATATAGTGACTTTATTCGTTAACGTCAACTAATGACGTTACAACGGTCATATATACATAACGGTTGTTAACGTCAACTGACGACGTTACAACAACTATATTTTTTAAATATAAAATAAACATCTCCGTTTTCACATTTTCACAAATCAATCTTTATTTTTCAGATTACTACTCTCAAAAGGTTTTTGTAAAAATGATTCACACAAGGATGATTTTTCCTATTGTATTGGTCATATTAACTATCATCATTGTTGCTAATATACCACCGGGTGAACCTATATTCTATCCTGCCCTTGTGGTTTTATTATTTGTAATCATACCATTATTCTGTTGTTTGCTACTTATGAATTTAAAATGATTCTAATTTCATTTTATTATTTGTCTATGAATAGAAGTTGATTATGATTATAATTTATGTTATTCATCTTTTTGATAATAGAAAATGTCGAATTTGAAAAGGCTTAAATTTGCTCATTTAGAACAAGTGGGAACAACTACTTAACATGGGTTATGAATGTAGAAAAACATCTCGAATCAAACGGTATTTTAGAAACCCTGAATGAAAATAACAATTATTCCGAACAAGAGAAAGCAATAGTAAGTATTTTTCTTAGCAAACATATTGACGAGTCCTTAGAATCTACATATTATATGATCGAAAATCCAAGTGTATTATGGAAAATACTCAAAGATAGATACGTTAATAATTATCAAAAAAAAATAATAATAATAATAATAATAATAACGGTGATCCATGAAAGAATAAAATTAAAGATATTAGTAGACGCTCTTATAAGAATTCCGGAGATTCTTATTGATGATCTGGTAACGTGGATCATCAGTCTAGTATTTCTTGAATACATGAACATCTTGTTTAGCTCTACAAATAAGTCCCAAAAAGAAAAGAAAACGAGAGTGAATCTGTTGACAAATCTTGATTAAATTAACCCTGAGCTACCTTGAGACTTGAATGGTTTGAATTTTCTAAGATGCCTAGTTTTTTTTTATGTATCACTCATAAATAAATGGTTTTAGACCATAACGCATATGTTTTATTAAGTGTTATCTTTTATGTACTTCAGATTATAACTTGTTTGCAGGTAATATAATTTGATTATCTTGCTGAAATATAACTCATTATTTGCTTATCTTAGTTGAAGTTTTAGTATGAATCCTGCAGAAATACAACATCAATTAAATGGTAAAGACCTATGTATTGCAGATAGTAGTAACATACACACTATGATCAAATCTAAGAAATATTTCATTGATTTAAATCAAATGAAGGAATTATAAATACTATACCAGCTCTTGCAAACTTGATATAAGAAACGAAAAAGGCAAAATTTCATATTACCAAATGGTACGAATTTTTTGGTAAACAATATCTTGTTTTCTCCCAAATCAAAGAGAAATTTGTTAAGTTTCTCTGATATATATCATAGTGGATATGATTATCAGTCAATGATAATCGAAAATGAGAAATATCTATGTAGCACCAAAAAGCGCATAGGATTAAAAGCGCATATGATAAAAAGCGCATATGATGAAAAGCGCAGCGCATATGATTAAAAGCGCATATGATAAAAAGCGCATATGATGAAAAGCGCATCGCATATAATTAAAAGCGCATATAATGAAAAGTGCATATGACGAAAAGCGCAGCACATATGATTAAAAGCGCATATGGTGAAAATGATATATGATGAAAAGCACATATGGTGATTAATGAAAATCACATATGGTGATTAATGAAAAGCACATATAGTGATTAATGAAAAGCACATATAGTGATTAACGAAAAACACATATGGTGATTAATGAAAATCACATATGGTGATTAATGAAAAGCACATTGAGAAAGAATCACCAATATTTCTTGAAAGAATTCAAGGGAATATATATGGACCAATTCATCCATCATGTGGACCATTTTGATATTTCATGATTCTAATAGACGCATCTAGCGGATGGTCTCATGTTTGTGTGTTATCAAGCCGTAATATGGCATTTGCAAAGTTTCTTGCACAAATTATTAAATTGAGAACACATTATTCTGATTACATCATTAAAAGGATGAGACTTGATAATGCTGGTGAGTTAACATCTCAAGTATTGAATGATTATTATATGTCTACAGGGATTGTTGTTGAACATCCAGTTACTCATGTGCATACACAAAATTGGTTTAGCTAAATCAATAGATAAACGCTTGCAGCTAATAACTAGACAATTGGAAATGAGTACAAAACTCTCAATATTTATATGGGGACATGTAAAATTACATGATGCGACATTAATTCGCATTAAACCAAGTGCAAGTCATAAATATTCTCCATTACCAACTTAATTTTGGTCGAGAGCCAAATATTTTCCATCTTAGAACATTTGGCTGTGCAGTGTATTTTTAATTGCACCACCACAATAAATGATTCCTCAAAGAAGGATGGAAATATATGTTGGATATGAAACATCTTCAATCATAAGATATATTGAACTCATGACGGGTGATGTTTTACAGCACATTTTGCCGATTGTCACTTTAATGAAACATTGTTCCCTATATTAGGGGGAGAAATGAAAAATAAATAAAATAATGCTTCATGATGTGAACATCAATTAAGGTATATTGAACTCGCACAAAAGAATGTGAAACGAAAGTTCAAAAATAATGCATATGCAAGAACTTGCAAATTAATTACTTTATGCATTTACAGATATAAAAAAGTGACTAAATCATATATACCAGCGATAAATGCTCCAGCTCGAACTGAAATTCCAAAAGCTGGCAATAATGTCACTGTTGAGTCTTTGCCACGCATCAAACGTGGAAGATCAATTGGTTCCGAAGATAAAAATCCTCGAAAAAGAAAATCAGCTGATAATGAGGTAAGAGAAAGTGTTCAAGAAGAACCACAAATCAATATTCCTTCTGCAGAGGATATTGATAAATGTAAATACTAAAATTGCGATAAATTATGCAATATTATGGAACCGAAATGAAACTAAAATCTCTATGAGATATTTTCATATAATGTTACAATGACATCATGAATAAAGATGATGATCTGGAACTAAAATCTGTCATTGAATATACAAAATGGACATGATTGAGCTCAATGGAAAGGAGCAATAAGAGCTGAATTAGAATCGCTCGATAAAAGAAAAGTTTTCGGATCAATCGTTATCACTTTTAAAGATGTGAAACGTATGGGATACAAATGAATTTTTATCCGAAAAGAAATGTGCAAATGAAGATACAAGGCAAAACTAGACTTGTAACTCAAGGTTTCCCACAAAGACCAGAAATGAATTATGAGGAAAACTTATCCTTATGTAATGGATACAATTACTTATTAGATACTTAATCAACCTGGTAGTTACTTAAATGCATCTCATGGATGTTGTTACTACTTATCTATATGGATCACTTGATAGTGAAATATATGAATATACCTGAAGGGTTTAAGGTATCAGAAACATCTAACGCAAAACCTAAAGAAATGTATTCCATTGAATCACAAAGATTTTTATATGGGTTGATACAATAGTATAACGGATTAAGTGATTACTTGATAAGAAAAGTGTATACATATAAACTTATTTGCACATGTGTTTTAATTATGAAAAACAATGACCAGATATATATCGTAGTTATTTATGTCAATGATCTTAATATCATAGGTACAAATAAAGAGATCCATGAAGCCATTCAACTTCTAAAGAAAGAATTTGAAATGAAAGATCTCGGAAAAACCAAGTATTGCCTTGGTTTACAAATTGAACATATGCCTAATGGTTTACTTGTACATCAAACAACATATACTGAAAAGATTTTAAAATGTTTTAATATGGACAAGGCAAAACCATTAAGTACTCCTATGGTTGTTAGATCACTTAATGTTGACACTGATCCATTTCGTCCCTGTGAAGATCATGAAGATATCCTGGGACCAGAAGTACCATATCTTAGTGCAATTGGAGCTCTTATGTGAAAGGATCCGAAACTAATCATCCGGACGTTGTCCATATTGATTACAAACGAATTACAATAGTTGATAACATTGCGAGGTACTTGCCCTCTATATGATACATCTTACAAACGTTGCATTTATTCTTAAAAGGCAATCTATAGTTACATCCCGAATTGACATAATCGCCTGACATTTCATAATATTCAAATGACCTAAACCGCCATTTACTTAATAATAGTCTCTATGAACTTCAATGACTCGAATGCAACGCCTTATGATATAAGTCCTTAATAGCCTCAAGTAGTATCCTTAGTACGAGCTAATGCACAGCGGAAGACTTAATTCATACCTGAGAATAACATGCTTTAAAATGTCAACATAAAGTTGGTGAGATATAGGTTTAATGCCGGCAGCGATATATATATATATATATATATATATATATATAGACCACAAGATTTCATATATAAACATTTTCATAAAAATATTCTAAGTGGTTGAGCACTTGGTAACCATACTTAACATTCAATCACGTCGCATATTCCCTTTAATATGAAATCTTACTACACCGTACCAAGTGTAGTCACAAAACGAAGTAATGTGCAACCGTTGAATATTGGTCGTCCAGTCCGGTTGGGGTTGTCAGGCCCGATAGATCTATCAACAGGATTCGCGTTTACAATACCGCTGTAAATATTAGTTACCAAGCTACAGGGAAGTATGCCAGTGGTACAACTCAACGTAGAATATATTTTTTAGTTACTTGTGTCCATAACGTAAATCATTTATAAAAACAGCGCATGTATTCTCAGCCCAAAAATATTTAGAGTTTAAAAGGGACTATATACTCACTGTTGTCTTGAAGATATAAATATTTTGACTTGGTCTTCCGGTTGATATCACAAACCTATCCATATATAATATATCAATATATTTTCATTTTTAAACAATCGTCACATATATATACTTGTTATACTTTTAATACTTTTAATAATTCCTTAGTCCGTAGTTAGCAGTCCGATGTTAGTAATTCAATTTTAATGGTTCATTTTTTAGGTGTTTAATAAACCCCCAATGAAATGAATAAAACCCCCATCGTATATGTATTGGTCGAGATTAATCTTGACCCACGGTACCGGTGTTGTCAAATGACGTGTTGCGTACATAAAGTACCGGTGTTGTCAAATGACGTGTTGCGTACAATCATGGGATCTTATGATTAATCTTCTCGTATTGTTTACGGGTGATCCTGAACCATATAAAATTGAATTATGAGTACATATATATAAAATATCATGTTATCTTAGAAAGATGTGATTTATTTAATTTCTCCCAATTATTTTCGTGGCTAAACTAGTCTTGGATATCCGATTTTGTTTCGGTCATAGTTTCTTCGTTACAACTCCGTTTTTGTTGATTCAACTTGCCATCTCCTTGGATCGAGTCCCTCTTTAAGACTACGAACTGTAAATACCTTAGTTTGTATTCAAAATCACACGGCATAGGTGAAACTTTAGTGAAACTTATGAAGTTAAACATTTTTGTTACAAAAATATCATTTAATGACCATTTTTCTAAAAATACCTATACTTTGAATTAAATCATGAAATTTTTATGTGTTAACATATTTATAGTAAAAATCATTTTTCCAGAAAATAAACCTCCAATTCAAAGTTTAAGATGGTTTTTAATTATCCAACCCAAAACAGTCCCCGGTTGCACTCCGACGTCGTAAAAACAGTTTTTAAGGTATTCTTTGAAAAACCAAGTTTTACCTTGTTAAATTAGCATATATTTAAGTTATATTACAGGTCTTGAAGTATTTTAAAAGTTAAGTTAGAAGGATCTATTTAGTTTGCAAACAAGTTTGAAAACTTTCAAACTATGTTCTTGTTGTTAAAATTTTATACCACAAAATAAGATAGCTATATATATATGAATCGAATAAGGTTATGAACATAGTTACTACCTCAAGTTCCTTGGACAAGGTTGCTGTAAAAGAGGAGTAAGAACCTAGAACCAAAAGGGTGTTGGAAGTGGATGAAAGATTGGAAGTAAGTTTGTGTTCTTGGAAGGATTTCTTGAAGTGTTTTTGTATGGTTTTCTTATGGTGATTAAGTAAGGCTTTTGAAGCTAAATGATGGGGAAAATGCTTGTAGATGATCAAGTATGAAGTTAAGAGTATTTTGAGAGAGAAATGGGAGTGTAAGTATGAGAAAATGGGGTGAAGAAATGGTGTGCATGCATAAAAACGTTTTTAGTATATAAAGAAAAAAAATGATACCTAACTTTGTTTTCTTGCTAAATAATTCATGCTACTTGACAAATGGTTGGTTCCACATGTTTCTTAATCATTTAAGGCTGCTAAGGAGCAGATTTTTATTGGTATATACCAATAGTAAATACATCTAGAAGCTGCATATGATACGGGTACATATACCCTAAATACACGTGTAGAAATCTTTGAGAAAACGGAACGAGGATTCAAATATAGCTATCTTTTGTGAATATACTTATATTATTTTATGTATTTAAGTCCTTAAAAGTGATTAAATACATTACTTATACGTTATATGTATAAACATTATAAGTCATAAGTATTTATATCAAATAACGTTATGTATGGTTATTGTTTTGAAAACTTAAGTTAGTAGTTTCAAAATATACTTATAACTTATTGTTATTAATACAAAATGAGATATTAAAACATCCATAAACCATGTTAAATATGTATATATACATATATATACACAAACGTATAATTATCATATGTTATATAGTTCGTGATATCATCGGTCAAACTAGACGGTCAAACGTTGTGTAAAACTCTTTTCGAAAACATAAGTCTCAACAATTTGGATTGCTTATCATGTTGGTAAGGTTTAATTTATGTAAATATTAATCTTATAAGTATAGAACGATCGAAAAAGTGCAGGTCAACTTTAGGGTTTTTGCTTATCGTGTCGGAACCATATAGAGATTAGAGTTTAAATTTGGTCGGAAATTTCCGGGTCGTTACAGTACCCACCTGTTAAAGAAATTTCGTCCTCGAAATTTGGTAGAGGTTGTCATAAATCACAATAGGAATGTTTTCATGACGAATATGAGGTAATAATGAAATTTTATCATTATTGAAAGATTTAGATAAAACGATTCGGTTATGTGAGACGCACGAGCGAAGCTATCACAAAAGAGTGAAATGAGTAAATATAGAATTGTTGTAACCGATGACGTGATTATGATCGATTTCCGGGATTTAAGGGTTTTAAAGAAAATCTTATGTAATAAGATTTAGTTTTGCGGCGATCAGGATCTTCTTTGATTTAACGCGGCAATCTGTTTTGATTTCTTTGTCGAATATTTCACTATAAATTTACCTCCTTCCCTTTCTTTCTTCCCACATCTTCTATTCTTTCTCTTTAGTTCCTACTTTAAGACATTCGTTAATATGCTCCATCCCATTCTAATCCTTGTTATATTTCTAACTTTCATATCTTTCATTCTTCTTTTTCATCTATCACCAGAAGAATCTATTCTCTTTTATCCTTTCCTTGGAATTATAATGTTTTTAATTCTCCCGTGCCTTTACGTTGCAATACGTATTGATATGCACGGTTTGTAGTTTCGGGGTTGTTGTTAGGTTTTATACCTTCCCTTATATTTCGATGTTCCTACTCCCGTCCCTTAAAATCATTGTCATCCACAGTTAATGCTCTCTCTTATTTGCTGTGGTTTATGTTTCTATTTATATTCTGAGGTTTTGTCCCTTCATTTCTTCTTCCCGTCCTCGAGCCAAGCGAACAATGGTCCGAAATTCGTAGGTAGGAAATTTGGAATGAACCTAGCTATTGGTTTTAGAATGAAATTGTAATGGCACGATCTTGATTCGTTAAATTACTCGAATATTTAGAAAAAATAGAACTATCAAGGTGATACGTTCTAATATGTTTGGAGACTTGATAGAAGGTAAGAGCCGTGTAACATGGCACATGATGACGGTACTGTGAATCATCACATTCCATTAGAAACTTAACATGACTTACTGTAATATAATGAATTTGATCAAGTTTCATTATATTATACTAATTCATGCATCAGTTCCCAACACTACTTTAAAACATTCATATTTTAAACTTGGAGGTTTCAAAATTTAGAAATTGACACAGTTTCTTTTATGTTGTAATGCAGATATTACGGAGAGATAAATATTCTCAGATAAGAGTAGTTGTGAAAATATCTCCAGAAATATGGAGAATATGTATAACGGAAGATATGAAGATATCTTATAATATCTAAGATAAGATGATGATGAAGAATATCATCGGGAGAGGTTTAGAATAAGGGGTAGGGTTTTTACTAATGGTTTCAGCAGGCACTGAATCGTTTGAATCCTTTGAAAGCAGATTCAGTTCTTGTTATTTATCCACAACCTCTTTCATACTTTGCTCAAACCGTTTTCCGGTTCCAACTCTTCTCTTTTTCTGAGTTTTATCGACACACTGTGCTTCATCATCAAACTTTTGACTGTTTAAAATCGTTTACAATTTTCGCTGCTTCATCAGCATTTAAAGAACTACTTCATAATTCAGGGTATTTTTCAGAAACTTCACCTTCGGAGTATGAAATCCTTAGGAATAGACGTTATAGGTATGACTGAGAAGTTTTGCGAGATTTTTAAAATACTAATTGCGGATTCTGCCAAAAAGATGACAAGCTGCTGGTACATGATGTCGTGGAATATGAAAGGTTCTCCGGTAACAATGGTGAAAGGACAAGGTATATATATCGAGGTTATAATAAGAGTGGTCCTACTGAGAAATCAAAGTGGAGCTGTGACAAAATTGACTTAAATTGAAAAGAGAAATGTAAGGTTGTTTTTGCCAATGAATGATAAGGAATTTGACGCGGATAAGTTTTAACGATAACTTCGGTTTTGAAAGTTTCAGGTGTATAACTGTATGCATAAATCTTTCTTCCGTAAACGAGGTGCGGCTGGTTCAACTTCTCGATTGAAGTGTTTTCAAGAATCATGAAAAGATTTGAACGAGGATTATAATTGTCGAAGTACAAATGAGGTTTAGGATGAAATCAAGTGGCAAACTTGAAGAATTATTTAGTTTCATATGTTATAATCAATATTTTAATTTAATTCATTTTAATTGTCCAAAGTTAGCAGTCCAATAGTCCGATGGTTCAATGATTCATATATAATTTAATATATAATATTCGAATTAAATAATACGTATCGTGACCCATATACCGGTCTCGGTGTCGATCACAACTCAAAGTATATATATATTTTGAAATCAACTCCGACCCTGTATAGCCAACTCCCGCCTTCACATATAGAGTGTCTACGGTTGTTCCGAAATATATATATAGATGGGTCGATATGATAAGTCGAAACCTTGCATACGTGTCCCGTTATTTAAAGTGCGTAAAAGTAAATAACAGAAATTAAATGATGATAAATAAAATTGCGAGAATGTAAATTGCGATAAATTAAATGTTAATCAGTTAACTGGGAACAGTTAGCCGGAACAGTTAGCGTGAAATCCTATCACAATTTCAATTAATTAATTCGTTTGTTTCTAACACTTTTTATTTTTGTCCAATGTTTTCTTCATTATGCCACTTGTTGGATTCTGATAGATCAAAATCCAAATATGAAATTTGAATAGAAATGGTTATTCTGTGGTGAACGGATACGTATATCGGTAGTTGTAAGTAGGATAGTAAATGACCGTTGAATCAGATTTAGAGAATGTACAACGTAACTTATTAATGTGAATTCTAAATATTCCTCGGGTACTACCCACCCGTTAAAATATTTTCATCATTAACAGTTTGTACGAAAGAATTTTTAATTACAATCTTTATAAAAATATACTTGCATATATATTTTCTTCGGATGTAATCATAGATTCAATGAGTCAATGAAGTATTAAACTCATTTGATTTATCGTTAATACTAGATTACATAACTTCTAAAGCATTAGAGATTACATAATTGCCAGGTCGAACGAAGATAAATGAGGTAAAACGATACGTAAAGCGAAGATAATCGATGTAGAACGATATATAGAACGAAGATCATACTCGAAGTTCCGATGAGGTTTTTGAGGTATGTGGTGTTGATATCCGAGATACAGTTTGTGATGTTGAGATTTTGGGGGTGACAAGAGTACTGTCGGCGTTGTTGATAGTGATACAGATTATGCTGCTGGTGCTGCTGCTGGTGTTTGTAACCTTCGCACCGTATTTTCTAAAGCCACTACCCGAGCGCGAAGCTCGTTGACTTCTTCTATTATACCGGGATGATTGACAGTTGGAACGAGCGAATGAACAAGATTCGAAATATGGGATAGTATGTAGTCATGACGAGATACTCTAGAAATGAGCGAGAAAATGGTGTTTCGAATAGGTTCGCCGGTAAGTGCTTCAGGTTCATCGTTAAGAGGACAATTTGGTGGATGGAATGGATCACCTTCTTCTTGCCTCCAGAAATTTAGTATATTACGAACCCATCCCCAATTCATCCAGAATAGATGATGGGAAATTGGTTGATCCATTCCGGTAACGCTGTTCTCGGAGCTCGAATGGAAATCCATATCGGCGAAGCTATCGAAGTCGGAGGAATTTGAGTTGGATGAAGAATCCATCTTGTATGGTCGGAGAAATGAATTTTTGGTTTGGAATAGATTATAGGAGTTGGGTTTGGTACTCTTCAATACATAATTTACATATGTATATATAATATCAAAATCCCATGAATTACGGAGAATCTTTGAAATACGTCAGGCAATGTCTATAGTAACAGATACGCTAGGATATGAATTTTGTCTATACACTATCGATGCACTAAATGCAGTAAGACGTGTCTAGACTTAAGAATGATAAGCAGGCAGTTCCCTAAGGATGATAAGCAGATGATTTCCGACTAGGATTGATAAGCAAAACTTTTGACAGGCAGACACGGTCAAAGTCCAG